>NC_133558.1:43350353-43650353 GCF_048773025.1 Camelus bactrianus
AATACATGTTGATGAGGTATTTATAAGCCCTTCACCATCCCAGCACAAAGCCCACACATGAGCCACAAGACCATCACCTACACATCTGCAAAACACACAGCATGGTGAATAGCACTTTTCTTGTTCAGTAGCCGGTGGCAGGGCACTGTGAGCAGACAGAGATACAGGGACACAGAGACACAGAGGCACTGCCCCTCACTCAGCTGATAACCTTCCGTGCATTCCTGGGGACAGGATTGTCATAAAATGCACCATGGATTGATCCTCCTCCTAGGAAAGGAACGGTAGGTCTGTCCTCAGGTTGGAGCAAGGGTGGCCGGAGGATCTCAGAAGAGCTGTTTCAGCACAACCAATAGAAATGTCTGCCACCGTGACCACGAGAGACAGGTCTCCTGCCATCCCGGTAGGCACTTGGGCTCCTGACAAAAGCTGGGCTCAGTAAAGGCTTGAGTAGAAGGCACAGACCTGAGGGATGCCCCAGCAAGAGACAGGAGGTAGGGCCTGGTTTATACTGCTCTGGGTGTATCCCAGCCTCATCCGAATACGAAATCAGAAATTTGCAAAACAGCAGAGCTGGGATGGATCATCTACTCCAGACTCCTCACCTTACAGTTTAAAGGGTGGCAGCCCTGGGAGGCAAAGCAACGTGCTAAAGGCAGAACGTGGAAGAGGCAGCGCCAGATGAAACGCACCATGGCAACCCCCGTTCAAGGCCGCTGACACTGAGGACGGGGCCAAGGTTTCCAACGAGGAGAATGAGACAGTGTAAATACTTTGTTCCCCCCAAAACCCCAAATGGCACAAAAACTAAGGCACAAAAACTCACCTTAACTAGCTCTCTTCTGAGGGGGCTCTCTTCTGTCTCCGTCTTTCTGTCTGTCTCCATTTCTCTCTCTCAGACACAAACACATACAATTTTGTGAAAGGGGACTTCCTGCCATACAAAGACAGACTTCACATCTTCAGAGAAACACTTGACAAAGCACATTTCCAATTCAAGTCTTTGTGTGAGGTCTGGGCAACTGGCTTATTTTCTAGAACAATCGGTGGTTCCAAAATCAGGAGATCATCTTCCCCAAAGGAAGAGTTCTGGTCCGTGTTGATGAAGCTGGGGGTGTCACATTTCATGAGCCCGTTCGGCTCCTCCTCTGGCCACCTGCTGCATCTGATGGCTTCCTGGAGCCGAACATCACTGTCAAGGGCTATGGTTGGGATACCAGCTTTGGCCTTGTCCAAGCGGTCCACTTCATTGACGTAGCAGTGAAAGAGGGACCTAGATTCGTCATTGTGCTGCCAGAGAACCCCTTGGGCACCAGCGGTCTTCCAAAGTCCGAAACAAAGCTGTTCAGTCTGAATCTCTTCTCGGGAGACTCCGCATTTCAATAAAGAAAACCAAAATAAAAGATCGCTCACACTCTAGCTCGGTGACCTGAAGACTTATAGTTTTTGATATCTGCTGAGAGCAAATCCCTGCACAGAGCATGCTGACAAGCACTGGAAGTGAGAGACATCACTTTCGAACACATACAATTACACCCAAGGCAAAAGTCTCGTGAGGGCCCTTGGACCATCGTGAAAAGACATCCCTCCCTGAGAATCCTCAATACTGGTGCATCGCACACCAGTGTTTCTCAGTGGGACACTCAGATCATCTTCATCAGAATTAGTTAAAGTGCTTCTTAAAATGCAGAATTCTGGGGTGCACACCCTCAGAGTCTCCAGACGTAGGGACCGGCAGCCTGTATTTTCATAGCCCCCAAGATCACTAAACATGCTCAGGTGTAGCACCGCGGTCTACATCGGGTCGCCTGAGCATCGAAAATGCTGTCTCATGGGGTGGGGGGGTGCCATGTGTGTCAGTGTGCTGTCCTACCCACGTGTCTCCCCTGATTCTCAGAACTGACTGTGCAGTCCCATTGGGCAAGAAATACCACCATTTCACAATGCATACGCAGGGCGCCTGACTGACAGATACAATCAGTGCTAGGAAAGGGGACAAAACTCAGGTTCCTCGTCGCTTGTTTCACTTACTGTGGGACAAATGATCAATTCAAGGGTAATAAATCAGTGTATGAGTGAATAACATGACTCTCGTTAGTCCCACGAGTGCCTGGAAGAGCGAGCCTGGGCACACTGAGAATCATAACAGCCCATCTACTTAATTGTCATCCTCCCCAGATTTATGTAAAGGTTACTTCCACCCAGGCAGTGACCCCTGAAGGGCAAGAATCATGTCTGAACACACTCTCAAATCCAGAACAGAACCTGACAACAATTAGGCTCTGGGGTCTGTGTTTAGCGAGTGTGGAATCTCAGTGATGCCAGCTCTTAGACCTTGCCTTCCCATCCCACCCCTCACGATATGGCCCTTATGACCAGCTCTCCCGGGGCTGGGGCCACGGAACCCATTTACAGGACTGGAAGAATCTGATCATGTAAACCATCCCCCAGATTATCATCAAGAGTCACCTGCATTTCAGGGATCAGTAATCCCAGAAGCTTTGCAGTTCAGGCAGGTTAGGGATTTTTATATCAGCTCTGTCTTCTACTGTGACTGCCTGGGTGACATCAGACAAGGAATTCTCAAAAGCCTGAGCTTTTCCTTTCAGGAATAATCTAAATAACAAATCTCGTTGACCACTCAACAAGTGTGATGTGAAGATCAATGATTTACACAGGAGTACAACATTCACTAGGTCATGGATTTAGAATCAGAGAAAAATCATTTGAGAAAGATTGACAGAATGTAGCTTTAATGCAAATTTAAGTATTCTTACCTTTCAGTAAATCATCTTCTTCCCCAACTTATCACTTCACCCAAGTTTAAAAGATGTTTGAGAACAGGGATGAGTGTGCCAGCAATCTGGGACCCAATAACCTAAAATGTCACCTAGGAAAAAGAGGGGAGTAACACATTTGTAAAAAGCATGGTGAGGATGGCGGGGCCATCCCCCAACTCCAGACTAAGAAGCTCTAAGTAATAGATTTCCTGCCTGCCTGGGGCATCAGCTGATGTGAAAACCCACCCAGAAACCTCACTGTCCAGCAGCTCCTCCGTAACACAGGCTACACTTTCTCAGAATTAAGAATTGGGGCCAGTAACCACTTCGCTGAAGAATAAAGACAAAGAAGAAGAAGAGAGTTCTGCCCCTCCCCAGGGGAGAGCCCAGACCTTGGGCTGCATGCACTGAGCCCACCTCTCAGGAGAAGGATAAACTGGAGAAGGGCGTCCTGCGAAACTGGGGCAGCAAATGTTGAGATGGGAACAAATTGACCGGCTGGCCAGGGACAGCCCCCTCCGTCGCTGCCTTGGCGGCTGCCTCCGCCCCCTCAGCACATCCTGCCCACTTCCGGTGGTTAAGCTGTCAGGGAAACAGTGCTTTGCGGCCTGGGGCAACAGAGGCTGCCCCCAGGCCAAGCTGCGGGGGAAATGGGATCTAAACCATCAGCTCCCAAGCGGCAAGCTCCATACCCCCGACAACAACCCGCCGCCCCCGCACCCTACAGCACCCCCGGGGCAATATGTCCTGGAGAAGGGTGACCCGGGAATGAGGGGCAGCAGACGCCACCCCCACGTCAGGCCTCCAGAGAGATGGGAGCTTATCCTCCAGCCCGCCAGGGGCAGACCCCCCTCCTCTCCAACCCCTGATGTCACCGCGCCCACCTCCCAGGAGCAACCTGACCGGGTGTGGGGTTTCAGGCTAATCTTGGGCGGGAGAGGCCGTCCCCAGGCCAGGTCAGGGGAGAGGAGAAGAAGTGGCCCCATTAGGCGGGGCAGCCGGCCGTCGCAGCTGCCTCTGCCCCTCGACAGCATCGCGCCCGCCTCCCAGGAGCAAGCTGACTTGGAGACGGGCATCCGGCTTCTAGGGCAGCAGAGTACGCCCCCAGGTTTGGCCGTGGGGAAGAGGAGAGCAAATTGACAGGCTCCGCGCTGCAGGTCCTCTATCCCTGCCGTCGCCTCCCCCACACCTTAAAGGCACCGCCCAGGGCGCCCCTCCCCCAGCAGGCTAAATGGGACAGGTGTGTCTGGTGATCTGAGGCAGGAGAGGCCACTCCCACACCAGGCCATCGGGGAGAAGGGAGCCAATCCACCAGCTCCCCAAGGCAGCCCCCTACCCCCACAGCAGCCACCGCTCCTGCCCCCTGACCTCACGGTGGCCGCCTCTAGGGAGCAGGCTGACCTGGAGATGGACGCCCGGCGAACTAGGGACAACAGGGACCGCCCCCAGGGCAAACCGTGGGGAGAAATGGGAGCAAATGGACCGGCTCCATGGGAAAACCTGCCGCTGCTGCCACCACCCCCAACGTAACACGCCCGCCTCCTGGGGCCAGGCCGACTAGGATACACGTGTCTCTTAACCCAGGGCAAGAGACACCGCCCCCAGGACAAGCCGCGGGGAAGATGGGAGCAAATGTGCCCGCTCCCCCGCTGCAGGCCCCCGACCCCCGCCACCCGTGCACCCTGACTACCCTGCCTCCCGCCCCCAGCAGGCAAAGTGGGAAAGGGTTGTCCCGGGACCTGGCGCAGCAGAGGCTGCCTGCAGGCCACGTGGCACAGACATGGGAGCTAATCCTCAAGCTCCCCCGGGGCAGCCTCCCTATCCCCGCAGCCACCAACTTCCCAGCCCCCTGAATGCACCGCACCCATCTCCCAGGAGCAAGCTCACCTGGAGTCGGACCTCAGGCAAATCTCTGGCGGCAGAGGTCGCCCCCAGGCCAGGCCGCGGGGGAGAGAAGAAATGGAGCAGCTCCCTGGAACGGACCCCAACCCCCAGCCGCCGCCGCCGCCGCCGCCTCCCAGGACCAAGCTCACCTGGAGACCGGCGTCCCGCCTCTACGGCAGCAGAAGCCGGCCCTGGCTCCGCCGCGGGTGAGAGCGGAGCGAATTGACCGGCTTCCGCGCGGCAGCCCCCCTATACCCGTGGGCCCTGCAACTTAACGACACCGCCTCCACTCCCCACTCAGCAAGCTGAGTGGGACAGGTGTGTGCGGCGACCTGGGGCAGCAGAGGCCGCTCCCAGGCCCGGCAGCCGGGAGAAGGCAGCTATTCCATCAGTTCGCCAGGGGCAGCCCCGCTCCGCCCCCTTGCCGCTGCCACCGCCCCCTGACCTAACCGCCCCACCACCCAGGAGCAAGCTTACCTGGAGTCCAACATCTGGCGAATCTCCGGCGGCCAACGCCCCCCCAGGCCAGGCTGCAGGGAAGAGAAGAAATCGACCGGCTTGCCCGGGCAGCCTCCCACCCACCGCCGCCGCCGCCGCCGCCGCCCCCTCCGCCACCCCAGACCATTGCACTAATCTCCCGGGGTCAGGCTGACTGCGAGGATGTGCACTTGCCTTCTGACCCTGGCCACGTGCCTGAGCACCTTCCTGCACCCCTACACTCCCTGTACCTCTGCACCCCTGCCACTCTCTGCCCTTCCGCACTGCCTGCACCCCCGCATCCCCTGAACTGCCTGCACCCTCCACAGCCCCTGCACCCCTGCCACCACTTACACCTTTGCACTGCGTACACTCCTGCACCTCTGCTTGTCCCACACACCACCTCTTGGGCCTGTGGCAGAGTCTCTGCTGTTAGACCAATGCACAGGAACTCACATCTTTGCCAGTATATGATGCATCAGTGGACGTCTGGGGTTGGCTGCAGGAAGGTACATGTTCCCGGTCACTAGCCTGGGCCACTAGGGTGATCTCTGTGAGGTCACCCAGGACGGGCTCAGAGATGCTGTTCTCTGGGAAGAGAGGAGTTGAAACCGGTCTTGAGGGCAGAGCTGTGCTCACCAGGTCGTCCACGCTTCATGTTTTACACAGGGTTTCGGAGAAGTGAAATGGATCCGGCCAAGTAAGACCGGCCTGCTGTGCGCCCACCTCAGTCCTGGGCTCTGAGGCAGACCGACTGACTCCCACCATCAGGACACAGTTTGGGCACCTGAATGGTCCCTTGGAGGCATCCTATCACTTCTCAGGAAGAAGTCTGGCTGCTTCCACCCTATGGCCCTCCCTCCCACTGTGCTGGCCTCAGGAAGGTTCCTTATTTGGGGAAGAAGGCAGCCAACCCCCTACCCCACCCCTCACCTTTCTCTAACCCAGGCTGGTGCTTTCTCTGCCCTTCAGAGTCTGGAAAGCCATTTCTCTTCAGGTATGTCCCTTCTGAGATGGACTTGCTTCCACTCAATTCTAGGCGAGGATGCACCATGGAATGCACTGGGTAAGAGAACCAAAATAAATAGTTTCTTCTGTGAGGATTTCTGTTTATCTACTGGGGCTGGGCTGTGTGTAGTTTGCTACAGCTATTCGTGCGAGAGGCTAAAGCCACCCGTGTGTCCTTGTTTTCATCTCCCCTCTGTCTTTGGGTATTCCCTAGACACTCCTGAGACATTTACTTCTTTTAATTTTATTCCTGTTATTACACAGGGGCCCTACTGACATGGAGGTAAGGTGTTGGGGGAGCGGGACAGAGCAGGGCATCTGTAGTCCTGTGATTAGTTCTCATTGAGCCTGTGCCCTGAGCTGTGACCTCCACAAGTGTGTCTCTTTCCCCCACCCCAATTTGGGTGACACAGAATGTATTTCCCTTCCCCCAGGTAGGTTAGGCTCTGGTAAAATAATTTCTCATAAAAAAAAAAAAACAAAAAAAACACAACCCCCCACAATGGAAGAGAATGTTCTGGGTGTATTTCAATAGAGCTATTTTTTCCTTTCCTGGCAGGAACCATGAGGAGTTTTCCTATGATCTTCACTCTGAGAACAGGATACGGTCCTGGAGGTAAAATGCATGAAAAAGAGCAGGGGGCCCCTCTGACTGGCCCCCTGGAGTTGTCACACTCGGACTTCCCCCCGCTGAGCCTCCAGCTGGCCTCAGGGATCTGTTAAATCTGCCTGCCCCCGGGGTTCTTACAAAAGCGGGTTCTGCCCTGGGAGCTGTGACTCTCCAAGCCTGCCAGGCTGCCTCTCTGTGTTGGGAGCAGCTTTCCCCCTCAGTTTTCTTGTGGATCTAAGAAGAGCAGTGGGTTTGCAGCTCCCTCAGCTCTGGTGTTGTTTTCAGGACAGAAGGAGCAACTTCTGAGCTCCACACGAGCTGGACCAGAGGCTGGAAGCCTCCCCTCCTCTGCCTCCATGCAATCAGTGGCTGTGGTTCTGGCCGAGTTTCTGAAGATGTGGATTTAAACACACACATCCCAGCCCCCACAGGAACACACAGTCCCATAAATCCCTACAACTTCCACTGGTAACTACGGAACTGATGAGGACACGGGTTTCGGGGCTGCAGAGGCCTGACTGTATGACTTTCTCCGTGGCCTATTAATGTGGTTGTTATGGGCCTTGTCTGAAGTGGCTTGCTTACCGCACCTGGTACATGGGAAATATAAAATAAGTACTAGAACCTCCACTTTTTCTCCCTCTTGGGCCTTCCAACCTAAAAAGTAATACGTGAACTCAGACGGCCTAGTCACCACAATGATGTCCGACCAGCCCGGCTCTCCTGAGTGATGGACACTGACTTGCGCATTAACTCGGAACAGTAGGGGAACCGCCTTCCTCTAACTGGGCCTCTCCCCACAGCAGGCACGCCCTCAGCTGAGAAGGGGCCAACTCCCCCATTGAGGTGTGTGCTGGTGGCTTCAGTGTGACCTGGCCCTGCCGGGACATGAACCTGCAGTGAGGTGGAGTGTCAGGAGGAGGGGGGGTCCCTGCTGGGGCAGCAGGGGGCCCGGTAGCACCCTGCGCAGCCTGGTGCCTGGGGCTCCCCAACATCTCCTACGGCCCCCGGGTCGGCTCTGGTCTGGGCCACTCCATGCACCCTCCCAGTATCTTTTCATTAAGTCCCTTTTTTGCTTTTATCAGCCAGAGGTGGCTTCTGTTGCTTGTTCAGTGAAACAGTGCATCAGGAAACCAGACTATTTCTAAGATCAGTAAAATACGAACTTTGGTCAGCTCGCCGGGCAGACCGTGCAGCACAAATTCCCGCACAGGGCTGTGCAAATGCCTTACGTGAAGGGTCCTCATCATCTGTCTTCAGAGATACAGAAGCTCGTGGTTCAGGTAAAACCTCAGGGAGGGATTGAGGAATCCAAAGCTGGTTGGTTTCAAAGACTAACCGGTCGGACCAGACCCCTGAGCTGTGGTCAGAAGCCTGGCTCAATGTCACGCAGACTCAGCACCCTAAGTGTCCGGTGGGGCCGGTGCTGTTTCCTTTACAGGCTCTCGTTTGGGAGTCACTGTAGCCCCTTACACTCAGCAGGGAATCCAGCCCTCTTAGCCCCCACCCTGAGTGCTCCATGACACAAATCTCGGGAGTGTTTAATTTTCATCTTTGTTTAGGAGGATGGAGGTGGGGCAAGAGGAGAGATAAATTCACACTTAGTGACACCAAGTCACAGCCAGTACCTCCTCCTCGGAGAGCTATGTGCTCCCACAGTGGTGGCTGGGGGGCTGGGCAGAGCCCCTCCTCTGGTCACAGAGGGACTCACTCCTCTGACTGCAACTGATGGGTTGGACAACCAATCCAGAGGGGACAGAGCATCTTTCCCGGGAATTTGGAACTGACACACAGAAATTAATTTCACTCATCTGGGGATTGGGAGGAGGGTGGGAATCAAATGAAACCAGAGCAGGAGAGAAAGTTACAAGTGAATGAGAGAGAGACAGAGAGACTGAACTTGTGAGAGTAAATAGTGTGAAGGAAGGATAACAATCAGGGCACAGAGGAATTCCAGCTCCTGGCTGTCTAGTGTGTCCCACCCAGCCCATCAACAAACCTGCGGGATGGTTAACATCATTCCAGTTTTGCAGATTAGGAAACAGGCTGAAAGAGAGGGGGTTGGCTTTGGGTGCACAGTTAATTTAATTGCCACTGGACCCCTCACTTCCCACTGCCTGAAGGCACCATGATCCTCACAGGGACCCTGCAGTGCTGACAGCCTAGCACCCTGATCAAAGGGACCCTGCGGGAGTGGGAACCTCTCTGAGTTTGGAGAGTTCCCTGCACCGAGATTCCATGCATCAGCCGGCTCCCGCTCACCCCAGGTTAACGTCTCCCCAGCTGTGTAGTCCCCCGACACGCTTCCCTCCCTGCCAGGCACCTCCGTTCTTACCACCGAGTGTACTGCAGGAATTCAGGCACAGGGATGCCCAAAGCAACACGAGCCCACCGGCTGTACAAACAGCAGACTCCCAGCCCCACCTGGGCTCCATGGGGATAGTAGGTGTCCTCACCTTTCATGTACCTAAGGCAATCTGTTTCTTCAGCTGGAGGCTATAGAGAAAAATAAAAGGTCCAAAACATTGTTCAGTGAGGAATTCCTCCAAGGACCTGACTTCAGAGTTTACAACCAGTTGTGCTGGCCGCTCTTACCCCCGGACTTTGGGTGAGGTGGATTATTGATCAGCACAATCGCCGGTGGCCCAGCTCCTGGGCTTGGCTGCCCAGAGGGGGCTGGGGGAATGGGTAAGGCCAGGGCACTCAGGAAGAGCATAGAGGACCTGACATCTCGCCTCCGCAGTTGTAAACCCTTCCCCAAATCTCAAGGCATCGGACAGAGTGCAGCCACCACAATAATGAGATGTTCCCATCTCTTCACTCACTCCTGTTGGTTCACTTACGTGCTGAGCATCCACTGGGTCACAGGACATGACACACAGGATGGCCGATGGGACAGGCTTGGTACTTCCCCCTGGATCCTGTTCAATCTGATGGAAGAATGATCACTCATAAACGGTTTCTCAAAAGGATACATAGACAGGAGACAAACTGCAGAGTGAATCAAATTTTAAAATATAAATGAAGATCCCCCAGTCTCCCCGCCTAAGGTTAACAGCATAAAGAAAATAGATCTTGCCTTTGATCACCAAGGAAGTGGTCACCCTCTCTCAGGAGGAAAGGAGAGTTAATCTTTGAGCACGACACAGAAGTGCTCCATCGAATTGGACCAGGACCTCTGCATTCATTCATCAAATCTGTATAAGCTCCTACTACTTATGGGAATCTAGTAACTATACCCATTCCCAAGGCTCTTGGGCTTTATTAGTCAACAAAATAGACACGACTCCCCATCACTGGGGGCTCAGAGTTTTAGCAGAGAAAACAGGCAACATGATGGGGGTAGCAAGAGCTTGGGGAAAAATAAGAGTGATATGAGCAAACTCAGGTGATGGTGGTGGGGTGGGAGGCAGGCAGGAGGGAATAAGGCAATCCTGGCAGATCTCAAGGAGTAATGAACTTGAAGCAGAATAGATCCGGAGGAAGAAGGAAGAGCCGGAGCCAGAGGCCCCCAGAGTGATGGGGAGAGTGTGGGCGGAGAGGCAGAGCAGGCCGGGTCCTGGAAGACTTTGGGACGACTTTGGCTCCTAATGGAATGGTGACCCTTTTAGTGAGTTTTGATGGGATGGGTGATGTCCAATTTATGCTTTTGTTTTGGGTTTTCTTGGGAGGAGGTTAATTTATTTATTTTAGTGAAGGTGCTGTGGTTTGAACCCAGGATCTCATGCATGCTAAGCATGCACTGTATCACTGAGCTACACCCACCCCCTCAAATGTATGCTTTTATAGGCTCCCTCTGACTCTGTGTGGATGAGATTGTAGAAAAGCAAAGATGGAAGAAGTAGGCTATTTGGTGTCCAACAAGGAGCTGAAGGTGGCTCCTAGGAGGGTGGGGAACAGGGAGTAGGTGGTTAATGAATTCAGAGTAGCCAGAATTTTCTAACAAGCTGGATTTGCTGTCTGTGTGTGTGTAAGAGAAAGAGAGAGAAAGAACATGGTTCCAACATCTGGACCTGGAAAATGGGATGGATGTCCTCTCCATCCACAGGGGATGGGACAAGATGGGGCTGAGCAGGTGGAAAGGGGCTGGAATCAGCTCAGTTCTTCAATGTCATGATGAAGGAGTCTATTAGATATTGCCACAGAAATGCCTAATAGGTAGAGGAGTCTGGGGTTTTTTTTTTTCTTTTTAACATTAAAAAATATAATTTAAATGTATTAATTTTATTATGTGAATGGATTTGGAACTTTATTTCATGCCAAGTTACATGTTATAATAGCCAAATGGAAAATATATCAGAAAAGGGGAGAAATGAGGGCTTTCACATAAACTGACTGTCCATAACGTAGGTAAAATTTCAATGAAACAGTCTTCAGTGCAAAAACCTCATCTTGGTGTTACATAAAATTAAATGAAAAAGGACTATGTTGATGTATCATTATTTCATGTTACATAATAGCCCCAAACAAACACACTGTTTAACTATGAGGCTTATAGAAATACTATTCACTTTATTGACATAAATACAGAAATGCAGAAAGGTTCTAAGGTAGAATAAGCATCTTAGTGGAAATAATAGAGATCTGAGCATTTCACATGATATGTATGGACTGATTCAAAATTTGGAAAAGTAATTTACACAGTAGAACATATGTATGAATGTGAAAGCAAGATGAATGAAAGAGAAAGAATATGAGTATCAGGGAGAGAGTTCCAAATGGAAAAGGCCAATCAGGGAGTTTTGGACAAATCGAGAAATTGATGGCATGTCAATTTCCAAGTCTGGTTGCTTCCACCAAAAGTATAGCAGTGAGATAGAGGAGAGACCCAGGACCCAACTCCGAGGCACATTCGCAGTAAATATTTGGAAAAAAGAGGAGACGTTGGCAAAAGACCAGCCAGTGGATCGAAAGCAGAGCGATGGGCTGGAGGCCAAGTGAAGCAGGAACACGGGGGAGGAGAAATGGAAGAGCTGGGTCAAATGCTGCCAAAGGGCCACGCATGATGAAGACTAAAAACTGACCACTATATTTAGCAACGTGGGGTCACTGATGGCCTTGACAGAGCAGTTTCCATAGAGCGAGAGATCAGGGGAAAAGCCAGAGTGGGTGCAAAAGGGAATGGCTCAAGAGAATATGCAGACAGTGAGTTTAAACGACTCATTAAAGATTTGCTGCAAAGACATGGGGTGGCAGTTGGTGGGGGCCAATTAGAGTCAAGGAGTGCTGTTTGTTTCTTTTAAGAGGATGGACTTTTATATACTGATAGGAGCCAACTAGCAGGAGAACAAAATAGATGAGGTAGTGACAGAGAGGATGGATGTGGGAGTGACAGCCCGGAGAAGATTGTATGGATGGGCCCCCTGGTGACTTTTGGATGATCTGGCTTTCGATGTCACCTGTAATAAGAGGTGGGGCAGCGAGAGTGAGGTCACAGACATCAGAAGGCGAGCGGATGTGCTGGGAGTTGCTGGTGAAAGTTCTTTTCTGTTGGCTTCAGTTTGCTTGGTCAAAGTAGAAAAGTAAACTTACCAGCTGAGGGACGAGAAGGAAGAGTTACTGGAGTCATGAGCAGAAGATACGAAAGAGCCTTCAGGGACAATGGGACAGTGAAAAGAGCAGAGGGAGACGGGGGTAGTGTGCTCCCAGAAAGTTACGTTTTATCTTTGAGGTCCCCATGTGTTGGATGTGTGATTGCCCTTCCTGCTGTCTACGAAATAAAAATTGAGTATGGTTCAGGGAAAATGCTATTTCATTCTAAGAGGCTGCCTGTTTCTCAGGAACGGTCATCTTAAACTGCAAACACTACAAAAATGTTGAAAAGAAGAACTTGTGTACCCAATGACCCACTATTTTCTATAAATTTGGTTGCTATTTAGTTCCCCTATCAATACCACAGAACCGATGCTGCCTAGGATGGAGATACATCGATGCTTAAATGGAAATGAAATCTGTATCTTTTTCCTAAACTCCATGGCTTCCTTAACATCCCATTCCCCTTGGAATTTAGGGGTGTCCGGTATAAGAAATAAGAAACAGTTTGAGAAAATCCCGGCTCAGAATTACACAGCACAACCTCGCTCAGAAGTATACAGCCATAAAAATGTTTAGAAGCAAAACTCCATAACTACTCTTAAAGAATTTTGCAAACCTGGGCCTGCCCAGATGTTTCCAAACTGGAAAGGTACTCCAATCAGTTGACCGGTACGGGAACCAGAGGCTGGTCAGCCTTTTCTGTAAAAGCCAGAGAGTAAATATTTTCAGTTTTGCAGATCATTTTGTTGTAACCATGCAGGTCTGCAATAAGAAAGCGAAGAGCACTGGGAGACACGAAACAAATGGGCATGCCCACACCCTCCCTTCCACTCAGGGCAGCTTCTCTGTGGTGGGGAGCTTTGCCACAATGACTTGTTTCTTTGTTTCCATTGGTTTCTTTGTTTCCACCTTACTGCTCAAACTCAGAACTTCAAGTGAGCCTGGTCCTTCAGCATCCATGCAGAAAGAAGGCTGAGCGGGGGTGGGGATCCCACCTGACAGAGAAGAGAGATGGCTTGTCACCATGACATGAGACAATCACACCTTCCGGGGTGAAAGGGAACAAAGATAAGGGAGGGGCACAGCAGTGGGACCCCTGGGTCACCTGCCAGGCTTGCTCTCCCTCCACGGCCACCCTGGGGGCCTGGGTGGTGTTGGAACTCAGCTACAGTGATTAGGCTGAGGGGACTCAGGATAAAGGACCCTCCGTCTCCACACCGGGTTCCAAACGCAGCCTCCCTAAATCTACCCTCTGAATTTCTGGAACTCAGCTGGAAGAATACATGATCAGGCCAGACCCAGAGCCCAAGCCAAACACGACAAGGGTCACGTGGGGTTGTAACCCCGTGCTCAGCGGTCGGGGTCTCCTTGCAAATCTGCAGAAATCCCTGTTCTGCCTCATTCCTGGGAGAAACCCCACATCTCTTCCTGCTCTGTCTGTTCTTCTCTTGAGGCTATTGTCCTGGAGGGATGCAGAGTCCTTGAACCTGGCCCTCCAAACGTACATAAGCAGCCTGTTCAATAAAACAAATTATGCACTTTTTCACATTTGCCAGTTTTTTGATTCCAGAAAGGCTGCGGGACTCTTTCTCACTGTCTCCTGTGCCCCCACCACTTGGTGGCCCTCTCCTCATGGAAACACGATTTCCCACAACTGCACCCTGCCTCCCAGCTTGTCAGAGGGGAGTGACCCACAAAGACACAGGTGTTTGTGAGGATCCTGTCCCCCAGCAGAAAGCCTACTCCTGGAGCCACGGACAGGGATCTGGCCTCCTGAGCCGCTCAGCTCTAATTGAAAGCCTAAACTGGGGACCCCGAACATTGCTGACTGACTTTCTGAGTCACCTGGGCTGGAAGGGCCTGATTTTTCTTTCCAAGAATGGATGTAGCACAGCCTCCATTTTCAGGGCTGACATTCATGACGTATCTAGTTCCCCCAAATGCACCCCAGGAAGGAAAGGCCCTTCCATCCCACTGGTTAGAAACCCAGCCCAGGGGAGTTCCGAAGCACTGCATTGCTGTCAGGTCCAGCATCCCTGCAGAGTGGCCCCTGCCCCTGAATGAGCCCCTTCCCTGGGCCTTCCCTGCCTCGACATGACCACACCCCAGGTGTTGCTGGGGAAGGCAGGGAGTGCAGTGAGGGGAGGGGGGAAGCAGAGCCCCTTGCTCTGGAGTGAGGAGACCACAGAGAAAGGCACACACCACCCCGACCCTATACCCCAAACTCTTAGCCCCGCCAACACAGGGGCCGCTCTGCGCCCTCTCACCGTGGCTCTCCTGTGAGACTGCACCCAACCCGACATCTGGCACCCAAGCCCTACCTCCCCGCTTATGACAGATCCCGTCTTCTTGGAAACTGCCTAGCAGCGCGTATTCAAGGCCGGCAGCGGGCCTGGCGGATCTGCACTTCAGGTGCCCTACCTGGCCAGCCGTGCGTGCCTGGGCTCAGTCCTCTTTCTTGCCCACCGGTAGCCTGGGTCCACGTCCGGTGCAAGCGGAGGCCACGGAGCCCAGGCTGATCCCCACACACGGACAGGTGAGGGTGCCCCCGCCCCGCTGCCCCGCTGCCCCGCCCACTGGTGGCAGCAACGCCCCAGCCTCCGGCCGGCGCCACCTGCAGGTCAGGACTTCCGCGCGGCCCTGCCCTCCCCGGCCCCGCCCAGCTGTCCCATAAGCCTCCCCCAACCCCCGTCCTGGCTGCGCCCTGGCTCCCATTGGCTCCGCAAGTTCTGCCCTCGCACAACTAGACTCGGGAGGACGCACGACGCAAGCGCTAGGGGAGGGCCCCGCGGAGTTGCCATGGTTACAGGCGCCACGCTCTGCGCGGGCCGGCGTGCGCTTCTGGGGCGGGTAGCGGGCTCCGGAAGTGTGCAGCTGCCCGGGACCATGGCGGTGCTTGCTGCTGGGGATGGCGGCTTGCTCGGCCGGGCGACTAGTTCTGGCCTGGTCAGTCGGCGGCCGACATCCTGTCTGGGGCGGCGTCCCACAGACGGTAAACGTACGTCCGCGCCGTCGGCGGGGCCGGCGGACATGAACCGGGGTGGGATCGGGGTTGGAGCGGTGGCCGGGGAGGGCTGTGTTGCCGGGGAGCGTGTTGGGGCGGGGCGGGGCAGGGCTTGGGCACAGCCTCAAGCTTTCCTCCCCCTCAGGCCCTGGGGCTGGGGCCGCGAGTCTGGGTCGCCCTTGGTGGCCGCGGCCTCCCAGAACCCCCCGGGAAGGGCAGGCGGAGGACCCATCTTAGATGAAGCGGGGCCTTACCCGGGTTTTGAAGAGCCCCAGAATCAGGTGTTGGAATGGGGTGGCTTATCAGCCTTGTTTATCTGCAGGGAAATTTCAGTTCCATCCAGATGTTGGTTCCTTCAGTCAACCTCAGGAATAAGACACAAGGGTCAGTGCCGATAAGCAGTTATCTAGGGCTTGACTCAAAATAAACTATGCGGGGTGTAGGGATGGTAGATGGGACCCTCCCTCTTGAAGTTAGCAGTCTTCTGGGATTAGAGGCCCCAGTTGAGGATTACATCCTCATCTGCA
Source organism: Camelus bactrianus (assembly GCF_048773025.1). Taxonomy (NCBI): domain Eukaryota; kingdom Metazoa; phylum Chordata; class Mammalia; order Artiodactyla; family Camelidae; genus Camelus; species Camelus bactrianus. Next base: position 43,366,179 of record NC_133558.1, read on the forward strand.
GTAATGGAGCTTGTGAGAAACACACAGAGAAGGGAGGGGTGTGGTGGCGGTAACTCATTACAGAATCCAGGACCCTTGCCTGGCTCTTGTGTAGAAGAGTCTCGCCTTGGATAGGGCAACAGTTATCAAAGTGTATCCAAGGCCCCTGAGGTGCAAGACCATTTTCATAGAAACGCCGGGATGTCACCTGCCTTTTGCACACTCTTGCTCTCCCGAGTTCCTGCGGGGTTTTCCAGGGAAAACCTGGCCTGCGATATCACAAAACAGGGAATGCAGAGGCAGATAGGAGAATTCAGCTCTCACCAGTCCAAAAGAGATTTGCAGAAATTAAAATCACTGCTATTCTTCTCACTAATGATTTTTCTTTTGAAAAGTAGAATTATATTTTGTTTAAGAGTATTAATGGTAACATACAGTAGATTGTTAATATTTTTAAGTGAATTCATACACTTTTTCTAACTTCTTATTTAACTTCTAACACAGGAAATATTGATAGATTAAACTCACATAAATAGCAGCCTTTTGGGTTCTCAGTAATTGTTAAGAGTGTATAGGGTTCTGTAGAACAAGAAATTTGAGAGCCCCTGGAGAACGGGTGCTCAGATGCTAGTCGGGTGCTTAGTGGTGTTAGACGGATGCCAAGATGTCTTCCGCAACTGCTCCCGGACTTGAAGTAATTGGCCACATGGAGATGGGTGGGCAGTGCCTCCACTTTACAAACCAGAAGCTGCTGAATGTGTCTGGAGTCTAGGCCATGGGCTGTGCAGGGATTCCCGTTGTATCTGTTCTATCTAAGCCGGGATTCCTGTGCAGAGGCCTGGCCCTGAAGACCCGCTCTCCTTTGCTCCCTGCCAGGTACCTTCTGTGTGACTTCAACCCTCCAGAGGGCTTCAACCTCCGTAGGAACGTCTGCATCCACATTGCCTTCCTCCTGAAGACCCTGCTGAAGATGGAGGAGCCGGTACTGGTGCTATTCCCTTGGGGCCACCTCTACCACTGGCAGAGCCCCGATCCCTGGTCCGACTCCTTTGACCTCCCAAGTCTCAACAGAAACATCCCTGACATTGAGTACGAGCAGTTCATTGCAGGTGAGGTGGTGGTCATTTAACTGGGGCCAGGTGGTCTTTGTTCTGGTTCCGATCTGAACATCGGGCCATCTTACTTTGGGCTTGTCGGTCTGCTTAGGGGCCCTGCTCATGTTCCCTACACTGCAGGTGAATTTGGTTTTTCCATAGTTTTGTTGGGAAATCAATTTGAAGTGTATGAGCTCTATGTCCCCTCCCCTCTGAAAACCCTGGCCTCCTGGTGAGATGGAGCGGTGACAAGGAGGCCACTGCCACAGAGGCCCTTGTCCCAGAAAGAGTCGCTCGCTGTGCAGTCAGGGCTGTTCTTACCTGTAGGAAAACACGATGTGTGTGTAGCATGGGCCACGTGCTGGAGAAGATATGTAACTGCCCATCCAGTATAATTTGGTCCTGCTCAAGCTACCCATTTTAAATTTTGTAAGAGGGAAGGGTTCAAGATTTTCTTTGAATAAACGTATTTAGAGCTTATCAATTTTTTTTTAAATTGAAATGTGATTGATTTACAATGTTTTGTTAGTTTCAGTTATACAGCTGTTTTGTTAGTTTCAGGTATGCAGCATAGTGATTCAGTTGTACATATACATAGTCTATTCTTTTTCAGGTTCTTTTCCATTATAGGTTGCAAGATACTGAATATTCTTCCCTGTGTTCTACAGTGAATCCTTGTCGTTTGTCTGTTTTACATATAGTAATTTGTATCTGTTAATCCCAAACTCCTAAGTTTGTTTTATAAGTCTGTGAGTCTGTTTTTTGTTTTATAGATAAGTTCATTTGTATCATTTTTTAAAAAATTCCACATATAAATGATATCATATGATACTTGTCTTTGTCTAACTTATTTCACTTAGTGAGATAATCTCCAGTTCCATCCATGTTGCTGTAAATGGCCTTATTTCCTTCTTTGTTATGACTGAGTAATATTCTGTTATATCTAAATACCACATCTTTATCCAGTCATCTGTCAGTGAATGTTTAGGTTGCTTCTATGTCTTGGCCATTGTAAACAGTGCTCCTGTGAAAATTGGGGTGCAGGTATCTTTTGGAATGAAGGTTCCCTCTGGATATATGCCCAGGAGTGGGATTGCTGGATTAGGTGATAAGCCTTTTTTTTTTTTTTTTTTTTTGTCTTTTGAGGAATCTCCATACTGTTTTCCACAGTGGCTGCACCAAACTACATTCCCACCAACAATGTAGGAGGGTTTCCTTTTCTCCACAGCCTCTCCGGCATTTATGGTTTGTGGACTTTTGAATGATGGCCATTCTGACTGGTGTGAGATGATAACACTGTAGTTTTGAGTTGCATTTCTCTGATAATTGAACGATATTAAGCATTTTTTATATACCTATTGGCCATCTGTGTGTCTTCATTGGAGAATTGCTTGTTTAGTTGTTCTGCCCATTTTTGGATTTGGTTGTTTATTTTTTTCTTATTAAGTTGTATGAACTATTTATATAGTCTAGAAATTAAGCCATGGTCAGTCTCATCTTTTGCAAATATTTTCTCCCATTCCATAGGTTGTCTTTTAGTTTTACTTATGGTTTCTATTGCTGTGCAAAAGTTTATAAGTTTAATTAGGTCTCATTTATTTATTTTGGCTTTTATTTCTGTTGCTTGGTTTGCTTAGGTTGCCCTACGAAAACATTGCTGAGATGTATGTCAAATAATGTTTTGCCTATGTTTTCTTGTGAGAAGTTTATAGTGTCGTGTCTAATATTTAAGTCTTTAAGCCATTTTGAGTTTGTTTCTTTTTGGTTTTTTTGCGACTCTATTGTATGCTTTTGATTTGTGGTTACCTTATTCTTCAAATATATCAGCCCATTACTATATCTATTTCCTTTAGACTGATAATCACGTAGGCTCCAACACATCCTAAGAATAACGAAGAAAAAAAAGAAAGAAAAAAATCTACATTTTCTTGCTCCCCTCTCCCATTCCCAACTTTTTTTATTTTGATGTCCTTTTTCATTTTTACATCTTTATGTTTATTCTCTTGCAACTCGTTATTGCATTTCCAACTATGGTTTTCCTGTTTCTATAGCATCCTGCTTCCTTTCTGTTTAGAATAGAACCTTTTAATGTCTCTGTTAGGTTCAATATTGCTGAGTTATCTCACCTCCCCCTCCCCCCTTCCCCCCAGGCCTCTGAATCCTCAGTCCAGGGAAGCTAAACCATTCTAGCCTTCATCGGTTCTGGGAAAGCAATCTTCAGAGTGGGAAAAGACATTGAAAAATAATATTCTGTGAGTTGCATTCTACCCTTGCCCAGAGATGAGAAACATCTGAAGGTGGAGGAAAACAGCTGGAGGTGGGGAACACAAAGTCTTTTCTCTTTTTGCTACTGAAGAAATGATTGCTTTTGCAATTAGTGATGATGCCCTTTAAATTGGTGAGATCGAGATTCCACAGCTTCAGCGCCTGTGAATAACCAGCTGGGAGAAAGCTCTCTAGGGCCCCTGCAGTGGGAAAGGCAGCCCCTCTGAGCACCTGTTGTTCTGTATTCTTCCTGCCTCCACACGGGTTCCCTAGGCACCGTGCAGGACGATGCAGTTACCCAAGGTGGAGGACGGGGAGACCCCTGCTGTGTGGCGAGCCACAGAAGCCCACACTTGAAGGACAAAATGTAGAGTAGTGGAGCGGTCATAGGAACAGGGGATGGTTGAGACCCAGGATGGTGTCCTGGAGTCCAGCAGCCAAGGCTGGTGGGGAAGATGGGGCCCTGGGGCATGGGCAGTCCTTGAGGGATCTGAAGCAAAGATAGGAACCAAGAGACTGGATTCGTGTGGGGGTACGGCACCCCTTGGAGGCTGCGGGGCAGCTCAGTGGGCCCAGGGGGAGCGGGCACTTCCCCAAAGCTGGGTTGACAGGTCACAACCAACTCACTGGGGACCGAGAGGCACTGAGTCATTTTTAACTTTTTGTCCCTCTTCCTGGAAAAGAAACTGCTGCCTGTTAAATAGCCTGTGTCGTTAGTGAGAATTAAAGACATGAAGCAAGATTGCCTCAAAAGTCATCCATTGTGTAGTTGTTAATAAGGGTCAAATGAAAACTTGAACAGATGAAATGAAGCATTCATCAGAGGATTTGAAAATCCTTTAAAATAAAAATTCTTGCTGCCTTTGTTCTTCATTTCAGGGTTCACTTGGTGATAATAATCATAACCAAAGCAACAGCAAACCTTTACAGAACTCTGTCCTGCTGTTCCAGGAATGCTGTGTTCATGACAACCCAATGAGTTGGCACCACTATGAGTTCCACTTTAAAGGTAAGGACATTCATTAATCACACGGCTAATAAATGGCAGAGCTGGGACTTGAACCCGAGCTCTCTGGCCCCAGAGACCCCTCTCAGCCCCTTCACTGCAGCTCATCACTTGGCATGCCCGACACAGGCCAGCATTTACGAGCAGCGTGACCTTGGCCAAGGCTGCTTCACTGCTTGGTCTCTGATTCCTCATCTGTAGAATGGGGGTGTGGGCAGTGAACTCTGTGAGCTCAGTGGTCACTTCCTCCAGCTCTGCAATTCTACTGCTTTGAGTTAGTATAGTAAGTATCCGAGCCCCTACATGGCCCACGCATGGGCTGGCGCTTTGCTAGGCCCTGGGTTACGGAGCAAAGTAAGATCCGCCTGCTCCTCCGAGGAGCCTGTGTCCCTCCACGGCAAACAGCTGCGAGGCCCAGGCTCCCTCGCTGGCGGTCGGGGGCTGGGCAGGAAAGTCTGATAAGAGAAGATGGAGGCAGAGCCCCTCCGGGAACAGTGGTGGCCACACAGCTCTCAGGAGCGAGAGCCTCTGTCCAGGCTGCTGAGAGGGGGATCCTCATGAGGCCAGTAGTCCCCCCAACCTAAGCCCTCAGGACAAAGATCCAGCCATCCCTGCAGTGTCACCATAGAGCCAGTCCATCCTCATCACTGTGCCTCTGTGCTTCTTTGTCCTGGGGCCTCTCTTCCCCCTACACCCAGAAGACTCTTCTCCCTCTCTTCTCTGAGTGCCCCCTCACTTCACCCGTGGTCCCTGCTTCCTGGGCCACCATCTCTGGAGTTGACGCTTTGCACCTTCACACCCCCCGTTTGATCAGGAGCCTGGGTTGGCCTCCTTGTGCTCACTTTCCACCTTCAGATGATTGCTCCTCCCCTCGTGGGAGCACATGGAAAACCCAGATCCTTTCCTAGCAGTGCCTGCCACCCTGGCCTCCCTGCTCATCTGCCTCAGTCAGGAGCACCTGGACCACCAGCTCTGTATTGCCTCGCCTCCTACCATCAAGACGTCAAAGTTCATTCTCCTTCCACCACCCAGTATGGTCATTGTAGGGTCTTCTTCTCCGTCAGCCTGAGCCAGCCACCCCCCATTCACCCTCCCCCCGGGCTCATACCCGGGCGTGTCTCCACCCCAGGTCCAGCCTCTCTCCTTTAAGTGCCCACCTCTAGCCGTCCAGCTTCTTCTCCACCAGCCTCCCTGGCCCTCCTTCACCCTCACTGGGGCATCATGCGCTGACTCCTCTGCTTTCCTGCCTGTCCACGTTCCTCTTACTTCCACTTCCCCACCTTCCAGCTCTGCATCCACAGTCAGCACTCTCTTTATGACAGACAAAACCCCCTTGAGCCTTGACCTTTTCAGTTCCTCACCAGGCCGACTTCCATCTCGGTTCAGCCAGCTCTACTTGTTCTGAGCCTGCAGGCAGCAGGCTCTCCCAGCACAGATTTCCAAGACTACAAATCAATGCCCACCATGTTGCCGCTGCCAGGCAATCCTCCAGGATTTCTCTAGTGAGCACATTTCCCCACTTATCACTCAGTGGTGTCAACATTCTCTGCTCTCTGCACACCTCTAACCTTCCCTCTGTCTCTTCCCTGACTCCCAGCAGATGGCCTTGCCTCCTGCTTCAGAGAGAATGACATGTCACTGGAAAGGAACTCGCTCACCTGCAGCAAATCTGCTCACCTCACCTTTTATCTGTCCCTCTCCCACCTGGACTCTAGCTGTAGTTGTTCTTAATTCAGTGAGTTTAGTTGACATATATATACACAGTTAAAAGCATAGCACACTATCGGCTACCTTCTAGGGGTTACTTTTTCAATGTAACATGGAGTGTGTGATTCATCCACTTCATTGCATGTACCTGCAGTTCATTTGTTTTAACTGATCTTAAATGTTGTGTGTGTGAAAGTAACACAAGGCAAGGGTAAGCCAGGATTCAGGATGCTGGTTACTTCCTGTGAGAAGAGGCCAAGAGCAGGATAGGGAAAGAGGACACAGTATGTCACTGTCAATATTCCTGTTATGATGCTGGGTGATAGGTTCATAACTGTGTCTTATAATATTAATTTTAATACATAAATACCTCTGACAGGCACCTAAGATGAGAATGTGTCATGAACCAAGACATACAATGGGTAATATTACATCATTATTTTTATGTAATCTTGTTATATTATATATTAATCATAATCTTACATTATTTGTTATGGGTTATATATTATATAGATGCATGAATTATATATTATGTATATAAACACCTACATATGTATTATATACTATCTGCTAATAAATAAACAGAAGATAATATGCTAGTATATCTTCTATTATGTATTATTTAATAAATAATAACATACCCTATCCTGTTATATGACATGGAACATAATCTTTAATAAAATAAGAAATCTGTCAATATATATTGGTAATTAATAAAATTAAAGAAAACAGCCCGCAGCTTTTAACGCCGACACCGCTCCAGCTGTCACTGTGATTTCTCTTCCCTTTCATGGCCGAGGTCCTCACAGTGCTATCCGTTCCCCCTTTCATCTCCTTATCCTGAACCTTCCTCCTCCTCCCATCCCATGCTGCCTTCTGCCCCGTGCCCCCTCTAGTCACCAGCGGCCTCTGGGGCACTGATCTGCGGGCACGGTCTCAGGCCCCTGCTCACCTGCCTGTCCGCCGCCTCTGCCACCGCTGGTGGGGGCGGGGCGGGGGTCAGAGTGCACCCCTTGTCCTGGAAGAGAACACAGCACAGACTGTGACCAGCAGCAGGTGTGGCCGGGAACTGCAGGACTGGGGGGAGAGCCAGACTGTCTGCATCCAGACCTGGGGCGCTTGGAGTGTGAAGAAGCCCCGTCCTCACTGCCCCTGAAGTGAGGAAAACACCCTCAGGTGAGTTAAAGTGCTTATGACCTAGGTCTGTTGGCTGGAAAGGACAAACAGGCCCCTAAGGGGAGGGTAGTTGATGTTCCAGGCCCCACCAAAACCCTAAGTGCTGGCGGGGAACCAGGCTGGATGCTCCACTGGACCCAGTGCCCCTCGGGGGTGGGGCCTTCGGGAACAAGCAGAAAGCCCTCTGTCTCTGGGGAGGAACGGGGCAGTGTGGGAGCATCCCTGCAGCGAGTCAAGTGAAGTCAGGGCCTGTGGGATCCATTTGTATGGCCACATCGAGCCTCAGCAGAAGCCACAGCAGGAGTGGATTCCTGTCTCTCCAGCTGTCATCCTCGTGTCTGAGTGCCAGGCTTCAGACCCGATCCCCTGGGGCGCTAGGACAGTTATAGACAGAGGCGGCTCGGGGAGGCCTCAAGAGGGCGGTACTGGCCTTCCTGCCAACACGATTACATGAAGATCAAACAATCCATCGACGGGAAGAAAATAAGAACCATGGTCACCTCTGGACCCCAAGCTTAGACGTGGTGCATGGGGGACATTTATCGACAATTCAGCGAGGTTCTGGCCAGAGCTAGAGGCCAGGGCAGCAAGCCGGGAGTGACACTGAGGAGCATCATTGTGCAGAGGCTGGACTGGGTGTCTGCAGGCTCCTCCCAGGAGAAGCCTCAGAGTTTGGGAGGTGGCTAACATGGTTCCTTCATGTCACCAGCAAGTGGTGCCACCTGTGGAAAATCAGCTGTGATCCTGAGATGGGTCAGCCCTGGGTGATGTGATAAAGGCTCCTACAAGAGGGGGCGCCAGATGGACAGTGAACCAACCAACAGGCTGATGAGATTCCCACCTGTGTTTATCGTGCTTTCGTAGCCAAGAATGAGGAGAGAGTTGAATGGCTCACCATGAATATTTTAACAACTTTAGAGAGTTCCATGTCTCACTGCATTTAAGTGTCACCTGGAAGAATTCAAGCAGTGTCTAGACCCAGGGGAGGCAAACGGCCTCTCGGTTCCTCTTCAACCTGGCAAACCCAGCAGCCCTGTATGGCCAGACCTTGGCAAGTGCCTTCCCTTGTTATAACAAAACCCTTCCCCCGCACGCCTGTGGTAAGCTTTTGTTTTTTTTAATTAATGGGAATGAAGGTACCTTACAGCCTCCACAGACTTTTCCTTAGGGCTTCTCTCCTTAGACCCGGGCCCCCCGCTGCCCTGGGTCCTGCACTGCAGAAGGTTCCCCTGGCCCTGACACTTCCTCTGGCCACGCCCTCCATCGGGTGGAGTCAGCAAGGCCAAGGGGACATGGTCATTGGCTCCATCCCATGCTCTAGAAACCCAGGACGCCGAATGCCCTGTCTCAGCAGCCCCTGACCCATTTCTAGTGCCTGCACCGGCTCTCCCCGGAGTTCAGATTCCCAGCACTCACAGAGAGGCCAAAGGGCAGCTGTTTGCATGGAGGTTATAGGCAGAGCCCGGACGTGAAATCTGAGTGTCCCCCTGTGCACATCCAAGGCCACTTATGGCAAGGGATGGACCCAGCATTGGGAAGAAAAGGGTCAGGCTAGTGATCAGAGTCTGGGAATCAGCTCTCCCCACACGCTCACTTTCTTTGCAGGACTCCCCTGAGTCTGGTTGTTCTAATTTTGAACCTGGCCTTCCCCCTTATAATGAATGTATATTTGTAAAGGCAGGACTTTAGAACCTACTGCACTTAAAATGTTTAGATATATAGAATGTGAGCTCCCAGGTATGCTCTGGCCCTGCACTTCCAAGAGTCCAGAGCATTTATGTTGGCTCTACTGAGACTGTAAGTGGCAAAGACCATCTCCAGAGAGGAGGGGCTCCTGCTTCACGGTCCGAAGTCAGGATCTTCTGAGCGGATAAAACAATGGACACTGAGACCCTCAATTGTAAATTGATTTAGAATAACGCCAAAGGTGTGTATGACGTGTGTGTGTGCACGCACGCACCTGGGGAATTGTGTGGTACATGACTGTGAGTGTGTGTGTGGCTGTGCGCGCACGCACCTGGGGATGTGTGTGGTTGTGTGTATGCTATGTGTGTGTGTGCGTCTGAGGACGTGTATGGTTGTGTGTATGGTATGTGTGTGTGTGGTACATGAGTCCATGTACGTGTGTGTGTAGGGAATGTATGTGGGCCAGAGTCAGTGTGTCTGCACGTGTGTTTGTGTGTATGTGCATGCATTAGTTTTAACAGTAGAAGCTGTCCTTTAGAATTATGAAGTAGTAAAATTTGTATGATGTCTTTTGCTGTATAATTCAAAATTAAAAAAATCTTCAGTCACTAGAAATTTATTCCCCCCCGATTCTGACTTTATTTTTCCATATTGATATGTCTTCATTTTACTGATGAAAAAACTTAGCTTAGAGATGTTAACTGACTCAACCACGGACATGGAGCTCGCGCACCCAGGGCCAGGACGCAGTCCAAGCCACGCTGCTCCAGAGGCCTGGAGCCCTACTCAAGATCACGCGTTGCCTCTTGGCGGGGGAACAGATTCTGATGGGCTGTGGCCAGCGTGCAGGCTGCCCAAACTGGGGACACGGGAAGCCGGGCAGAGAGTACCAGACAGCAGAGAAGAGTGAAGCCCTGCTCAGAAATTAGATAGGTTCCTAGGTCTTGGATGATTAAGGAGGCTCACTGCTCATCCTTGATCCCTTTGCTGGTGGCCAAAAGGGACCAAGGTCCACGAGAGCACTTCTGGGAGCTGCCTGCCAAAACCTGCAAAAGGACTGCTCAGGACTGGCTCTGCAGTAGGAACAGAGGAAGGAAATGTCACCTCTTGGTGGACATTATTGGTGATGGCAGTAGGAGGCCTAGCAGCCTCGGTATAGTGGTGGCAGGACAGGGTCCTAGTGGATGATCGTTTTCACCTCTCTTAAAAATCATTGCTTCATATATTGTATCCATTTTGTGGTTTATTTTAGGGTGGTAAATATGGTCTCTGTTACTCCATATTAGCTGGATTGATTAATTTTTTTATTGTTAATTTTCTCTTCAATGATTTGGAAGCTATATTGCCTTTTAATGAAAATTCTCTCTAAATTTTTATAAATCATCTCTAAGTTCATAACTTTATATGTAATTGGACCAGTATTCCTATAACACTATCAAAACTGAAATAACCTATTAGATCCTGTTCCTCAATAATGATAAATTTAGCATATTTTACCTCTCTGCTGTTCCAGATTGTGTGTGTGTGCGTTTGTGTGTGTGTGTGTGTGTGTGTGTGCGTGTGTGTATGTGTCCTCCAGTTACTATGTTTAGACAGTTGCTTCCAGTTTGTTATATTAACAATGAAATATAGCTATAAACTTCCTGGATTTCATTGCTCACTACCACTATTTAATACCATGTCTTTCCCACTTTTGAGTTATTTACTTATCGGGATTTTCAAATCAACTGGACACATGATTGGCTAAGTTTTTTCGAGAAGTGGACTTGGAACACTTTCATGTCTATATGAAGCTTTATGTTCTCCTCCTCAACAACTCTCAGGGTGTTGTTGATGGCCCAAGCCTTGTTTTAAAATATGGCATTGTTTTTCATCACCAAAAAAACAAAAAAAGTTTTCTTGATTTAAATTTCTGTCTTTTTATGACTGGCTAGTCTTTTCTGGTGGATAGAGATTTACTTAACCTTCCCCCTTCTTTTCGCCATAACTCGGATTCATTGAGATGCATGTTTTTACCATTTCTCAGATGGGCTTCCGCTTTGACTTCCACTTTAAACCATCACCCCACTCTTTTTCTCCATGCTTATTCCTGAAAAAGTGAGCTCTCTATCGGATTAAAGGTGGTTCCCGTCAGAGATGTGTGGCTCCCTGTCCAAAGGTCCAAATGAAGAGAAAAGGAAAGATTCCTGTTTCTGGTGGTTACATTTTGTCAGCTTAGAGATCTAGTTTTCCGTGTGGCTGCGGTGGAATCTGCAATATCTTGGCTCAGAGTTTCCTTTTTCTGGCTTCCTAGGGGAGCCGCAATAGCTGGGGTCACGGCGCTGTGGCCGTTGTCAGGATCCCGGGACTGAGGCAGCCCCTCTCCCCCCTTGTTATTTTGATCTTGCAAACTGGGTCCCAGCTATGCGAACCCTGCATCTGGCGGCCAGGATCGCCCCCCACGTGACGTGTCCCCAGTTCCTCGGCGTCCCTCACTGCTATCAGCTAGCTCCAGTAAGGGTGCGACCTGGCTTCCACTGCGGTCTTTCCTCCTTCCTCTCCAGGCAGGCCGTCCTTTACCACTAGTTGTCCCTATACTTTCTCTCCTGTGCTACATAAGCTGAAGGAATTCCTCAGGGTTTCCAGCAGGTACATGGCGCTCTTCTATGTTTGGACCCCTTCAGTGCTTGTAGTGGAAATTTAGGAGGTGGAAAGGAAGAGCTTGGGGGTTCTCCGTATCTAGGGGCTCCCTATCCAGCAGATTCAACTAACTGTGGTTTGAAAATATTCATGAAAAAACAGTTTCAAAAAGCAACACTTGAATTTGCCATACATTGACAACTACTTACATAGCATTCATGCTGTATTAGATACAGTGAGTAATCCAGAGATGATTTGAAGATATATATAAAGTACATGGGAGGGTGCACATAAGTTCCATGCAAGTCCTATGCCATTTTATACAAGAGGCGTCAGCATCCATGGATGTTGACTTCAGGGGGGAGTCCTGGAACCAGTGCCCCATGGTTACCAAGGGATGACTAGAAGTCCAGGCTCCTTATCCCAGCCTGTCAGGTCCCCATGTGGTCTGAAACCTACCTGTACCACACTTCCCTTGTCATTCTCCTCCAGCCCTGGCAGACTGTCCTTTGATTTTTGAACAGGCCACACTCACTGTGCTTCATATCTGGCCCCTAGAAATACCCGTTACTTTCTGAGCATGGCTCTGCTTTCACAAAAAGGGCTGCATTGTCACTAGAGAAGACACTGTGGAATTTCCTTTAAAAACTGAAAATAGACTTAACTCATGATCCAGCCTTCCCACTCCCGGGGCATATGTCAGAAGAAAACTCTAATTCAAAAAGTCACATGCACCTCAATGCTCACAGCAGCACTATTTATAATAGCCAGGACATGGCAAAAACGCAAATGTCCGTCGACAGCTGACTAGATAAAGATGTAGTAGTATATTTATACAAAGGAATACTACTCAACCATTAAGAAGAACAAAATAATGTCATTTGCAGCAACATAGATGGATGTAGAGATAGTCATTCTAAGTGAAGTAAGCCAGAAAAAGAGAAGAATGCCATATAATATCACTTATATGTGGAATCTAAAAAAAGACACAAATGAACTTAACTACAAAAGTGAAACAGACCCACAGACATAGAGAAACAAACTTACGGTTACCAGGGAGAGAAGGGGATGGGAAGGGATAAATATGGTAATTGGAAAAGTGTCCCTCTTGGAGAGTTATGGAAATGTTAGCTATCTTGATTGCGATGATGGTTTTCTGGGTGTAGACGTCTATCAAATTCATCAAATAGTACATGTGAAATATGTGTAATTTACTATACAGGAATCGTACCACAATAAATATGCCTGTAAAAAAAAAAAAACAAGAAAATATTGGCGGCATTGTGTCCTACGTTTTTATGTGTCTTTAGTGAGTGGGTCTTCAATTTTCCGGTCTGCCATATTTTCTGAACCAGAAGTGCCCTCCTTCCCTTTTCTTTGATAAACTGTCAGTGGGTGGCATTTATTCCTGTGGCTTCAACTGCTCTCTGTCCACTGATTAACTGTCAAATCTTTTCCAGCAAGGACATTTCATTTCAGTCCCAGAAATATACTTATAATTGACAAGTAGACATGCCATTATTTGAAGAAGTAAACCTAGTTCTGAGCGAGTGTAAATTCAAACACACAGAGCTTGAGATTTTTATGGGCTAATCAAGTGGGAATATCTACTTGTCAATTATAAGTATATTTCTGGGACTGAAATGAAATGTCCTTGCTGGAAAAGATTTGACAGTTAATCAGTGGACAGAGAGCAGTTGAAGCCACAGGAATAAATGCCACCCACTGACAGTTTATCAAAGAAAAGGGAAGGAGGGCACTTCTGGTTCAGAAAATATGGCAGACCGGAAAATTGAAGACCCACTCACTAAAGACACATAAAAACGTAGGACACAATGCCGCCAATATTTTCTTGTTTTTTTTTTTTTACAGGCATATTTATTGTGGTACGATTCCTGTATAGTAAATTACACATATTTCACATGTACTATTTGATGAATTTGATAGACGTCTACACCCAGAAAACCATCATCGCAATCAAGATAGCTAACATTTCCATAACTCTCCAAGAGGGACACTTTTCCAATTACCATATTTATCCCTTCCCATCCCCTTCTCTCCCTGGTAACCGTAAGTTTGTTTCTCTATGTCTGTGGGTCTGTTTCACTTTTGTAGTTAAGTTCATTTGTGTCTTTTTTTAGATTCCACATATAAGTGATATTATATGGCATTCTTCTCTTTTTCTGGCTTACTTCACTTAGAATGACTATCTCTACATCCATCTATGTTGCTGCAAATGACATTATTTTGTTCTTCTTAATGGTTGAGTAGTATTCCTTTGTATAAATATACTACTACATCTTTATCTAGTCAGCTGTCGACGGACATTTGCGTTTTTGCCATGTCCTGGCTATTATAAATAGTGCTGCTGTGAGCATTGAGGTGCATGTGACTTTTTGAATTAGAGTTTTCTTCTGACATATGCCCCGGGAGTGGGAAGGCTGGATCATGAGTTAAGTCTATTTTCAGTTTTTAAAGGAAATTCCACAGTGTCTTCTCTAGTGACAATGCAGCCCTTTTTGTGAAAGCAGAGCCATGCTCAGAAAGTAACGGGTATTTCTAGGGGCCAGATATGAAGCACAGTGAGTGTGGCCTGTTCAAAAATCAAAGGACAGTCTGCCAGGGCTGGAGGAGAATGACAAGGGAAGTGTGGTACAGGTAGGTTTCAGACCACATGGGGACCTGACAGGCTGGGATAAGGAGCCTGGACTTCTAGTCATCCCTTGGTAACCATGGGGCACTGGTTCCAGGACTCCCCCCTGAAGTCAACATCCATGGATGCTGACGCCTCTTGTATAAAATGGCATAGGACTTGCATGGAACTTATGTGCACCCTCCCATGTACTTTATATATATCTTCAAATCATCTCTGGATTACTCACTGTATCTAATACAGCATGAATGCTATGTAAGTAGTTGTCAATGTATGGCAAATTCAAGTGTTGCTTTTTGAAACTGTTTTTTCATGAATATTTTCAAACCACAGTTAGTTGAATCTGCTGGATAGGGAGCCCCTAGATACGGAGAACCCCCAAGCTCTTCCTTTCCACCTCCTAAATTTCCACTACAAGCACTGAAGGGGTCCAAACATAGAAGAGCGCCATGTACCTGCTGGAAACCCTGAGGAATTCCTTCAGCTTATGTAGCACAGGAGAGAAAGTATAGGGACAACTAGTGGTAAAGGACGGCCTGCCTGGAGAGGAAGGAGGAAAGACCGCAGTGGAAGCCAGGTCGCACCCTTACTGGAGCTAGCTGATAGCAGTGAGGGACGCCGAGGAACTGGGGACACGTCACGTGGGGGGCGATCCTGGCCGCCAGATGCAGGGTTCGCATAGCTGGGACCCAGTTTGCAAGATCAAAATAACAAGGGGGGAGAGGGGCTGCCTCAGTCCCGGGATCCTGACAACGGCCACAGCGCCGTGACCCCAGCTATTGCGGCTCCCCTAGGAAGCCAGAAAAAGGAAACTCTGAGCCAAGATATTGCAGATTCCACCGCAGCCACACGGAAAACTAGATCTCTAAGCTGACAAAATGTAACCACCAGAAACAGGAATCTTTCCTTTTCTCTTCATTTGGACCTTTGGACAGGGAGCCACACATCTCTGACGGGAACCACCTTTAATCCGATAGAGAGCTCACTTTTTCAGGAATAAGCATGGAGAAAAAGAGTGGGGTGATGGTTTAAAGTGGAAGTCAAAGCGGAAGCCCATCTGAGAAATGGTAAAAACATGCATCTCAATGAATCCGAGTTATGGCGAAAAGAAGGGGGAAGGTTAAGTAAATCTCTATCCACCAGAAAAGACTAGCCAGTCATAAAAAGACAGAAATTTAAATCAAGAAAACTTTTTTTGTTTTTTTGGTGATGAAAAACAATGCCATATTTTAAAACAAGGCTTGGGCCATCAACAACACCCTGAGAGTTGTTGAGGAGGAGAACATAAAGCTTCATATAGACATGAAAGTGTTCCAAGTCCACTTCTCGAAAAAACTTAGCCAATCATGTGTCCAGTTGATTTGAAAATCCCGATAAGTAAATAACTCAAAAGTGGGAAAGACATGGTATTAAATAGTGGTAGTGAGCAATGAAATCCAGGAAGTTTATAGCTATATTTCATTGTTAATATAACAAACTGGAAGCAACTGTCTAAACATAGTAACTGGAGGACACATACACACACGCACACACACACACACACACACACACAAACGCACACACACACAATCTGGAACAGCAGAGAGGTAAAATATGCTAAATTTATCATTATTGAGGAACAGGATCTAATAGGTTATTTCAGTTTTGATAGTGTTATAGGAATACTGGTCCAATTACATATAAAGTTATGAACTTAGAGATGATTTATAAAAATTTAGAGAGAATTTTCATTAAAAGGCAATATAGCTTCCAAATCATTGAAGAGAAAATTAACAATAAAAAAATTAATCAATCCAGCTAATATGGAGTAACAGAGACCATATTTACCACCCTAAAATAAACCACAAAATGGATACAATATATGAAGCAATGATTTTTAAGAGAGGTGAAAACGATCATCCACTAGGACCCTGTCCTGCCACCACTATACCGAGGCTGCTAGGCCTCCTACTGCCATCACCAATAATGTCCACCAAGAGGTGACATTTCCTTCCTCTGTTCCTACTGCAGAGCCAGTCCTGAGCAGTCCTTTTGCAGGTTTTGGCAGGCAGCTCCCAGAAGTGCTCTCGTGGACCTTGGTCCCTTTTGGCCACCAGCAAAGGGATCAAGGATGAGCAGTGAGCCTCCTTAATCATCCAAGACCTAGGAACCTATCTAATTTCTGAGCAGGGCTTCACTCTTCTCTGCTGTCTGGTACTCTCTGCCCGGCTTCCCGTGTCCCCAGTTTGGGCAGCCTGCACGCTGGCCACAGCCCATCAGAATCTGTTCCCCCGCCAAGAGGCAACGCGTGATCTTGAGTAGGGCTCCAGGCCTCTGGAGCAGCGTGGCTTGGACTGCGTCCTGGCCCTGGGTGCGCGAGCTCCATGTCCGTGGTTGAGTCAGTTAACATCTCTAAGCTAAGTTTTTTCATCAGTAAAATGAAGACATATCAATATGGAAAAATAAAGTCAGAATCGGGGGGGAATAAATTTCTAGTGACTGAAGATTTTTTTAATTTTGAATTATACAGCAAAAGACATCATACAAATTTTACTACTTCATAATTCTAAAGGACAGCTTCTACTGTTAAAACTAATGCATGCACATACACACAAACACACGTGCAGACACACTGACTCTGGCCCACATACATTCCCTACACACACACGTACATGGACTCATGTACCACACACACACATACCATACACACAACCATACACGTCCTCAGACGCACACACACACATAGCATACACACAACCACACACATCCCCAGGCGCGTGCGCGCACAGCCACACACACACTCACAGTCATGTACCACACAATTCCCCAGGTGCGTGCGTGCACACACACACGTCATACACACCTTTGGCGTTATTCTAAATCAATTTACAATTGAGGGTCTCAGTGTCCATTGTTTTATCCGCTCAGAAGATCCTGACTTCGGACCGTGAAGCAGGAGCCCCTCCTCTCTGGAGATGGTCTTTGCCACTTACAGTCTCAGTAGAGCCAACATAAATGCTCTGGACTCTTGGAAGTGCAGGGCCAGAGCATACCTGGGAGCTCACATTCTATATATCTAAACATTTTAAGTGCAGTAGGTTCTAAAGTCCTGCCTTTACAAATATACATTCATTATAAGGGGGAAGGCCAGGTTCAAAATTAGAACAACCAGACTCAGGGGAGTCCTGCAAAGAAAGTGAGCGTGTGGGGAGAGCTGATTCCCAGACTCTGATCACTAGCCTGACCCTTTTCTTCCCAATGCTGGGTCCATCCCTTGCCATAAGTGGCCTTGGATGTGCACAGGGGGACACTCAGATTTCACGTCCGGGCTCTGCCTATAACCTCCATGCAAACAGCTGCCCTTTGGCCTCTCTGTGAGTGCTGGGAATCTGAACTCCGGGGAGAGCCGGTGCAGGCACTAGAAATGGGTCAGGGGCTGCTGAGACAGGGCATTCGGCGTCCTGGGTTTCTAGAGCATGGGATGGAGCCAATGACCATGTCCCCTTGGCCTTGCTGACTCCACCCGATGGAGGGCGTGGCCAGAGGAAGTGTCAGGGCCAGGGGAACCTTCTGCAGTGCAGGACCCAGGGCAGCGGGGGGCCCGGGTCTAAGGAGAGAAGCCCTAAGGAAAAGTCTGTGGAGGCTGTAAGGTACCTTCATTCCCATTAATTAAAAAAAACAAAAGCTTACCACAGGCGTGCGGGGGAAGGGTTTTGTTATAACAAGGGAAGGCACTTGCCAAGGTCTGGCCATACAGGGCTGCTGGGTTTGCCAGGTTGAAGAGGAACCGAGAGGCCGTTTGCCTCCCCTGGGTCTAGACACTGCTTGAATTCTTCCAGGTGACACTTAAATGCAGTGAGACATGGAACTCTCTAAAGTTGTTAAAATATTCATGGTGAGCCATTCAACTCTCTCCTCATTCTTGGCTACGAAAGCACGATAAACACAGGTGGGAATCTCATCAGCCTGTTGGTTGGTTCACTGTCCATCTGGCGCCCCCTCTTGTAGGAGCCTTTATCACATCACCCAGGGCTGACCCATCTCAGGATCACAGCTGATTTTCCACAGGTGGCACCACTTGCTGGTGACATGAAGGAACCATGTTAGCCACCTCCCAAACTCTGAGGCTTCTCCTGGGAGGAGCCTGCAGACACCCAGTCCAGCCTCTGCACAATGATGCTCCTCAGTGTCACTCCCGGCTTGCTGCCCTGGCCTCTAGCTCTGGCCAGAACCTCGCTGAATTGTCGATAAATGTCCCCCATGCACCACGTCTAAGCTTGGGGTCCAGAGGTGACCATGGTTCTTATTTTCTTCCCGTCGATGGATTGTTTGATCTTCATGTAATCGTGTTGGCAGGAAGGCCAGTACCGCCCTCTTGAGGCCTCCCCGAGCCGCCTCTGTCTATAACTGTCCTAGCGCCCCAGGGGATCGGGTCTGAAGCCTGGCACTCAGACACGAGGATGACAGCTGGAGAGACAGGAATCCACTCCTGCTGTGGCTTCTGCTGAGGCTCGATGTGGCCATACAAATGGATCCCACAGGCCCTGACTTCACTTGACTCGCTGCAGGGATGCTCCCACACTGCCCCGTTCCTCCCCAGAGACAGAGGGCTTTCTGCTTGTTCCCGAAGGCCCCACCCCCGAGGGGCACTGGGTCCAGTGGAGCATCCAGCCTGGTTCCCCGCCAGCACTTAGGGTTTTGGTGGGGCCTGGAACATCAACTACCCTCCCCTTAGGGGCCTGTTTGTCCTTTCCAGCCAACAGACCTAGGTCATAAGCACTTTAACTCACCTGAGGGTGTTTTCCTCACTTCAGGGGCAGTGAGGACGGGGCTTCTTCACACTCCAAGCGCCCCAGGTCTGGATGCAGACAGTCTGGCTCTCCCCCCAGTCCTGCAGTTCCCGGCCACACCTGCTGCTGGTCACAGTCTGTGCTGTGTTCTCTTCCAGGACAAGGGGTGCACTCTGACCCCCGCCCCGCCCCCACCAGCGGTGGCAGAGGCGGCGGACAGGCAGGTGAGCAGGGGCCTGAGACCGTGCCCGCAGATCAGTGCCCCAGAGGCCGCTGGTGACTAGAGGGGGCACGGGGCAGAAGGCAGCATGGGATGGGAGGAGGAGGAAGGTTCAGGATAAGGAGATGAAAGGGGGAACGGATAGCACTGTGAGGACCTCGGCCATGAAAGGGAAGAGAAATCACAGTGACAGCTGGAGCGGTGTCGGCGTTAAAAGCTGCGGGCTGTTTTCTTTAATTTTATTAATTACCAATATATATTGACAGATTTCTTATTTTATTAAAGATTATGTTCCATGTCATATAACAGGATAGGGTATGTTATTATTTATTAAATAATACATAATAGAAGATATACTAGCATATTATCTTCTGTTTATTTATTAGCAGATAGTATATAATACATATGTAGGTGTTTATATACATAATATATAATTCATGCATCTATATAATATATAACCCATAACAAATAATGTAAGATTATGATTAATATATAATATAACAAGATTACATAAAAATAATGATGTAATATTACCCATTGTATGTCTTGGTTCATGACACATTCTCATCTTAGGTGCCTGTCAGAGGTATTTATGTATTAAAATTAATATTATAAGACACAGTTATGAACCTATCACCCAGCATCATAACAGGAATATTGACAGTGACATACTGTGTCCTCTTTCCCTATCCTGCTCTTGGCCTCTTCTCACAGGAAGTAACCAGCATCCTGAATCCTGGCTTACCCTTGCCTTGTGTTACTTTCACACACACAACATTTAAGATCAGTTAAAACAAATGAACTGCAGGTACATGCAATGAAGTGGATGAATCACACACTCCATGTTACATTGAAAAAGTAACCCCTAGAAGGTAGCCGATAGTGTGCTATGCTTTTAACTGTGTATATATATGTCAACTAAACTCACTGAATTAAGAACAACTACAGCTAGAGTCCAGGTGGGAGAGGGACAGATAAAAGGTGAGGTGAGCAGATTTGCTGCAGGTGAGCGAGTTCCTTTCCAGTGACATGTCATTCTCTCTGAAGCAGGAGGCAAGGCCATCTGCTGGGAGTCAGGGAAGAGACAGAGGGAAGGTTAGAGGTGTGCAGAGAGCAGAGAATGTTGACACCACTGAGTGATAAGTGGGGAAATGTGCTCACTAGAGAAATCCTGGAGGATTGCCTGGCAGCGGCAACATGGTGGGCATTGATTTGTAGTCTTGGAAATCTGTGCTGGGAGAGCCTGCTGCCTGCAGGCTCAGAACAAGTAGAGCTGGCTGAACCGAGATGGAAGTCGGCCTGGTGAGGAACTGAAAAGGTCAAGGCTCAAGGGGGTTTTGTCTGTCATAAAGAGAGTGCTGACTGTGGATGCAGAGCTGGAAGGTGGGGAAGTGGAAGTAAGAGGAACGTGGACAGGCAGGAAAGCAGAGGAGTCAGCGCATGATGCCCCAGTGAGGGTGAAGGAGGGCCAGGGAGGCTGGTGGAGAAGAAGCTGGACGGCTAGAGGTGGGCACTTAAAGGAGAGAGGCTGGACCTGGGGTGGAGACACGCCCGGGTATGAGCCCGGGGGGAGGGTGAATGGGGGGTGGCTGGCTCAGGCTGACGGAGAAGAAGACCCTACAATGACCATACTGGGTGGTGGAAGGAGAATGAACTTTGACGTCTTGATGGTAGGAGGCGAGGCAATACAGAGCTGGTGGTCCAGGTGCTCCTGACTGAGGCAGATGAGCAGGGAGGCCAGGGTGGCAGGCACTGCTAGGAAAGGATCTGGGTTTTCCATGTGCTCCCACGAGGGGAGGAGCAATCATCTGAAGGTGGAAAGTGAGCACAAGGAGGCCAACCCAGGCTCCTGATCAAACGGGGGGTGTGAAGGTGCAAAGCGTCAACTCCAGAGATGGTGGCCCAGGAAGCAGGGACCACGGGTGAAGTGAGGGGGCACTCAGAGAAGAGAGGGAGAAGAGTCTTCTGGGTGTAGGGGGAAGAGAGGCCCCAGGACAAAGAAGCACAGAGGCACAGTGATGAGGATGGACTGGCTCTATGGTGACACTGCAGGGATGGCTGGATCTTTGTCCTGAGGGCTTAGGTTGGGGGGACTACTGGCCTCATGAGGATCCCCCTCTCAGCAGCCTGGACAGAGGCTCTCGCTCCTGAGAGCTGTGTGGCCACCACTGTTCCCGGAGGGGCTCTGCCTCCATCTTCTCTTATCAGACTTTCCTGCCCAGCCCCCGACCGCCAGCGAGGGAGCCTGGGCCTCGCAGCTGTTTGCCGTGGAGGGACACAGGCTCCTCGGAGGAGCAGGCGGATCTTACTTTGCTCCGTAACCCAGGGCCTAGCAAAGCGCCAGCCCATGCGTGGGCCATGTAGGGGCTCGGATACTTACTATACTAACTCAAAGCAGTAGAATTGCAGAGCTGGAGGAAGTGACCACTGAGCTCACAGAGTTCACTGCCCACACCCCCATTCTACAGATGAGGAATCAGAGACCAAGCAGTGAAGCAGCCTTGGCCAAGGTCACGCTGCTCGTAAATGCTGGCCTGTGTCGGGCATGCCAAGTGATGAGCTGCAGTGAAGGGGCTGAGAGGGGTCTCTGGGGCCAGAGAGCTCGGGTTCAAGTCCCAGCTCTGCCATTTATTAGCCGTGTGATTAATGAATGTCCTTACCTTTAAAGTGGAACTCATAGTGGTGCCAACTCATTGGGTTGTCATGAACACAGCATTCCTGGAACAGCAGGACAGAGTTCTGTAAAGGTTTGCTGTTGCTTTGGTTATGATTATTATCACCAAGTGAACCCTGAAATGAAGAACAAAGGCAGCAAGAATTTTTATTTTAAAGGATTTTCAAATCCTCTGATGAATGCTTCATTTCATCTGTTCAAGTTTTCATTTGACCCTTATTAACAACTACACAATGGATGACTTTTGAGGCAATCTTGCTTCATGTCTTTAATTCTCACTAACGACACAGGCTATTTAACAGGCAGCAGTTTCTTTTCCAGGAAGAGGGACAAAAAGTTAAAAATGACTCAGTGCCTCTCGGTCCCCAGTGAGTTGGTTGTGACCTGTCAACCCAGCTTTGGGGAAGTGCCCGCTCCCCCTGGGCCCACTGAGCTGCCCCGCAGCCTCCAAGGGGTGCCGTACCCCCACACGAATCCAGTCTCTTGGTTCCTATCTTTGCTTCAGATCCCTCAAGGACTGCCCATGCCCCAGGGCCCCATCTTCCCCACCAGCCTTGGCTGCTGGACTCCAGGACACCATCCTGGGTCTCAACCATCCCCTGTTCCTATGACCGCTCCACTACTCTACATTTTGTCCTTCAAGTGTGGGCTTCTGTGGCTCGCCACACAGCAGGGGTCTCCCCGTCCTCCACCTTGGGTAACTGCATCGTCCTGCACGGTGCCTAGGGAACCCGTGTGGAGGCAGGAAGAATACAGAACAACAGGTGCTCAGAGGGGCTGCCTTTCCCACTGCAGGGGCCCTAGAGAGCTTTCTCCCAGCTGGTTATTCACAGGCGCTGAAGCTGTGGAATCTCGATCTCACCAATTTAAAGGGCATCATCACTAATTGCAAAAGCAATCATTTCTTCAGTAGCAAAAAGAGAAAAGACTTTGTGTTCCCCACCTCCAGCTGTTTTCCTCCACCTTCAGATGTTTCTCATCTCTGGGCAAGGGTAGAATGCAACTCACAGAATATTATTTTTCAATGTCTTTTCCCACTCTGAAGATTGCTTTCCCAGAACCGATGAAGGCTAGAATGGTTTAGCTTCCCTGGACTGAGGATTCAGAGGCCTGGGGGGAAGGGGGGAGGGGGAGGTGAGATAACTCAGCAATATTGAACCTAACAGAGACATTAAAAGGTTCTATTCTAAACAGAAAGGAAGCAGGATGCTATAGAAACAGGAAAACCATAGTTGGAAATGCAATAACGAGTTGCAAGAGAATAAACATAAAGATGTAAAAATGAAAAAGGACATCAAAATAAAAAAAGTTGGGAATGGGAGAGGGGAGCAAGAAAATGTAGATTTTTTTCTTTCTTTTTTTTCTTCGTTATTCTTAGGATGTGTTGGAGCCTACGTGATTATCAGTCTAAAGGAAATAGATATAGTAATGGGCTGATATATTTGAAGAATAAGGTAACCACAAATCAAAAGCATACAATAGAGTCGCAAAAAAACCAAAAAGAAACAAACTCAAAATGGCTTAAAGACTTAAATATTAGACACGACACTATAAACTTCTCACAAGAAAACATAGGCAAAACATTATTTGACATACATCTCAGCAATGTTTTCGTAGGGCAACCTAAGCAAACCAAGCAACAGAAATAAAAGCCAAAATAAATAAATGAGACCTAATTAAACTTATAAACTTTTGCACAGCAATAGAAACCATAAGTAAAACTAAAAGACAACCTATGGAATGGGAGAAAATATTTGCAAAAGATGAGACTGACCATGGCTTAATTTCTAGACTATATAAATAGTTCATACAACTTAATAAGAAAAAAATAAACAACCAAATCCAAAAATGGGCAGAACAACTAAACAAGCAATTCTCCAATGAAGACACACAGATGGCCAATAGGTATATAAAAAATGCTTAATATCGTTCAATTATCAGAGAAATGCAACTCAAAACTACAGTGTTATCATCTCACACCAGTCAGAATGGCCATCATTCAAAAGTCCACAAACCATAAATGCCGGAGAGGCTGTGGAGAAAAGGAAACCCTCCTACATTGTTGGTGGGAATGTAGTTTGGTGCAGCCACTGTGGAAAACAGTATGGAGATTCCTCAAAAGACAAAAAAAAAAAAAAAAAAAAAAAGGCTTATCACCTAATCCAGCAATCCCACTCCTGGGCATATATCCAGAGGGAACCTTCATTCCAAAAGATACCTGCACCCCAATTTTCACAGGAGCACTGTTTACAATGGCCAAGACATAGAAGCAACCTAAACATTCACTGACAGATGACTGGATAAAGATGTGGTATTTAGATATAACAGAATATTACTCAGTCATAACAAAGAAGGAAATAAGGCCATTTACAGCAACATGGATGGAACTGGAGATTATCTCACTAAGTGAAATAAGTTAGACAAAGACAAGTATCATATGATATCATTTATATGTGGAATTTTTTAAAAAATGATACAAATGAACTTATCTATAAAACAAAAAACAGACTCACAGACTTATAAAACAAACTTAGGAGTTTGGGATTAACAGATACAAATTACTATATGTAAAACAGACAAACGACAAGGATTCACTGTAGAACACAGGGAAGAATATTCAGTATCTTGCAACCTATAATGGAAAAGAACCTGAAAAAGAATAGACTATGTATATGTACAACTGAATCACTATGCTGCATACCTGAAACTAACAAAACAGCTGTATAACTGAAACTAACAAAACATTGTAAATCAATCACATTTCAATTTAAAAAAAAATTGATAAGCTCTAAATACGTTTATTCAAAGAAAATCTTGAACCCTTCCCTCTTACAAAATTTAAAATGGGTAGCTTGAGCAGGACCAAATTATACTGGATGGGCAGTTACATATCTTCTCCAGCACGTGGCCCATGCTACACACACATCGTGTTTTCCTACAGGTAAGAACAGCCCTGACTGCACAGCGAGCGACTCTTTCTGGGACAAGGGCCTCTGTGGCAGTGGCCTCCTTGTCACCGCTCCATCTCACCAGGAGGCCAGGGTTTTCAGAGGGGAGGGGACATAGAGCTCATACACTTCAAATTGATTTCCCAACAAAACTATGGAAAAACCAAATTCACCTGCAGTGTAGGGAACATGAGCAGGGCCCCTAAGCAGACCGACAAGCCCAAAGTAAGATGGCCCGATGTTCAGATCGGAACCAGAACAAAGACCACCTGGCCCCAGTTAAATGACCACCACCTCACCTGCAATGAACTGCTCGTACTCAATGTCAGGGATGTTTCTGTTGAGACTTGGGAGGTCAAAGGAGTCGGACCAGGGATCGGGGCTCTGCCAGTGGTAGAGGTGGCCCCAAGGGAATAGCACCAGTACCGGCTCCTCCATCTTCAGCAGGGTCTTCAGGAGGAAGGCAATGTGGATGCAGACGTTCCTACGGAGGTTGAAGCCCTCTGGAGGGTTGAAGTCACACAGAAGGTACCTGGCAGGGAGCAAAGGAGAGCGGGTCTTCAGGGCCAGGCCTCTGCACAGGAATCCCGGCTTAGATAGAACAGATACAACGGGAATCCCTGCACAGCCCATGGCCTAGACTCCAGACACATTCAGCAGCTTCTGGTTTGTAAAGTGGAGGCACTGCCCACCCATCTCCATGTGGCCAATTACTTCAAGTCCGGGAGCAGTTGCGGAAGACATCTTGGCATCCGTCTAACACCACTAAGCACCCGACTAGCATCTGAGCACCCGTTCTCCAGGGGCTCTCAAATTTCTTGTTCTACAGAACCCTATACACTCTTAACAATTACTGAGAACCCAAAAGGCTGCTATTTATGTGAGTTTAATCTATCAATATTTCCTGTGTTAGAAGTTAAATAAGAAGTTAGAAAAAGTGTATGAATTCACTTAAAAATATTAACAATCTACTGTATGTTACCATTAATACTCTTAAACAAAATATAATTCTACTTTTCAAAAGAAAAATCATTAGTGAGAAGAATAGCAGTGATTTTAATTTCTGCAAATCTCTTTTGGACTGGTGAGAGCTGAATTCTCCTATCTGCCTCTGCATTCCCTGTTTTGTGATATCGCAGGCCAGGTTTTCCCTGGAAAACCCCGCAGGAACTCGGGAGAGCAAGAGTGTGCAAAAGGCAGGTGACATCCCGGCGTTTCTATGAAAATGGTCTTGCACCTCAGGGGCCTTGGATACACTTTGATAACTGTTGCCCTATCCAAGGCGAGACTCTTCTACACAAGAGCCAGGCAAGGGTCCTGGATTCTGTAATGAGTTACCGCCACCACACCCCTCCCTTCTCTGTGTGTTTCTCACAAGCTCCATTACTGCAGATGAGGATGTAATCCTCAACTGGGGCCTCTAATCCCAGAAGACTGCTAACTTCAAGAGGGAGGGTCCCATCTACCATCCCTACACCCCGCATAGTTTATTTTGAGTCAAGCCCTAGATAACTGCTTATCGGCACTGACCCTTGTGTCTTATTCCTGAGGTTGACTGAAGGAACCAACATCTGGATGGAACTGAAATTTCCCTGCAGATAAACAAGGCTGATAAGCCACCCCATTCCAACACCTGATTCTGGGGCTCTTCAAAACCCGGGTAAGGCCCCGCTTCATCTAAGATGGGTCCTCCGCCTGCCCTTCCCGGGGGGTTCTGGGAGGCCGCGGCCACCAAGGGCGACCCAGACTCGCGGCCCCAGCCCCAGGGCCTGAGGGGGAGGAAAGCTTGAGGCTGTGCCCAAGCCCTGCCCCGCCCCGCCCCAACACGCTCCCCGGCAACACAGCCCTCCCCGGCTACCGCTCCAACCCCGATCCCACCCCGGTTCATGTCCGCCGGCCCCGCCGACGGCGCGGACGTACGTTTACCGTCTGTGGGACGCCGCCCCAGACAGGATGTCGGCCGCCGACTGACCAGGCCAGAACTAGTCGCCCGGCCGAGCAAGCCGCCATCCCCAGCAGCAAGCACCGCCATGGTCCCGGGCAGCTGCACACTTCCGGAGCCCGCTACCCGCCCCAGAAGCGCACGCCGGCCCGCGCAGAGCGTGGCGCCTGTAACCATGGCAACTCCGCGGGGCCCTCCCCTAGCGCTTGCGTCGTGCGTCCTCCCGAGTCTAGTTGTGCGAGGGCAGAACTTGCGGAGCCAATGGGAGCCAGGGCGCAGCCAGGACGGGGGTTGGGGGAGGCTTATGGGACAGCTGGGCGGGGCCGGGGAGGGCAGGGCCGCGCGGAAGTCCTGACCTGCAGGTGGCGCCGGCCGGAGGCTGGGGCGTTGCTGCCACCAGTGGGCGGGGCAGCGGGGCAGCGGGGCGGGGGCACCCTCACCTGTCCGTGTGTGGGGATCAGCCTGGGCTCCGTGGCCTCCGCTTGCACCGGACGTGGACCCAGGCTACCGGTGGGCAAGAAAGAGGACTGAGCCCAGGCACGCACGGCTGGCCAGGTAGGGCACCTGAAGTGCAGATCCGCCAGGCCCGCTGCCGGCCTTGAATACGCGCTGCTAGGCAGTTTCCAAGAAGACGGGATCTGTCATAAGCGGGGAGGTAGGGCTTGGGTGCCAGATGTCGGGTTGGGTGCAGTCTCACAGGAGAGCCACGGTGAGAGGGCGCAGAGCGGCCCCTGTGTTGGCGGGGCTAAGAGTTTGGGGTATAGGGTCGGGGTGGTGTGTGCCTTTCTCTGTGGTCTCCTCACTCCAGAGCAAGGGGCTCTGCTTCCCCCCTCCCCTCACTGCACTCCCTGCCTTCCCCAGCAACACCTGGGGTGTGGTCATGTCGAGGCAGGGAAGGCCCAGGGAAGGGGCTCATTCAGGGGCAGGGGCCACTCTGCAGGGATGCTGGACCTGACAGCAATGCAGTGCTTCGGAACTCCCCTGGGCTGGGTTTCTAACCAGTGGGATGGAAGGGCCTTTCCTTCCTGGGGTGCATTTGGGGGAACTAGATACGTCATGAATGTCAGCCCTGAAAATGGAGGCTGTGCTACATCCATTCTTGGAAAGAAAAATCAGGCCCTTCCAGCCCAGGTGACTCAGAAAGTCAGTCAGCAATGTTCGGGGTCCCCAGTTTAGGCTTTCAATTAGAGCTGAGCGGCTCAGGAGGCCAGATCCCTGTCCGTGGCTCCAGGAGTAGGCTTTCTGCTGGGGGACAGGATCCTCACAAACACCTGTGTCTTTGTGGGTCACTCCCCTCTGACAAGCTGGGAGGCAGGGTGCAGTTGTGGGAAATCGTGTTTCCATGAGGAGAGGGCCACCAAGTGGTGGGGGCACAGGAGACAGTGAGAAAGAGTCCCGCAGCCTTTCTGGAATCAAAAAACTGGCAAATGTGAAAAAGTGCATAATTTGTTTTATTGAACAGGCTGCTTATGTACGTTTGGAGGGCCAGGTTCAAGGACTCTGCATCCCTCCAGGACAATAGCCTCAAGAGAAGAACAGACAGAGCAGGAAGAGATGTGGGGTTTCTCCCAGGAATGAGGCAGAACAGGGATTTCTGCAGATTTGCAAGGAGACCCCGACCGCTGAGCACGGGGTTACAACCCCACGTGACCCTTGTCGTGTTTGGCTTGGGCTCTGGGTCTGGCCTGATCATGTATTCTTCCAGCTGAGTTCCAGAAATTCAGAGGGTAGATTTAGGGAGGCTGCGTTTGGAACCCGGTGTGGAGACGGAGGGTCCTTTATCCTGAGTCCCCTCAGCCTAATCACTGTAGCTGAGTTCCAACACCACCCAGGCCCCCAGGGTGGCCGTGGAGGGAGAGCAAGCCTGGCAGGTGACCCAGGGGTCCCACTGCTGTGCCCCTCCCTTATCTTTGTTCCCTTTCACCCCGGAAGGTGTGATTGTCTCATGTCATGGTGACAAGCCATCTCTCTTCTCTGTCAGGTGGGATCCCCACCCCCGCTCAGCCTTCTTTCTGCATGGATGCTGAAGGACCAGGCTCACTTGAAGTTCTGAGTTTGAGCAGTAAGGTGGAAACAAAGAAACCAATGGAAACAAAGAAACAAGTCATTGTGGCAAAGCTCCCCACCACAGAGAAGCTGCCCTGAGTGGAAGGGAGGGTGTGGGCATGCCCATTTGTTTCGTGTCTCCCAGTGCTCTTCGCTTTCTTATTGCAGACCTGCATGGTTACAACAAAATGATCTGCAAAACTGAAAATATTTACTCTCTGGCTTTTACAGAAAAGGCTGACCAGCCTCTGGTTCCCGTACCGGTCAACTGATTGGAGTACCTTTCCAGTTTGGAAACATCTGGGCAGGCCCAGGTTTGCAAAATTCTTTAAGAGTAGTTATGGAGTTTTGCTTCTAAACATTTTTATGGCTGTATACTTCTGAGCGAGGTTGTGCTGTGTAATTCTGAGCCGGGATTTTCTCAAACTGTTTCTTATTTCTTATACCGGACACCCCTAAATTCCAAGGGGAATGGGATGTTAAGGAAGCCATGGAGTTTAGGAAAAAGATACAGATTTCATTTCCATTTAAGCATCGATGTATCTCCATCCTAGGCAGCATCGGTTCTGTGGTATTGATAGGGGAACTAAATAGCAACCAAATTTATAGAAAATAGTGGGTCATTGGGTACACAAGTTCTTCTTTTCAACATTTTTGTAGTGTTTGCAGTTTAAGATGACCGTTCCTGAGAAACAGGCAGCCTCTTAGAATGAAATAGCATTTTCCCTGAACCATACTCAATTTTTATTTCGTAGACAGCAGGAAGGGCAATCACACATCCAACACATGGGGACCTCAAAGATAAAACGTAACTTTCTGGGAGCACACTACCCCCGTCTCCCTCTGCTCTTTTCACTGTCCCATTGTCCCTGAAGGCTCTTTCGTATCTTCTGCTCATGACTCCAGTAACTCTTCCTTCTCGTCCCTCAGCTGGTAAGTTTACTTTTCTACTTTGACCAAGCAAACTGAAGCCAACAGAAAAGAACTTTCACCAGCAACTCCCAGCACATCCGCTCGCCTTCTGATGTCTGTGACCTCACTCTCGCTGCCCCACCTCTTATTACAGGTGACATCGAAAGCCAGATCATCCAAAAGTCACCAGGGGGCCCATCCATACAATCTTCTCCGGGCTGTCACTCCCACATCCATCCTCTCTGTCACTACCTCATCTATTTTGTTCTCCTGCTAGTTGGCTCCTATCAGTATATAAAAGTCCATCCTCTTAAAAGAAACAAACAGCACTCCTTGACTCTAATTGGCCCCCACCAACTGCCACCCCATGTCTTTGCAGCAAATCTTTAATGAGTCGTTTAAACTCACTGTCTGCATATTCTCTTGAGCCATTCCCTTTTGCACCCACTCTGGCTTTTCCCCTGATCTCTCGCTCTATGGAAACTGCTCTGTCAAGGCCATCAGTGACCCCACGTTGCTAAATATAGTGGTCAGTTTTTAGTCTTCATCATGCGTGGCCCTTTGGCAGCATTTGACCCAGCTCTTCCATTTCTCCTCCCCCGTGTTCCTGCTTCACTTGGCCTCCAGCCCATCGCTCTGCTTTCGATCCACTGGCTGGTCTTTTGCCAACGTCTCCTCTTTTTTCCAAATATTTACTGCGAATGTGCCTCGGAGTTGGGTCCTGGGTCTCTCCTCTATCTCACTGCTATACTTTTGGTGGAAGCAACCAGACTTGGAAATTGACATGCCATCAATTTCTCGATTTGTCCAAAACTCCCTGATTGGCCTTTTCCATTTGGAACTCTCTCCCTGATACTCATATTCTTTCTCTTTCATTCATCTTGCTTTCACATTCATACATATGTTCTACTGTGTAAATTACTTTTCCAAATTTTGAATCAGTCCATACATATCATGTGAAATGCTCAGATCTCTATTATTTCCACTAAGATGCTTATTCTACCTTAGAACCTTTCTGCATTTCTGTATTTATGTCAATAAAGTGAATAGTATTTCTATAAGCCTCATAGTTAAACAGTGTGTTTGTTTGGGGCTATTATGTAACATGAAATAATGATACATCAACATAGTCCTTTTTCATTTAATTTTATGTAACACCAAGATGAGGTTTTTGCACTGAAGACTGTTTCATTGAAATTTTACCTACGTTATGGACAGTCAGTTTATGTGAAAGCCCTCATTTCTCCCCTTTTCTGATATATTTTCCATTTGGCTATTATAACATGTAACTTGGCATGAAATAAAGTTCCAAATCCATTCACATAATAAAATTAATACATTTAAATTATATTTTTTAATGTTAAAAAGAAAAAAAAAAACCCCAGACTCCTCTACCTATTAGGCATTTCTGTGGCAATATCTAATAGACTCCTTCATCATGACATTGAAGAACTGAGCTGATTCCAGCCCCTTTCCACCTGCTCAGCCCCATCTTGTCCCATCCCCTGTGGATGGAGAGGACATCCATCCCATTTTCCAGGTCCAGATGTTGGAACCATGTTCTTTCTCTCTCTTTCTCTTACACACACACAGACAGCAAATCCAGCTTGTTAGAAAATTCTGGCTACTCTGAATTCATTAACCACCTACTCCCTGTTCCCCACCCTCCTAGGAGCCACCTTCAGCTCCTTGTTGGACACCAAATAGCCTACTTCTTCCATCTTTGCTTTTCTACAATCTCATCCACACAGAGTCAGAGGGAGCCTATAAAAGCATACATTTGAGGGGGTGGGTGTAGCTCAGTGATACAGTGCATGCTTAGCATGCATGAGATCCTGGGTTCAAACCACAGCACCTTCACTAAAATAAATAAATTAACCTCCTCCCAAG
Organism: Camelus bactrianus; assembly: GCF_048773025.1. Taxonomy (NCBI): domain Eukaryota; kingdom Metazoa; phylum Chordata; class Mammalia; order Artiodactyla; family Camelidae; genus Camelus; species Camelus bactrianus. The sequence goes on from NC_133558.1 coordinate 43,397,765, forward strand.
AAAACCCAAAACAAAAGCATAAATTGGACATCACCCATCCCATCAAAACTCACTAAAAGGGTCACCATTCCATTAGGAGCCAAAGTCGTCCCAAAGTCTTCCAGGACCCGGCCTGCTCTGCCTCTCCGCCCACACTCTCCCCATCACTCTGGGGGCCTCTGGCTCCGGCTCTTCCTTCTTCCTCCGGATCTATTCTGCTTCAAGTTCATTACTCCTTGAGATCTGCCAGGATTGCCTTATTCCCTCCTGCCTGCCTCCCACCCCACCACCATCACCTGAGTTTGCTCATATCACTCTTATTTTTCCCCAAGCTCTTGCTACCCCCATCATGTTGCCTGTTTTCTCTGCTAAAACTCTGAGCCCCCAGTGATGGGGAGTCGTGTCTATTTTGTTGACTAATAAAGCCCAAGAGCCTTGGGAATGGGTATAGTTACTAGATTCCCATAAGTAGTAGGAGCTTATACAGATTTGATGAATGAATGCAGAGGTCCTGGTCCAATTCGATGGAGCACTTCTGTGTCGTGCTCAAAGATTAACTCTCCTTTCCTCCTGAGAGAGGGTGACCACTTCCTTGGTGATCAAAGGCAAGATCTATTTTCTTTATGCTGTTAACCTTAGGCGGGGAGACTGGGGGATCTTCATTTATATTTTAAAATTTGATTCACTCTGCAGTTTGTCTCCTGTCTATGTATCCTTTTGAGAAACCGTTTATGAGTGATCATTCTTCCATCAGATTGAACAGGATCCAGGGGGAAGTACCAAGCCTGTCCCATCGGCCATCCTGTGTGTCATGTCCTGTGACCCAGTGGATGCTCAGCACGTAAGTGAACCAACAGGAGTGAGTGAAGAGATGGGAACATCTCATTATTGTGGTGGCTGCACTCTGTCCGATGCCTTGAGATTTGGGGAAGGGTTTACAACTGCGGAGGCGAGATGTCAGGTCCTCTATGCTCTTCCTGAGTGCCCTGGCCTTACCCATTCCCCCAGCCCCCTCTGGGCAGCCAAGCCCAGGAGCTGGGCCACCGGCGATTGTGCTGATCAATAATCCACCTCACCCAAAGTCCGGGGGTAAGAGCGGCCAGCACAACTGGTTGTAAACTCTGAAGTCAGGTCCTTGGAGGAATTCCTCACTGAACAATGTTTTGGACCTTTTATTTTTCTCTATAGCCTCCAGCTGAAGAAACAGATTGCCTTAGGTACATGAAAGGTGAGGACACCTACTATCCCCATGGAGCCCAGGTGGGGCTGGGAGTCTGCTGTTTGTACAGCCGGTGGGCTCGTGTTGCTTTGGGCATCCCTGTGCCTGAATTCCTGCAGTACACTCGGTGGTAAGAACGGAGGTGCCTGGCAGGGAGGGAAGCGTGTCGGGGGACTACACAGCTGGGGAGACGTTAACCTGGGGTGAGCGGGAGCCGGCTGATGCATGGAATCTCGGTGCAGGGAACTCTCCAAACTCAGAGAGGTTCCCACTCCCGCAGGGTCCCTTTGATCAGGGTGCTAGGCTGTCAGCACTGCAGGGTCCCTGTGAGGATCATGGTGCCTTCAGGCAGTGGGAAGTGAGGGGTCCAGTGGCAATTAAATTAACTGTGCACCCAAAGCCAACCCCCTCTCTTTCAGCCTGTTTCCTAATCTGCAAAACTGGAATGATGTTAACCATCCCGCAGGTTTGTTGATGGGCTGGGTGGGACACACTAGACAGCCAGGAGCTGGAATTCCTCTGTGCCCTGATTGTTATCCTTCCTTCACACTATTTACTCTCACAAGTTCAGTCTCTCTGTCTCTCTCTCATTCACTTGTAACTTTCTCTCCTGCTCTGGTTTCATTTGATTCCCACCCTCCTCCCAATCCCCAGATGAGTGAAATTAATTTCTGTGTGTCAGTTCCAAATTCCCGGGAAAGATGCTCTGTCCCCTCTGGATTGGTTGTCCAACCCATCAGTTGCAGTCAGAGGAGTGAGTCCCTCTGTGACCAGAGGAGGGGCTCTGCCCAGCCCCCCAGCCACCACTGTGGGAGCACATAGCTCTCCGAGGAGGAGGTACTGGCTGTGACTTGGTGTCACTAAGTGTGAATTTATCTCTCCTCTTGCCCCACCTCCATCCTCCTAAACAAAGATGAAAATTAAACACTCCCGAGATTTGTGTCATGGAGCACTCAGGGTGGGGGCTAAGAGGGCTGGATTCCCTGCTGAGTGTAAGGGGCTACAGTGACTCCCAAACGAGAGCCTGTAAAGGAAACAGCACCGGCCCCACCGGACACTTAGGGTGCTGAGTCTGCGTGACATTGAGCCAGGCTTCTGACCACAGCTCAGGGGTCTGGTCCGACCGGTTAGTCTTTGAAACCAACCAGCTTTGGATTCCTCAATCCCTCCCTGAGGTTTTACCTGAACCACGAGCTTCTGTATCTCTGAAGACAGATGATGAGGACCCTTCACGTAAGGCATTTGCACAGCCCTGTGCGGGAATTTGTGCTGCACGGTCTGCCCGGCGAGCTGACCAAAGTTCGTATTTTACTGATCTTAGAAATAGTCTGGTTTCCTGATGCACTGTTTCACTGAACAAGCAACAGAAGCCACCTCTGGCTGATAAAAGCAAAAAAGGGACTTAATGAAAAGATACTGGGAGGGTGCATGGAGTGGCCCAGACCAGAGCCGACCCGGGGGCCGTAGGAGATGTTGGGGAGCCCCAGGCACCAGGCTGCGCAGGGTGCTACCGGGCCCCCTGCTGCCCCAGCAGGGACCCCCCCTCCTCCTGACACTCCACCTCACTGCAGGTTCATGTCCCGGCAGGGCCAGGTCACACTGAAGCCACCAGCACACACCTCAATGGGGGAGTTGGCCCCTTCTCAGCTGAGGGCGTGCCTGCTGTGGGGAGAGGCCCAGTTAGAGGAAGGCGGTTCCCCTACTGTTCCGAGTTAATGCGCAAGTCAGTGTCCATCACTCAGGAGAGCCGGGCTGGTCGGACATCATTGTGGTGACTAGGCCGTCTGAGTTCACGTATTACTTTTTAGGTTGGAAGGCCCAAGAGGGAGAAAAAGTGGAGGTTCTAGTACTTATTTTATATTTCCCATGTACCAGGTGCGGTAAGCAAGCCACTTCAGACAAGGCCCATAACAACCACATTAATAGGCCACGGAGAAAGTCATACAGTCAGGCCTCTGCAGCCCCGAAACCCGTGTCCTCATCAGTTCCGTAGTTACCAGTGGAAGTTGTAGGGATTTATGGGACTGTGTGTTCCTGTGGGGGCTGGGATGTGTGTGTTTAAATCCACATCTTCAGAAACTCGGCCAGAACCACAGCCACTGATTGCATGGAGGCAGAGGAGGGGAGGCTTCCAGCCTCTGGTCCAGCTCGTGTGGAGCTCAGAAGTTGCTCCTTCTGTCCTGAAAACAACACCAGAGCTGAGGGAGCTGCAAACCCACTGCTCTTCTTAGATCCACAAGAAAACTGAGGGGGAAAGCTGCTCCCAACACAGAGAGGCAGCCTGGCAGGCTTGGAGAGTCACAGCTCCCAGGGCAGAACCCGCTTTTGTAAGAACCCCGGGGGCAGGCAGATTTAACAGATCCCTGAGGCCAGCTGGAGGCTCAGCGGGGGGAAGTCCGAGTGTGACAACTCCAGGGGGCCAGTCAGAGGGGCCCCCTGCTCTTTTTCATGCATTTTACCTCCAGGACCGTATCCTGTTCTCAGAGTGAAGATCATAGGAAAACTCCTCATGGTTCCTGCCAGGAAAGGAAAAAATAGCTCTATTGAAATACACCCAGAACATTCTCTTCCATTGTGGGGGGTTGTGTTTTTTTTGTTTTTTTTTTTTTATGAGAAATTATTTTACCAGAGCCTAACCTACCTGGGGGAAGGGAAATACATTCTGTGTCACCCAAATTGGGGTGGGGGAAAGAGACACACTTGTGGAGGTCACAGCTCAGGGCACAGGCTCAATGAGAACTAATCACAGGACTACAGATGCCCTGCTCTGTCCCGCTCCCCCAACACCTTACCTCCATGTCAGTAGGGCCCCTGTGTAATAACAGGAATAAAATTAAAAGAAGTAAATGTCTCAGGAGTGTCTAGGGAATACCCAAAGACAGAGGGGAGATGAAAACAAGGACACACGGGTGGCTTTAGCCTCTCGCACGAATAGCTGTAGCAAACTACACACAGCCCAGCCCCAGTAGATAAACAGAAATCCTCACAGAAGAAACTATTTATTTTGGTTCTCTTACCCAGTGCATTCCATGGTGCATCCTCGCCTAGAATTGAGTGGAAGCAAGTCCATCTCAGAAGGGACATACCTGAAGAGAAATGGCTTTCCAGACTCTGAAGGGCAGAGAAAGCACCAGCCTGGGTTAGAGAAAGGTGAGGGGTGGGGTAGGGGGTTGGCTGCCTTCTTCCCCAAATAAGGAACCTTCCTGAGGCCAGCACAGTGGGAGGGAGGGCCATAGGGTGGAAGCAGCCAGACTTCTTCCTGAGAAGTGATAGGATGCCTCCAAGGGACCATTCAGGTGCCCAAACTGTGTCCTGATGGTGGGAGTCAGTCGGTCTGCCTCAGAGCCCAGGACTGAGGTGGGCGCACAGCAGGCCGGTCTTACTTGGCCGGATCCATTTCACTTCTCCGAAACCCTGTGTAAAACATGAAGCGTGGACGACCTGGTGAGCACAGCTCTGCCCTCAAGACCGGTTTCAACTCCTCTCTTCCCAGAGAACAGCATCTCTGAGCCCGTCCTGGGTGACCTCACAGAGATCACCCTAGTGGCCCAGGCTAGTGACCGGGAACATGTACCTTCCTGCAGCCAACCCCAGACGTCCACTGATGCATCATATACTGGCAAAGATGTGAGTTCCTGTGCATTGGTCTAACAGCAGAGACTCTGCCACAGGCCCAAGAGGTGGTGTGTGGGACAAGCAGAGGTGCAGGAGTGTACGCAGTGCAAAGGTGTAAGTGGTGGCAGGGGTGCAGGGGCTGTGGAGGGTGCAGGCAGTTCAGGGGATGCGGGGGTGCAGGCAGTGCGGAAGGGCAGAGAGTGGCAGGGGTGCAGAGGTACAGGGAGTGTAGGGGTGCAGGAAGGTGCTCAGGCACGTGGCCAGGGTCAGAAGGCAAGTGCACATCCTCGCAGTCAGCCTGACCCCGGGAGATTAGTGCAATGGTCTGGGGTGGCGGAGGGGGCGGCGGCGGCGGCGGCGGCGGTGGGTGGGAGGCTGCCCGGGCAAGCCGGTCGATTTCTTCTCTTCCCTGCAGCCTGGCCTGGGGGGGCGTTGGCCGCCGGAGATTCGCCAGATGTTGGACTCCAGGTAAGCTTGCTCCTGGGTGGTGGGGCGGTTAGGTCAGGGGGCGGTGGCAGCGGCAAGGGGGCGGAGCGGGGCTGCCCCTGGCGAACTGATGGAATAGCTGCCTTCTCCCGGCTGCCGGGCCTGGGAGCGGCCTCTGCTGCCCCAGGTCGCCGCACACACCTGTCCCACTCAGCTTGCTGAGTGGGGAGTGGAGGCGGTGTCGTTAAGTTGCAGGGCCCACGGGTATAGGGGGGCTGCCGCGCGGAAGCCGGTCAATTCGCTCCGCTCTCACCCGCGGCGGAGCCAGGGCCGGCTTCTGCTGCCGTAGAGGCGGGACGCCGGTCTCCAGGTGAGCTTGGTCCTGGGAGGCGGCGGCGGCGGCGGCGGCTGGGGGTTGGGGTCCGTTCCAGGGAGCTGCTCCATTTCTTCTCTCCCCCGCGGCCTGGCCTGGGGGCGACCTCTGCCGCCAGAGATTTGCCTGAGGTCCGACTCCAGGTGAGCTTGCTCCTGGGAGATGGGTGCGGTGCATTCAGGGGGCTGGGAAGTTGGTGGCTGCGGGGATAGGGAGGCTGCCCCGGGGGAGCTTGAGGATTAGCTCCCATGTCTGTGCCACGTGGCCTGCAGGCAGCCTCTGCTGCGCCAGGTCCCGGGACAACCCTTTCCCACTTTGCCTGCTGGGGGCGGGAGGCAGGGTAGTCAGGGTGCACGGGTGGCGGGGGTCGGGGGCCTGCAGCGGGGGAGCGGGCACATTTGCTCCCATCTTCCCCGCGGCTTGTCCTGGGGGCGGTGTCTCTTGCCCTGGGTTAAGAGACACGTGTATCCTAGTCGGCCTGGCCCCAGGAGGCGGGCGTGTTACGTTGGGGGTGGTGGCAGCAGCGGCAGGTTTTCCCATGGAGCCGGTCCATTTGCTCCCATTTCTCCCCACGGTTTGCCCTGGGGGCGGTCCCTGTTGTCCCTAGTTCGCCGGGCGTCCATCTCCAGGTCAGCCTGCTCCCTAGAGGCGGCCACCGTGAGGTCAGGGGGCAGGAGCGGTGGCTGCTGTGGGGGTAGGGGGCTGCCTTGGGGAGCTGGTGGATTGGCTCCCTTCTCCCCGATGGCCTGGTGTGGGAGTGGCCTCTCCTGCCTCAGATCACCAGACACACCTGTCCCATTTAGCCTGCTGGGGGAGGGGCGCCCTGGGCGGTGCCTTTAAGGTGTGGGGGAGGCGACGGCAGGGATAGAGGACCTGCAGCGCGGAGCCTGTCAATTTGCTCTCCTCTTCCCCACGGCCAAACCTGGGGGCGTACTCTGCTGCCCTAGAAGCCGGATGCCCGTCTCCAAGTCAGCTTGCTCCTGGGAGGCGGGCGCGATGCTGTCGAGGGGCAGAGGCAGCTGCGACGGCCGGCTGCCCCGCCTAATGGGGCCACTTCTTCTCCTCTCCCCTGACCTGGCCTGGGGACGGCCTCTCCCGCCCAAGATTAGCCTGAAACCCCACACCCGGTCAGGTTGCTCCTGGGAGGTGGGCGCGGTGACATCAGGGGTTGGAGAGGAGGGGGGTCTGCCCCTGGCGGGCTGGAGGATAAGCTCCCATCTCTCTGGAGGCCTGACGTGGGGGTGGCGTCTGCTGCCCCTCATTCCCGGGTCACCCTTCTCCAGGACATATTGCCCCGGGGGTGCTGTAGGGTGCGGGGGCGGCGGGTTGTTGTCGGGGGTATGGAGCTTGCCGCTTGGGAGCTGATGGTTTAGATCCCATTTCCCCCGCAGCTTGGCCTGGGGGCAGCCTCTGTTGCCCCAGGCCGCAAAGCACTGTTTCCCTGACAGCTTAACCACCGGAAGTGGGCAGGATGTGCTGAGGGGGCGGAGGCAGCCGCCAAGGCAGCGACGGAGGGGGCTGTCCCTGGCCAGCCGGTCAATTTGTTCCCATCTCAACATTTGCTGCCCCAGTTTCGCAGGACGCCCTTCTCCAGTTTATCCTTCTCCTGAGAGGTGGGCTCAGTGCATGCAGCCCAAGGTCTGGGCTCTCCCCTGGGGAGGGGCAGAACTCTCTTCTTCTTCTTTGTCTTTATTCTTCAGCGAAGTGGTTACTGGCCCCAATTCTTAATTCTGAGAAAGTGTAGCCTGTGTTACGGAGGAGCTGCTGGACAGTGAGGTTTCTGGGTGGGTTTTCACATCAGCTGATGCCCCAGGCAGGCAGGAAATCTATTACTTAGAGCTTCTTAGTCTGGAGTTGGGGGATGGCCCCGCCATCCTCACCATGCTTTTTACAAATGTGTTACTCCCCTCTTTTTCCTAGGTGACATTTTAGGTTATTGGGTCCCAGATTGCTGGCACACTCATCCCTGTTCTCAAACATCTTTTAAACTTGGGTGAAGTGATAAGTTGGGGAAGAAGATGATTTACTGAAAGGTAAGAATACTTAAATTTGCATTAAAGCTACATTCTGTCAATCTTTCTCAAATGATTTTTCTCTGATTCTAAATCCATGACCTAGTGAATGTTGTACTCCTGTGTAAATCATTGATCTTCACATCACACTTGTTGAGTGGTCAACGAGATTTGTTATTTAGATTATTCCTGAAAGGAAAAGCTCAGGCTTTTGAGAATTCCTTGTCTGATGTCACCCAGGCAGTCACAGTAGAAGACAGAGCTGATATAAAAATCCCTAACCTGCCTGAACTGCAAAGCTTCTGGGATTACTGATCCCTGAAATGCAGGTGACTCTTGATGATAATCTGGGGGATGGTTTACATGATCAGATTCTTCCAGTCCTGTAAATGGGTTCCGTGGCCCCAGCCCCGGGAGAGCTGGTCATAAGGGCCATATCGTGAGGGGTGGGATGGGAAGGCAAGGTCTAAGAGCTGGCATCACTGAGATTCCACACTCGCTAAACACAGACCCCAGAGCCTAATTGTTGTCAGGTTCTGTTCTGGATTTGAGAGTGTGTTCAGACATGATTCTTGCCCTTCAGGGGTCACTGCCTGGGTGGAAGTAACCTTTACATAAATCTGGGGAGGATGACAATTAAGTAGATGGGCTGTTATGATTCTCAGTGTGCCCAGGCTCGCTCTTCCAGGCACTCGTGGGACTAACGAGAGTCATGTTATTCACTCATACACTGATTTATTACCCTTGAATTGATCATTTGTCCCACAGTAAGTGAAACAAGCGACGAGGAACCTGAGTTTTGTCCCCTTTCCTAGCACTGATTGTATCTGTCAGTCAGGCGCCCTGCGTATGCATTGTGAAATGGTGGTATTTCTTGCCCAATGGGACTGCACAGTCAGTTCTGAGAATCAGGGGAGACACGTGGGTAGGACAGCACACTGACACACATGGCACCCCCCCACCCCATGAGACAGCATTTTCGATGCTCAGGCGACCCGATGTAGACCGCGGTGCTACACCTGAGCATGTTTAGTGATCTTGGGGGCTATGAAAATACAGGCTGCCGGTCCCTACGTCTGGAGACTCTGAGGGTGTGCACCCCAGAATTCTGCATTTTAAGAAGCACTTTAACTAATTCTGATGAAGATGATCTGAGTGTCCCACTGAGAAACACTGGTGTGCGATGCACCAGTATTGAGGATTCTCAGGGAGGGATGTCTTTTCACGATGGTCCAAGGGCCCTCACGAGACTTTTGCCTTGGGTGTAATTGTATGTGTTCGAAAGTGATGTCTCTCACTTCCAGTGCTTGTCAGCATGCTCTGTGCAGGGATTTGCTCTCAGCAGATATCAAAAACTATAAGTCTTCAGGTCACCGAGCTAGAGTGTGAGCGATCTTTTATTTTGGTTTTCTTTATTGAAATGCGGAGTCTCCCGAGAAGAGATTCAGACTGAACAGCTTTGTTTCGGACTTTGGAAGACCGCTGGTGCCCAAGGGGTTCTCTGGCAGCACAATGACGAATCTAGGTCCCTCTTTCACTGCTACGTCAATGAAGTGGACCGCTTGGACAAGGCCAAAGCTGGTATCCCAACCATAGCCCTTGACAGTGATGTTCGGCTCCAGGAAGCCATCAGATGCAGCAGGTGGCCAGAGGAGGAGCCGAACGGGCTCATGAAATGTGACACCCCCAGCTTCATCAACACGGACCAGAACTCTTCCTTTGGGGAAGATGATCTCCTGATTTTGGAACCACCGATTGTTCTAGAAAATAAGCCAGTTGCCCAGACCTCACACAAAGACTTGAATTGGAAATGTGCTTTGTCAAGTGTTTCTCTGAAGATGTGAAGTCTGTCTTTGTATGGCAGGAAGTCCCCTTTCACAAAATTGTATGTGTTTGTGTCTGAGAGAGAGAAATGGAGACAGACAGAAAGACGGAGACAGAAGAGAGCCCCCTCAGAAGAGAGCTAGTTAAGGTGAGTTTTTGTGCCTTAGTTTTTGTGCCATTTGGGGTTTTGGGGGGAACAAAGTATTTACACTGTCTCATTCTCCTCGTTGGAAACCTTGGCCCCGTCCTCAGTGTCAGCGGCCTTGAACGGGGGTTGCCATGGTGCGTTTCATCTGGCGCTGCCTCTTCCACGTTCTGCCTTTAGCACGTTGCTTTGCCTCCCAGGGCTGCCACCCTTTAAACTGTAAGGTGAGGAGTCTGGAGTAGATGATCCATCCCAGCTCTGCTGTTTTGCAAATTTCTGATTTCGTATTCGGATGAGGCTGGGATACACCCAGAGCAGTATAAACCAGGCCCTACCTCCTGTCTCTTGCTGGGGCATCCCTCAGGTCTGTGCCTTCTACTCAAGCCTTTACTGAGCCCAGCTTTTGTCAGGAGCCCAAGTGCCTACCGGGATGGCAGGAGACCTGTCTCTCGTGGTCACGGTGGCAGACATTTCTATTGGTTGTGCTGAAACAGCTCTTCTGAGATCCTCCGGCCACCCTTGCTCCAACCTGAGGACAGACCTACCGTTCCTTTCCTAGGAGGAGGATCAATCCATGGTGCATTTTATGACAATCCTGTCCCCAGGAATGCACGGAAGGTTATCAGCTGAGTGAGGGGCAGTGCCTCTGTGTCTCTGTGTCCCTGTATCTCTGTCTGCTCACAGTGCCCTGCCACCGGCTACTGAACAAGAAAAGTGCTATTCACCATGCTGTGTGTTTTGCAGATGTGTAGGTGATGGTCTTGTGGCTCATGTGTGGGCTTTGTGCTGGGATGGTGAAGGGCTTATAAATACCTCATCAACATGTATTCGAGATGGCCTGGTGCCACACAGACTTGATTCATGAAGGCATCAAGCCTGCACACTGGTTTGGAAACAACTTGGTTTTGATCAGTCACACTGCATGCATGACTCACTGCTGATCTCTGGGTGGTTTTTTCATTTTAGATTTATTCACCCAGTGTCTTGCTTAAGCTGAAAAATACATTTATTTCACTAGAATATTCTCAGATTCTTTGTTTTCACACATCCAGTTGTTTAATTCCTTTAAAAATCATTTTGTGTTTATAATGCCTCCTAATATCTATCATCTCTAGGTTCCCAGTGGCCTGAGCCATGCACCAGATTTGATGTAGGAACTGTTCCACCAAAAGAAATCCCTTTGCCATAATATCTTTTGAGGAAAATATTATTCTTTAAGGCTCTAACAGTAAATCGTAGAACAAAGCATGGAACATTTATTGTAGTTAATACATGTTCATGCAAAAAGAAATGATATTTTCATTAAACAATGTTGATTTTAATAACTTTTACTAATGTGAATATTATTATTCATAATTTAAGTAACCAAATAAAACCACAGTTATTTATTATGAAGATTGAAAACTATTTACACTGTCTCTCAATTAGAGGTAGCTTTATTAGAAGACTGAAGGGTATTTAAAAGATGGAAAATTACCCATGATGACACCATCATTTTTATTAACTAAATATCAAGAACTGTGCAGGGTTAAGATTTAACCCTCTGCAAGCTGTCAAGTTAGCATGAGGTAGTTTGTGGATGCTGCCAGAAGACAGGAGACTCCCCCAGGTTCAGAGACAAAGAACTTCCTGCCAGCACAGCAGGCAGCTTGGGGTTCATGTTCATGTTGGTTCCTGAGTTTCTTTCCTTTTGCTGTTGTAACAAAGGACCACAGACTCAGTGGCTTAAAGCAATACACATTCATTCATCTCACTGTTCTATTGTGCAGAAGTGCAAAGTCATTGTCAGTGGGCTAAAACCAACGTGTGGCCAAGGCTACGTTCCACACCGAGGCTCTAGGGAGGGATTCGTCTTCCTACCTTTCCCAGCTTGCAGAGGTGTTCACACTCCTTGGCCCAGGGCCCTGTGTCACTGTGACCTCTGCTGCCACTTTACGTCTCTGTCTCTGACTATATAGATATAAAGGAAGAGTCTTCTACATCTGGTATGGACCCTTTTTCCTAAATGGACATTGTATCTCTATTTATGTGCAGATTAAAACCCCTTCCCTCCAGGGTGTGGTGGCATCAGCTCACAAGATTACCACTCTGGGCTTTAAGTGTCCTCTTTGTATTGTCACCTGGGAACTTCTCTTTCCATAGTTAGCTCTGTGTTACATTTGTTGCTGTATTTTACCCGGCATTACTGAAAGTTTTACTTAAAAGGGATCCGAGTTAGCTCTGTTTACCTGTTTCCAGAGCTGAAAGCTTCAGTTCTAGAGTATCTGTTTGATTTCTCTTAAAAATACATTCCAGTATATTTCTCTGGTGAAAGTCTTTACCCTGTTGTCTATTCTCCCATAATTTCCTTATTTTCTTGAATATATTAAAAGTATTTTATAGCCTTTATTGGTAACTCTGATGCCTACATCACCTGGGGGTTTGCATCCATTGTCTAATGTTTCTTATTCTCATATTATCCGTTATATAGTCTTGACATGTTGCATGTCTTGAAATTCTTTATTACATGGCAGACATTGCAAATGAAAAATCCATATGTTATTTTCCGTGAGAGGTTTTCTACCTTCCTGTTAGGCAAACAGGGTGAGGGACTGATCATGTCGCTCCAATCAGGCGCTGAGGTGGATCAGGACTGAAGTGCCTTTTTCTTAAAACAGCTTTGAGGTATACTTGGCAAAGTAATTTTCACACGTATAAAGTGTACAGCTAATACGTTTTGACATAAGTATATCCCCAAGAAACCATGACCACATTGAAGAGAGTGAACATACCCATCACCCACAAAGCTTCTCTCCTGCCATTTGTTGTCCCTCCCTCCCTCCCCATCTCTTACCCTGGAAACCATTGATCTGCTTTCCATCACAACATATTGGTCTGCATTTTCAAGATCCTTGTATGAATGGATTAATGCAGTATCTACTCTATGTTGTCTGACTTCTTTCATTCAGCGTAATTATTTTGAGAGTCGTCTGTGTTGCTGTATTAATAGCTTATTTTTCTTATAGCAGAGTATTGTTTAGTGCTGAGTTTTTACTGAATAGTTTGTTGTGAGCAGTGTTTGGATAGACCGTCATTTGTTTCTCCATTTACTTCTTGATGGATGCATGGGTTATTTACAACTTGAGCTATTATAAATAAAATTGCAGTGAATATTTGGTTACAAGTCTTTATATGGACATATGCTTTTCTTTTCTAAAGCACCAGATGAGGAATATCTGGGTTATATGGTAGATAGGTATTTACCTTTTTTAAAGAAACTGTTAAAGACTTTTCCAAAATTGTTGTACTATTGTAAATTCCTTGTGGTGTGTATCAGCTCTGGTTGCTCTACTTCCTTACCAGCACTTTGTAAGGTCGGTCTTTCTAATCGTATTCATTCTTGTATGTATGTGTACTAGTATCTCACTGTGGTTTTTAAAAGCATTTCTCTAATGACTAATGGCATCTTTAATCAGCATCTTTTCATATGCTTATTATCCATCTGGATATCTTTACTGTAGTGTGTTTTCTGGCCTCATTCATTCATTCAGGTGTTTGCATTATTATTGAGTTTTGAGACCTCTTTATTCTGGATCAGATACAAAGAGAGAAATTTATCAGATATATGATCTGCAAATAGCTTCTGTCTATGGCTTGTCTTTTCATTTGCTTAGCAGTGTTTTGAACAGCTTTGAAGAGTCTTCATTTTGATAAAGTTCACTCTATCAGTTTCTTTTTAAAATAGATTATACTTTTGGTGTCATAGCAAAGAAATATTTGCCAAACCCAAGGTCATAAAGCTTAAGCCTATGCTTTTTCTCCTAGGTGTTTTATAGTTTTAGATTTCCTATTAAGATCTATGATACATTGTGAGTTAATTTTTGTATATTTTGTGAGGTGTGGATCAAAGTTAATTTTTTTTTTTTTTTGCATATCACTATCTAATTCTTCCAGCACTACTTGTTGAAAAGGTCCTTTCTCCACTGCATCCTTTTTGAGAATCAATTGTCTATATAAGTGTTGGTTTAGTTCTGAACATTCTATTCTGCTCCATTATTCTATTTTCCTGGTTTACACCGACACCATACTTTCTGATTACTGTAGTTTAAAAAAAAAAATAAAAGGCTGAAAATCAGATAGTGCAAGTCTTCCAACTTTGTTTTTCTTGTTCAAAATTGTTTTGGATATTTGGGATCCTTTGAATTTTTATATGAATTTTAGAATCAGTTTTAAAATTCCTTACATCCTGTTCTGCCAAAATTCCACCCATGTCTTTGGCCATCTCCAAAGCCACATTTTCTGAAGAAGTCTCTCTACATCCCAAGTGAAAGGAATTTCTGTTTCATCTGTGCTCCAATCACATTTGATAATATTTGATTACATTTATTCATATTTGGCTGGATGTACTTGTGTGATCTTTCCTGCCATATAGTAAATCTCTCAAGATTTGGAATCTTGACTTGGTTCCCTCTGTCTGCTGAGAAAACTAGTTCTATGCTTTGCAGGAGTGAGCCCTGCAGTAAGAGGTATCTGCAGCACACATCTAGCTCATTGCTTGCATATCGTCAAGGAATCCTGCAGATTTAGAATTGTTTATTGATTGTTGTCTCCAAGACGGCTCAGCCTTTTTTATTTCTATTGCTACTGCTGCAGTTTCAAAGGAAAATGGGCTAATTATTTTCCAAATATCAAAACATACTGTAATTGAGCTGTGACGCAAATTATGTGCTGCTGTTTCTTAACAACCTGCTTAGTGTTCACAGGTACCTTCACTCATGGAACTTTTGGGAGAATGTCATATCCTCAGAGATAGCAATGCTGTCTTTGGCGACCTGAGCGGTAGTATCTGAACTCACTCCTGCTGTTTTTCCATTGCCCCCTCTAGCCTTCCTCCAGCCCTCCATGGTGGGCCTGCAGTTCTGCCCTCGAAAAATCCTGTTGCTTCTCAGGAAGAATTCCCTATGAAACATATTCATGTCCTTCTTGTGGGGACATTCAGTCCAGAGACCTGACAGCAGGGGAAAATGTTTAGACTGCTTTTGGTAGAACGTAAATTCTTCCATACTTGTTAGAAGCAAATCCAATGAGGAAACTGTGTTGGCATCTAACAAATCAGGATAAATGTCTGATGAGGAAGATCAGCTTCCCCATCCCACTCAGGCGTCATGTTGATGTGACGCTCACCTTGGCTAACATTTTCTCCTGTAAGCAACGTGAAGTTCAAGACGTTATGAATGGCTTTTTGTTTTTCTTCCTTAGTCTTTCCACATTCACTGTGTCTGGTGAGATTATATGAATCCTGCTTGTTTTCAGCCCAGCACTAAGCTTTTTAAAAGGATCACGTGTTTAAAAGGCTAGTGGACAATTTGTTAGAAGATTGAAATCCTTAGACTTTGGTCCTAGAGTTGAATCTTGGTTACTGGTGAATGAGAATTCCCGTTAAAATTTTAACTTCAGTGATATAAAGTTTTAAAAATAGTTAAATATTAGTCAATTTCATTAAACACTATAGCAGTTATTTACTTTTAAGCCTGTCTCTGGGGCAATTTTGCAATGATTCCCTCCCTTTATTAATTCCCTCTTTATCAGAATCCTTGAGAGGTCCGTGTCATCATTGTCAGTATCATCATCATCATCACCATCATCATGGAACTGATTCCTCTGGGAGATTCTAGGAAAATAAAGAGCTGGACGGGGTTATGTGCAGGTCAGTGTGTGCATATACAGTAAGAACAGTTGTCAGACATTAGATTCAAGATACCCATTCCATTTAGAGAAGAATGTGGTCATGAAATCCTGATGTGCTGAATGAAGGAAGCGATGGGAACAGGGTAGTCAATGGAAAGGAGGAGGAAGTGAGCGAAGCGGGGAGCATAGGTCCTTGGTTAGGTGATCAGCACATTGGTGAGAATGAGGGGAGTGTGATGGCAGAATCATGTCCCTCCCCGGCCACAGGGTAGCCACCTGTGACATGTTACTGTACATGGCAAAATGCATGACAGATATTTTAGGACAAAAATCTTAGAGGATTTCTGTCTTCTAAATTGTCTATCAGTTAGCATTTTAAACCCATGATACATTATTAAAGATTAGTGCAGGGGGACAAATAAAAAGGATTCATATAATCTCACCAGACATACTGAATGTAGAAAGGCTAAGGAAGAAAAACAAAAAGTCATTCATATGTGCCTTGAACCATAAAATGCTCATGAGAGGAAATGTCACACAAGGTGAGTGTCGCAGCCACATCCATAATGCCTGAATGGGATGGGACAAGGGGATCCTGAGATGAGACAATAGGGCGAGTAGCCTGGATTGTCCAGGTGGGCCCAATGTAATCACAGGGGTCCTTGAAATGGAGGACATTTCCCAGCTGAGTTTAAAATCAGAGGGAGGTGTAGCCATAGAGCAATGTTCAGAAAGGCTGCTGACCATGAAAATGGAGGAAGTCGTGGGGCACAAGCTACGGAAGGAGGGTGACCTCTGGAAACTGGAAAAAAACAACAACAACAAGGAAACATTCTCTTCTAGACCCTCTAGAAGGAAGGAACCCTGCTGCTACCTTGAATTTAGCCCAATGAGAACTGTGTTGGATCTCTGACCTCCACAGCCATAAGCTGATAAATCTGTGCTGGTTTAAGCTCTTAAGCTTATGGAAATTTCTTACATTGGTAAGAGGAAAATAACATAGTGAGCCGTAGTGTAACTGATTAAAGGTATAGGATGGGGTGTGGAGAGGATTCTGACATTTACAACTAAAAAACAACCAGGTGAATTGGGAAGGTGTTTTAAGGAAGACCTACCTGGCAGGGCTGTTAAGCAGACTGGAGCGAGGGGAGCATTGGAGTTAGAGGAATCAATTAAATCTCTACCAGAAAAATAAGGAATAAAATGTAACAGGGCTTCAGTGATAGTGGATGTAGGAATGGAAATGGGCAGAGAGACATAAATATTACTTTGAAATTAGCTACAGGTTTGATGACTGCATGTTGGGGAGACTTAGCCGATGTGTGGACTGAATGTTTGCATCCCCTCAAAATCCATATGTCGAAACCCCATCTCCCAGGGTGATGGTATTGGGAGGTGGGGCCTTTGGGAGGTGATTAGTAGGATAAAATGAGGTCATGAGAGTAGAGCCCTCATGAATGGGATTAGTGTTCTTATACAAGTCCCCAGAGTGCTTGCTTCTCTCTGCTCTCTGGGATATGAAGATATTGGGAAGACAGCCATCTTCGAGCTGGCAATCCTCTCAAGGATACATTGACCTTGAAAGTCTCAGCCTCCAAACCATAAGGAATATGCTGGTTGTTTAAGCCACCCGACCCACGGTAATTTGTTACAGCATCCCAGACTGACGAAGACAGTGGAGAATGCCTCTGAGTTTGGCACTGATTGCCTGGAGAATGCTGAAACCCAGGGAAGTGGGCAGCACAGACGTTTACTCATTTAATCCTGCCAACACAGTAGGAGATAGAGTCTACATATTCCTCGCTACTTAAAAGGTAAGGAAAAAGAGGCACAAATAATAACAACGACAACAAAAACAACAATAATTTGTCCAAGATTCACAGAGAACCCCCTGGAGGCAGAGTGAGAATTTATACTCAGGCAGGCTGGCCCCAGAGCCCCTGCTCATAACTAATAAGTCAGATCACCTTGCTTATGTGGATCAGTTTTTTTCAACTCTGATATGAGGGTACTGTGTCCAGTAACTTATAATATCAAAATACTTCACTGTAACGGAATCATTAGTCACAGGCCTTACAAACCACAGAAACCTACACATACAAAAATAACTCGTTAGGTCAAGCTAACCAATAACGTTTTTAAATATTATACCTGCTGGGCCTTTGCAATAAAATGTCTTTTTATAATTCTGTCTGGCTACAGAATAACTTCATAATCCTGCATGTTGCTGGTGGCTCCCATGTTGGACAGCACGGGCCTAGAGATTTTAAATTACTTGCCCAGACTCGCCCAGGAAGCTCGTGGTGGGATCCGAGCTATAGTCTGGGACTTTTCCTTCCTATCCAACAAGTCCCTCATGGAAGTTTAGAAGCTTCTCCTTTGGTGCCCAGCTGTCTATCCGTACTTATAACATCTTGTCAGGTGTTCCAGCCTGCTCCTGAACATCAGCCAGAACCCACTTCTGCTCTATTTTGTCCAGGTAATACCTTCTAGCAACTTCCATTGCCTTCTTGGCATCAGTTCTTACCTGGAAGGGTAGTGGCTAGAGGTGGAATTGTGTCCACATGACAGGTTTTTCATAAACATAGCAGGAGTGGTCAAGAGAAAAAAACGTCAGGAAGATGAGCAGAGGCAGGTCATTTAATATACCAAATGGGTACTTTCAATGTCTGTGTTTCCGAGTCCAGGCTTGTTCTGCTCGTGCATTACAGGCCAATAAATCGGGAGACCAGGTTTTGGGGCAAGAAATAGCGACTTTAATTTGGAAAGCCAGCGGAGAAATGGTAGAATAATGTCCTGGGGAACCATCACCCCAAGTCAGATTTCAGGCTCTTCTTATATTAAAAATGGGAAGTGGGAATGCTTGGTTGTTGCAAACTTGGTGTATGAATTCTTTGTTGTTAGAATCCTTTGTTCTTGCAGCTCTTCACCTGGGTCACATCCGTGTAAACCTCCAACAAACAAATGTTGTTTTCTATTCTGTAACTTGTTATCTTTATGTGAATAGAAAAGTGTTAATATCCTTCAAAGTCAGAGCCTTGAGAATAGGGTCTCCTGTATATTTCAGGCTCTAGGCAACATTGTTTTACAAAAGGTGCAGAACCAACAAGACTAAGCCTAGGAAACAGGGCACAGGGTTAAAGTCAAAGGAACAGATCTAATATGGAGTCAGATTTTTTCTTTCCTATTTCAGTAGTGCCATGGAGAAGGCACTTTGGGCAGCTATTTGTAGGGTCCTGGAGGCTTTCTCTCTCAGCCTCTGTGTGCCTCTGTTGAAAACCCTTCATAGCTATCTGGCCTGCTGGAAAACCACTCCGCCTGTTTTGCCCTGAAGATGTGTTCTGTTTATAACTGATCTCTACTTCTTGGAAAACAACTCAATAAAAACTCAGTTGGTTTTCCACCAGCCATGGGCAGGGGTGAGGAATAGCACTTTATTATTTTATGAAAAAAAAAATAAAAGAAGTCTTAAAACAGCACTGGGCACATAGGAGAGAGTCAATAAATGCTTCCTGGCTGAAATCAAAAGTGATGGCTCAGTGATTCCATGGCTGCTGTATTTGCTGAGCTTGCTACTCTTTTGCTCCATTACACATTTTTTTTAACTGAAAAAGAAATACATGCATGTGGTTAAAAAATTTCAAACAGAGCACAAAAATACACAAGTGAAAGAAGTTTTCCCTCATCCTCTCTTCTTTCAGCCCTCCCTGGAGATGCCACAGTTTACAATCTGTGTGTTTTCCAGATATGCTATGCACATTCCGACCTATGTATGTAAATTCCTTTAAAGAATTACTTATTTTTAACTTAAAGGGATTTAAATCCTCAAGTTTCTTCTGCCCTGGTAATAGAAAAGAACAAATCTGACTCCATATTAGATCTGTTCCTTCGACTTAACCCTGTGCTCTGTCTCCTAGGCTTCATCTTGCTTGTAAAACAATGTTGCCTAGAGCCTGAAATATACAGAAGAGCCTATTCTGAAGGCTCTGACCTTTAAGGATATTTAACACTTTTCCATTCATAAAATGATAACAAGTAACATAATAGAAAATAACGTTTGTTTTGTTGGAGGTTTACAGGGATCTGACCCAGGCACATAGCTGCAAGAACAAAGGATTCTAACAACAAAGAATTACTACATCAAGAAGATTGCAAAAACCAAGCTCGTAGGAAAGGAGCCTGAATTCTGACTTGGGGAGATGGTTTTCCAGGACATTAGTTTGCCATCTAGGTCTACAGAAAGTTGCTATTCCATGCCCCAACACCTGGTCTCCCAACTTACTGGCCTGTCCTGCACTAAGGAGAATGAATTTGGACTCAGTAACACTCCTATCTTCCTAGCAAGCTGGGCACTGTAATTGAGGGCAGCTATCCCACACCCAGGGACATACTGTGTGCCCTTGATGGTTCCCCGAGGGTGGGGTGTGGTTTACCCAGGAAGGATGGGGACTATGCACCAACACTCAGGCAGTATGCTCCTTTTGGGATCTGACCTTGTACCTCCCGGTCCCCGCCAGCACAACACCTGGGACAGTGGAGGTAAGGCAGAGATCTTGCCTGCCTGTGTCCCAGCGTGTAAAAGGGGAATATGTACACTTCCGAAGGTAGTTCTGAGCGACAACACCTGCGGGTGCTTGGTTCCCAGAGCAAAAGGAAACCCAGCTCCGCTTGGGGGCAACGGGTGTGATCCCCGTAGGGGTCCTGCAGAGGCCTTGGGTGGAGGGCTGGTCCAGGGAGGTAAAATATGAGCTGCGGGCCTTGAAGGGTTAGAGAAGTGTGCAGAGGCAGGACTGCTGCCTCCTTCAGGATGCCCCCAGAGTTAAAACTATTTCTCTCCATCTCTGCTACTCTCCTCCACCCTCCAGATCCCTGCCTACTATCTGCTCCTCCTGTCCATGTCTCTCCCTCCACTTTTCCCCTTCTCCCCTCCTCCTCCCATCTTCTCCGTCCCTCGCTTCCCCACCTTCTCTTCCAGAACCCAGAGAGGATCGCTGGCCCTCCTGTGCATGCGCAGTTGGTGCCAGCTGGAACGAGGGTTGGAAGCTTCAGCTCCGAGCCGGGGATCGGCCCCAAAGGCTTCTCAGCTCTTTCGCCCGGTAGGACTTTGGCTCCTGCCCCAGCGCCCCGGCCACAGCTGTCCAGGGCCAGGTGTGCACCTGCCGCCTCTCGCCCCAGCCGGGCTCCCCTCAGTCCGCGGCTGGCGTCCCCTTCCCCTCTCCCGCCCCGCGAGTCCTCTCCTCCCGGGCTGCCTCTCCTTGGCCGCCGGCCCGTCACCGCCCCTAGGCGGGCTGTGTCCCGGGCGGGCAGGTTCTGCGGACCCGGACGGGGGAGGGCGGCTGGGGCTGGGGTTGGCCTCCGAGTGGGGCTACAGCCCGCGTCCCCCCCCCCCGTTTCCCTGCCACGCGATCCCGGGGCTGCCCTCCTCTCCCTTTCCCGCTCCCTGGGGACCAGCTCAGTGGTGTGGGCGCTGCTCCCCGGGCTGAGAGCCTCCGGCTGTGAACCCCAGCTTCTCCTGGTGGAGTCGGGAAAAGGGAGCGTCAGTGCTGAGCGAGCTTCCGTCTCCTCTCTCAGCGTTTCTGTCCCAGGTAAGTACCTTGAACACTTTCACATGTTTTGATGGCGGTGCTTGATGATGTCACTGTTTTTATAGTGAGAGGGATTACAGTGTTGAAAGCAAGGCTTGGTTCAGTTAAAAATGAGCTGAAGGCATGAGGCTGTGACATCCTCCATCCTTCCCTCTCCCAGGGTGAAACGTGTGACCGTCGATCTTAAAAAGATAGTTACAGTCCCTAACTACCCCAGCCCAGCTAGGGTGTGTTAACAGGAACAGCACCACCAGAGGCGTTGGAGACTCAGGGACATTGCAGTCCTAAAGAGCTCCTGGCAAAATTTGGTTTGTTTTGGTTTTTTTGTTCTTCTTAAATTGTGGGGCAGACTAGTTGTATAGAGGGAAAAATAATTGTCAAGAAATATTTTTTCATTTAACATCTTTTTTGTGATATTGTTCACACACCATGAAGTCCACCCACTTAAATGCTACAATTCAGCAGCTTTAGCATATTCACAGTGGTGCAACCATTAATATTCCAGAACGTTTTCATCACTTCAGAAAGACCAGTGGAAATGAATGACCTATCCACCCCTTCCCAGTGCTGGTTCTAAAGAAGTTTCTTGGTTGTTCCTGACCATAAATTATCTTGTTACCCATAAAAAGTCTGGTAGGAAATCTAAACAGAATTGTATTGAATCTGTCTATCAAAGCAAGAAGAATTAATGTCTTTATGGCATAAATTTCTTCTACCCATGAATATATCTCGGACCGTATATTTTCATATTTCCAGAGCCTGGCCCATGGGAAGTCCTCTTTAATTGTTGGGTTTGTGAATGATGAGATTCTATACATCGTTAGTTGCAACTGAAGCCTTTCACAGAAGAGAAAAGTAAACTCACTGAAGCCAAGTGACTCTCTGATGGTCAGAAAGAGTGACAGCCAGTGCTGGAGTGATCCAGTGGACTTGGTGTTTGTAACCAGAATTCTCCAGCACCTACTGCTAAGGGGATCAGAGTATTCTTTTATTTTTTCTAAATGGCGTTGCTTTTATTTTTACTTATTTTTTAAAATTATTTTTTATTGAAGTGTAGTCAATTTAGAATGTTAGTTTCAGATGTACAGCAGAGATTCTGTTATAAACATATGCATATGTATCTACATATGTTTTAGATTGTTTTTAGTAGAACTCATTACAAGAAATTGAATATAGTTCCCTGTGCTATATAGCAGGTCCTTGTCATTTATTTTATATTTATTAACGTGTATCTTTTAATCCCCCTTTTCCTGCCTGCTAACCACAGTTTGCTTTCTATGTCCATGAGTCTATTTCTAGCAGCACCGCTTTTGCTAGTAATATATGCTGGTTGGCTGCTTTCAGTTTCAGTAATTCCACCTTATCTGTGGGCATTTTCCTTCTGGTGGGCCTGTGTGTGGTTTGCACACGTGATATAAGAGTTGTGTATTTGGGAGAACTCCAGGCCTCTTGTAGTGCCTGGTACAGAGTGCCCACTGAGCTGATGCTTGAACTGGGAAAAAAAAACATAGTAAATGTTGGAATTTCCACTATGGTTGAGACTTCCAGGTTTCTATAACCTGTTTAGCCCACCTTAATGTTGGCTGCACCCATACTGGGTAATTTGGTGGAACTTCATGGTATGGTGGTGCAGAGACGGGGACTTGTATGCTTCTTCTCTTTCCGTTTTCTAAGACTCATTCTCCTGGGCCTTCCAGATCCTCCCCCAGAAGTGCCCAAGGCTGGCTTGGTGCTGCGCTGAGGCAATAATTGTTAATAAGGCCCTTTCCTCATCTCCTCTGAGCCTCCGTTTCCTTCTCTGCACAATGAAGACTTAGACTACAAAAGTGCTTTTCAGTTTCTTTTAAGCCATGTTTCCTTTGAGAAACAGAAAATACAAATCACTCCTCCCATTCAACATATAGATTTTGACACATCCTCCAAGGAGTGACATAGCTCTTTGTGGAAAATTGAAGTGATTGTGATTCAAGGTGGCACAGAAAAGACTCTTCAGACATTTATTGCAGGGAGAGGGCAGGAAAGGGGCAGTATACCCCACTTTCTAGTGTGAGCACTGGAACAGGGGCTTGGGTTTAAGTACAGTGTCCGACGTGGCCTCTCTCTAATTTTTTTTTTTTTTTTTGCCTCTCTCTAATCTTGCACAATGTGATAAACCTCTCTCCCTCAGTTTCTTAATGCGTCAAGTTGGGGTGATAATAAATTAAGTCTTTTTTGAAACATTATACACATAAGACATTTGTTTCTCGGTAGAAACAAAACCTGCGAGAGAATCAGGGATTTCTTTAAAAAAAAAAAATCTTGTCCACAGCACTCTGTCTGTGTCTATTTTGAAGTTCCTTGAGGGTGAGTGTTGGGTCTAAAGTCCATCGTGGGACAGGTGGCCCATGGATCTGTGTGCCGCAGATTGCCCCCTCCTCCCCAATCCTCTTCCTCTCAGTCCATGATGAAGTTCCCTAGTAGATTTACACAGAGATCTTGTGGAAATGGCTTTTCATTTTATTGTTTCATGAAGAAGGGCTGCCATCATGATCTCTGTAGTCAGGTTTTGGTGACCTGAAGGCTACGCAATTACGTTTTTGTATTTAATAAAATGAAAAAAAATTACAAGTACAAAATTAGACCTACGGTGGTGGCAGGGGCTCTTGAAAGTGGGGACCATTATCTTTGTTAGTTTCAGGTGCAGGGGCCTCTGGCCATGAGGACACATCATCGTGCTCTGAAGTTGGAGGGACCAGTGGGCTCAGTGGGAATGTTTACTGGGTGTATCTCATGGGCTGGGCATTGACCTATTTGTACTGTGTGTTCCTTATTTGAGACAGTGAGCTCATTTAACCTCAATAGCCTCTTTAATAAATTAGACTTTTTATTTTGAGATATAATGTAGATTCCCATGTAGTGGTAAGAGAGAATATGGAGAGGGCCTATGGACTTTTTGCCAAAATTTCTTTAAAGGTTCCATCTTGCAAAGTTGGGATACAATTCAGTAATGACTCACTAACCCTTTGAGGTTTGTGTTATTGCCCTCATTTCTATTCATGATTAAACTGGGGTTAAGAGGAGCACACAGGCCTGCCCAGGTCACCCATGGTTAGTGTAGAGTCGGGTGAAACGTGGGCTTGGGATTTCCAGGCAGTACCATAATGATGCTCTGTGGCAGGGAGCAGCATTCACTTTGCTTGTTTATTCATTCATTCAACAAGCATTTATTGAGTAAACTCTGTGAGTCAGATGCTATCATAGGTTTATCTGATTCTTCAGCAGTATGGAGAATCCGGTAATGTTTCCTTCTTTTTTTTTTAATCTGAGAAAATTAGCTCTGAGAGGTTATAAACCCCCCAAAGGAAATATAGCTCATAAATGAGGGATAGTAAATTTGTACAGTTCCTTCTTCTTATGCAGGTGGTACCCTAGGCATTTTACATTTGTAAACTTCCATAATCCAGATATATTCTTGTAAGGCAAGGATTTTTTTTAAATTGAAGTATACTCATGTTTACAATGTTGTGTCAATTGCAAGGTGTTTTTTTTTTCTTGAATTTGGAATTCAAAAATATTTTTTGAGGGGGGTAAATAGGTTTATTTATTTGTTTCATTTTTTTTAAAATGAGGTACTGAGGATTCAACCCAGGACCTCATACATGCTAAGCATGTGCTCTACCCCTGAACTGTACCCTCCTCCCCAAAGCAAGTTTTCTTATCAAGTGTTCTGCAGCTTAGGAGTTCAAATAAATTGGAGTTGAAATCCAGGTCTTTTGATCCTACTGTGTTTCTTTGCCTTATATCCTGCTGAGGGGTGTGGAAGCAGTTCCTTTATTCATTCCTTTATTCAGCAGTTTTGAGCACTGACTTTGCATCAGGGCCTGGCTAGGTGCTTGGAAACAGAAAACAAGAAATGACCCTTTTCTGCAGAGGGGGGAAGCCTAGACCAAAATCTGCGTAATGTGATCCGAGCTGCGGTAGCCATGTGCAGACGCTGAGGACAAACTGTATCCGCGGCTTTGCTTGGGCTTCCCGTGCCATCTGACTGGTACACACCAGGTCACCGCAACCCAGTGAGGCCCGCAGCCCGCAGCACAGTATGTACCTCGGTCTACTCTTCCCTCTCGTCAGGGCCTACAACATGAACATCCCTGACTACGTGCAGTGTGCTGAGGACCACCAGACTCTCCCCGTGGTGGTCCAACCCGTGGGGATCATCTCAGAGCAGAATATGTTGTGCATCTATAAGCGAATCTCCTTGGTGAGGCAGATCAGCCCGTGCAGCTCGCAGTGGGCACTCTGTATCTACTACAGTCACCACTATGCGCCCGAGAATGGATGGAGCGACTTCCAGACCCACCGCAAGGTCGTGGGCCTTGTCACCATTACCGACTGCCTCTTGGCCAAGACCTTCTAGAAGCTCCACGTGCAGAGGAACTGTATGGCACCACGCTCTATGACTCTCGGCTCTTTGTCTTTGTGCTGCATGGGGAGGTGGCCGAGCAGCCGTGCACCGACGTGGCCTTCAATTTACGAGGACTGCAGGGTGGTGGAGAAGAGGATCGAGGACTTCACTGAGTCTCTCTTCATCATGCTCAAGTCCAAGTGGCTGGACGGTGCATCCGACAAGTCTGGGGACAAGATCCTCCTGCTCTACAACCTGTTTGAGAAGGAGGACTTTGTGGGACAGGACACAGAGAGCAGGAAAGTCTACCTGGATGCCCGGCCACCCTGGCTATGTGAAGGGTTGCTTCCCTACATCCAGAAAGGGATCAGCAAGGAGGAGGGCTGTCTTGTAGCCAAGGCGTGAGGGAGGAGCAACCCGCCGGTTTTCAGACGTTTAAAAGTGAATCCGCCTTTGTTTCAGAGAGATTCTTTTAGGGTTATTATGGACACTTACTCCCGCTTTTCAGCCAATTACCCTGGTGTGACCCCTGGAGTTGCTGTCCAATAGAGTAGCCAAAGCCACTGATGCTAGGAGAGCTGGGGAGGAGGCTGATCTGAGCTGAGATGTGCTGTAGGTCAAATGCACATCAGACGCTGAGACTTGTCTTGTAAAAAGAATGTAAACTGTCTTGTTACTTTCTTTATTGATTACATGTCAAAATGATAGTATTTTACATACAGTAGAATAAGTAAGATATGTTCTTAAAATCAGTTTCTAGGGGTTTTTTGGGGGGGTTTACCTCTTTAAATGTGGCAACTGGGGAACTTTCTTTACATGGCTCACATTTCATTCCTGTTGGACAGCCTGTCCTGGGACAGTCTCATCCCTGTGCTTATAGATGTCATGCTGAATCCTGAGATGCAGAATGAGGCGCTGGTTGAGCTGGGGGTGGAGCCAGTGTCTCCTGCTTCCCAGGTCCAGCACCTGCACGGCTCAGGCCCTCTCTCCCTGCCTGACAACCACCATGCCAATTTAGGACAACAGAAACACTGCCAGGGGCTTCCAAATGAGCTCCTTACGCAGGGAAAGGCGTGTCACGGAGTATGGGGCACAGCAGGGAAAGATTCGTCCTCACTTTGTCCCTGTGATTAGGTCAACGGACCCACTTTGCCTTGGAAGTGCAGACGAGCTCTTCTGGGCTGCCTACCCCCCCACCTTCTTCTCTGTTTCCCTGTGTATCTATCGAGATGTCCCTCGGGCAGAAGAGTGTGAGATGCCTTTGCCGAGAGGTGGTCCCCCTTTGCTGGGGATATTGTGCGAATCTGTGTCCCCCCGGCCTACGGCCTCGGGCCTTGACTCTGGAGAGGGCTCATGGCGGTCCCACAGGTGACGGTCGGAGGACCTGGCACGTGCTGCCGGGCCCGATGTGGAGGAGGTGTTCTGCGATTCTCTGTGAGTCTAAAATCAGATTCAACTTTCTGGTTGTTGGTAAGTTGGAGGAGAAGATGCCAGAGAATTGATAAAAAGATAGTCCAGACCAGTCCTGTGAGTGACAGGCACAGGGGACCCGAGTCCCACCTGCTTGTGGTGCCTGGCGGGCTCTGGATGAATTTTCACTTCCTCCCCGGACATACCTCTATGGCTTAAGGAAGGGGTGAGGCATGTCGTGGCCATGACCTGTACTTGCCCTCGCAGGGCCCTGTTATCTACACGGCTTTCTCCCCTTCTGCTTCTTGTAGATGAGCTGACAGATGTAGTGGTCTGGGCAAAGCTGAGGGCACAGATGCCAGCACCGTGCCACTCCCAGGCTGGCTCCATTCCCGTCACCTGTCACCTCCTGCTCAGTCCCCAGGCGTCAGTCAATGAAGCTGAATCGGTGCAACGTAAGCAGGGACCACCTTCTCCCCCTGGACAGAATGGTGGGTGAGCAGTGGAAGCCTGGAGCCCTGCCCCAGCCCCCTGGCCAGTGCCTCCTCTTTTGTCACAGGAGGCACTGGTGACATGTTTGCTCAGCAACTGCTTGGCTCTGAGTCTGCAGGCCCACCAGAGAATGCCAGCTTGTTTTTGCCTTTTGAAGTGTGTCCTTGGGATTTGGCGGAGTAGCTTGTTGTGGGCTTAGCCCATAGTGGTTGACACTGTCACCATTGTTTACCCAGAACCTCGTGTACCAGGCATGGCTCTCGGCATCAAAATACAGCAGCGCATTAAACCTCCCTCCTGGTGGGTCTGTCTGTTGTGGTACCGTAAGGGCTCAGCCAGCATCTGAACGTCAGTGAGATAACACGGCCAGTGAGCTCGGGTCAAGTACGCTCTCCTCCAGTCACTTTTACTCCATTGTTGCTTTTACTATTCCACAGTCATTACTTTTTTAACAATGCTTTGGTGCAGGAACAGAGCCTAATTCTCTCCTGTTACTCTTGGTGGGAGTGAGTAAAAATGTCCAGCTTGAAATGCGACCACATTTTGTAGCTCAAAAGCTGTTTACACGCATCTAGGTGAAGTTTAGGTCTGGGGCGCTGACCACGTTGGGGTCCCCCGGCAGCGCCGCTCGCCTCAGGCCCCTGCATTCCCTGGAACAATAGGTGAGGGTGGGTCTCACCGTCCCCTCGTCCCTGTCCTCACCAAACTCACGTAAATTCTTGTAATTGCTCTCAGTTATTTTTGTTCTCATGTGTTTCTAATTTTTGCTGTTCCTCTTTTCCTTTTTCTATTTCCCTTTCTATCTTGTACCGCCCTGTGAGCATGTTGTTGCGTCTGAAAAGTTGACTGTGCACACCCTGCATTGGAAATAGCCAGATTGTCCTCCGTGCTGTCCCCATCGCTTTAAAATGCAAAAACCTTAAGAGTTGCCTTGATCCATATATTATCCTAGTCATCTTTTTATTTTCTAGTTTTTTGGAATTTTTGCTTTGTTAGCACATCACCCACTGGTGTTTGATACCTGTTAAAATCCTTGCTTTGAGGAACCAGTTTGGTCCTCCTTATGTTTGGTGACAAATGCGCCCTTATTAAATATGTTTGATTGTTTTGAAGAAGTGAGATGCGAATTGATTTAGGCGGCTGCTGAGGGATTTTTTTCATGGAGTATTTAAACTTGGAAAGTCAAAATCTGCAGCATCTTCCTTGATTCTGGCTTTCACACAAACGTGCTTGGCACGCGGTTCCGGGCTGTCGCTGTGTGACGTGCGTGACGGAGCTTCCTGGCCGGTGGTCACTGGTGAGAAAGTGGCAGTCTCGGGGGTGAGCAGCTGCAGGGGATTCTGTTGGAGGAAGCAGTCACCGTTTTTTTGCTTTTTGTTTTTAGTTTTTGCATTCACCTTCCCCGTGCCATTTACTTTACTTTGCCTTCATAGAGAGGCAGGAGCGGGTCTAAACTCCATGCCACTCTTATTTTCCCTTTACGAGGCTGGTTTTTCTGAGTATCAGAACAACATGGCCTTCTCCTAAGTAGCTGGCTCACTTGGACCTGGTGGACACAGGGACCGCTAAAGGGGACCGTAGCTTCCTCTCTGCTCCAGCCAGTGGGCATTCAGAGCCGGGTCTGTGGTTTGCTCCAGCAGCCATGCAGGCCTCCCTGCACCAGCCTTTACTATTAACCCATGTTGGCAGTAAATAGCTGACTCCGTGTCTTTTGCAGCTGACGTCCACCGGCCGTGTCGTTAGTTTGCGGTAGTGAGTCTCCAACACCCCAGTCAGCCGTGAAGTGACCTTGCATTCTCACCCACACCCTGGTTCATCTCACCCGGGGAAAGGGTTTGGCCACCACCGTCATGCTGGCCATGAGACCTTGTTTCTCCTTTCATGCCCTGGTCCAATTGTGGACACTTCATCCTTCACTGACTTGGTCTCGCTTGAGACAGGCCAGACTTTCTGAAAGAGTCCATCACATTCTGGGGGGGAACAGAACAGAAGTAAGGGTCGCAAGTAGGAGTCTAGGCTATCTGGGTTGGCAAATGCAGGCTGGGATCTGTGAAGGCTGGGCTGTGCCCTGGACACAGGCCTTTCCCGTGGCACCCGATAGCCCAGGGGTCGGAGTGAGAACAGCCTTGCCTGGGTTCCCCCATCCTCATCTGCTCACTGGCAGGTGTGTCTGCTAACTAGGAACTCCCCCAAACCTCGGGCCCTTCAAAGTTCAGACCACAGGAGAACCTTGAGTCCCTTCTCCTGGGCCTCCTTTGTGAGAATCCAGTGCCTTCTGAGGTGACCAGCGGCAGGAGATGCCTCCCCCTCCAGGGAGCTCTCTTCGGAGGACTGTGACGCACTGCACCTTGCTGTCAGCTTGTGGGGTTCCATCCGTGGTCCTTGCAGAACCAGACTTGAGACTGGCTTAGCGATAGAAATGACAGGACTGATTCCAGGGCAGGGCCGGGGGGAGGAACAGGGGAAATTGAATGTGACCTGAAACACCTAGGTGGGTTCTGGGTCTGTTACTAAAATCGGGAGCCTGGGAGGTACCTGCCAGGAATCGAACTCTAGAGTAAATGGTGGACATGAGGCATTTTTAAGATTCCATTTGTCATCCAAGTTAGGACCTCAAAGAGGTACTCGGGTCTATGGCCCTGGGGCTCAGATGAAGGAGCCGGACCACAGATACACGTTGGGAGTCGTCATTCTTAGCTGGTGTTCACAGCCGTGCAGGTGTATGAGCTCATCTCGAGAGGTGCAGACTGAGGCTGAGGCTGGGCAGGGCTGTGCCTGGGTTGGAGGAAAGCCCAGACCATGCAGCTTTGGTGTGTCAGTCAGTGGCGTTTGGGATTTTCAGAGCAATGGCATTTATCCTTAAGGGTCTTGGGGGTGGGCAGGGCCACCCAGGAAGAAATCTGAAGGGAGGGTTGTGGCCACGCGTGCGCGTCTTGGGATGATGCAGAGGCTGCATGGTCCGGGAGGGGAACCTCCTCGGAAGCTGGAGTCGGAGTGGGGAGTGGGGAGAAGGTAGTCACACTCACCTGTGAGGGAGGGACAGAGGCCTAGGGAGTCTCCACCCTAGCGGACTCTTTCCCACGAACAAAAGGCCAGCAGAGAGAAGATTTGAGGTGAGAAGGGACGGGCGCTGGGAGAGGAGCCAAAGTGGAGAATGGTGGTTGGACAGTTCTGGAATAGTCTCCCTGCAAAATAGAGTTAAAAAAACCCAGACTCTTAAGAACATTGATAGTGACGTTGGAGGAGATAGTTCTTTTTCTGGCTTCCTAAACGTAAGGCATGTATCCGGGAATACACAGAAGAATCGGGCAGTCTGGTCCGGGGGCTTGACCCTTACCAGGGGAAACAATGCAAGTTTAAAGGGGAAGAAGGGCAGCGGAGGGAAACTAGCCAGGCCTCGTGTCAGGTACCAGTCGGCCGCACTACTTGCGTGTTGCATTCACATCCATGCCTCCCGGGTGGGCGGTGGTAGCCCCCTTTTGCAGATTGGGAAGCCTTCTCAGAGGGGTTAAGGAATTGGTCCGTTTAGCGGCTAGTCAATGCTGTAGCAGGATTCAAGCAGGGCCTTGTCAGACTTCAAGGGCATGTTCTATCTACTAATTCCGGTACCTCCCTGTTGTACCTGGATTGGTGAATTGGGTCAGTTTTGGAGCCTTTCACAAAAAGTACGATTTAAGTGCCTCAGGACTGTTTCACAAAGCTCAGTGTTCTTTAATGGTTCAGAAGCACCGCAGTGATTTTCCCCCCACAGAGGTTAGGTCTTACTCTTTGATGATGATGTGGTTGCAAATGACAGGTGCAAATCCAGACTTAGCATCTTCTGAAGGGAAACTCTCCAGTTCTCCCTTGATAGGCTTTCTTCCACGGGATGTAACCTGCTGCAGCATAGATCTGAGCTTTCCGTATGGAGTGAGGGTTTGATATCCAAAGTTAGCAAAGAAGGGTCAGATGGAGAAAATCGACGTTAACAATTTATTTTGGGGTTTCATTAGACAAGATGCACTATCGCTTAATGGCCCATATAACGTATGTAATTGAGTACAGAACATTGCATTCCTTACTTTCTAATGAGAGCTGTCTTGCAACGTAAGGTTGTCTGCTTTGGAACTTCAGCTCAGCCAGTAGGGCACCTGTCAGTGTGTTGGTGTGATTGTATTTACACAGTGCATGTAATCTGGGCTTCCTCAGCCCCAAACACTCCAGTGCAGAATCATAGGCTGTAGCCATCACTTAGTTATACAAATACTTCTACAACTATATGATACAAAAAAAAAGAGAGAGAGAGAGAGAGAGAGAGAGGGAGAGATTGCCTTTATCAAAGTTCCTTTGATTTTAACTGCAAACTGTTGTTGAGCAGCTCTGGTTTCCTTTGGATATGAATATGTACATTTCTTTGCATGTAACTTGGATTTTAGACTAGAACACCAACCTCTTGCTTTCCAAGAGCCACAAAAATCATAGCCAAATGACATACGTATTAAATATTTTATTCTTTTCTTCTGAGACAGAATCCGTGAATCTGGGACTTGGGCTGTGATTTTGCTTTTTGCTCTTCCCACCCCTCTTGTCGTCTCACTCCTTTTTCCCACGTGGCCTCCAAGAGGTCATGGTCTCCGAGGAGCAAGTGGACAAACAACAGTTGGTCGCCAAGCAGTCCTGCGGTAGAGGAGCCCAGCCAAGAGCTAAAGGACATCATCAGAGAGGGCTTTCTTGAAGAAATGGGCTCTACATTCAGTTATGAGGACAGAGTAAGAGTCAGCCAGGAGCAGGAATCAAGAGGGTGACTCAGGTGGCAGGAGCAGCCCGGGTAGAGGCCTGGAGGCTTGTGGGGTGGGGACTCGGGGAGAGTGCACTGTGTGTTCCAGGGTGGAGGGTGCCCCTGCTTAGGAGGACCCTGGAGTGGGCCTAGGGATGGAGGGCTTTGAAGGAGCTTGGTTTTTTACTAGAACTGACACAGAAGAGGCAGTGAAGGGTGTCAGCAGAAAGTGACCCTCAGGAGAGGTACTCCTGGTTTTGCTTCTGATGTTCTACAGAAAGAAGGGGTCGGGGTGGGCGAGAGCAGCTCTGCCCGTCCCTTTGAGACCCACCCCTTCATTCATTTTTTCATAACACATGCAATTCTGAGTGTCCAGGGGAGAGAGGGTGGACTCACTGTAGTAAGCAAAATGTATTGCCTCTTGAGAACTTAGCAGTGTCAGAAGTTGTCTTAGCGTAGAATGTTCTAGGAACATAGCAGGGGCACCTAACACAAAGTGCAGAGTTTCGAAGGAAGGAAGGCTTCCTTGACAAACAGTCAAAATGAGCCTGGAGGCAATTGGGAAGTAGCAGCAGGTCAGGGGGCACCTGAGGTCATTGGGGACCTGGGTACTGAGGTGAGGCTGGGCGAGCAGGGTCGGGGGTGTGGCTAGAACTCTACCAGGGAGCCTCTGAAGGGTTTGAAGTGGGGTGATGTAATCAAATATGTGCTTTGGGAAGGCTGTCCTGGCTCTGTGTGTTTGTGTGTGTTTGTGTGTGAAGCAGGGAAGAGGGGGAGAGTGCCACCAACTGGGAGGGTCATTAGAAGACCATTGACAGGCTGGGGGGCCACCAGTGGGAGAGGGGCGTCGGGGCTGCTTGGGGACGGCAGGGGCAGTGTGGATGCCGGATTTCCTCATGGGGAGGGTTTATTAACGGGGAACCCCTAGCGGTACCTTGTGGCTGGAAGTAAACGGATGCAGCCAGGTGGACTTTTCTCTTCTTCCCTGCCTTGTGTGATGATCTTAGCTCAGCCAACATTTGGAACAGAAGAGCTAAGTTTCAGGGTAGCCCAGGACTTTGTTGAGCTCGTTCGAGTGAGATCTGATAGGCTTTAGGCTTGTGTTGATATCTGCATGTTCACATAGCTAGAAACGTCCCGTCTTTTGGATTTCCATAGGGATATTTATTCTTGATAAAGATTGCTTTCTTGGTGAGAGGAAATTTAATACAGCTGCTGTCCTTCTCAAAAAAAAAAACTTATCTTGTAAGAAATTTAATATTCAAAAGAATAGCAAAATTTAAAAATGATAAAGTAAGGCTTTGGTGTAGTTTCTTTGGTTTCTGAGTTAATGTAGAGTTAGAGCCTTTGCATTACTTAAATAGCACATCCTTGTCAGTATTTAAAGAGCTGTTAGTGAGCGCCCCAGGCCCCACTACTCAAAGCATCATTAAATCTTGCTCTGAAATAGTGAAGTCATAAAGGTCTTGTTGGCAGAAGCCAAACAGTTGGTTTATAATTTGCAGCATAGCTCCCTTTATAAAATAATAATAGGTTCAAAATTAAGAAAGTGGAAGATAATTGATTTTTTTTAAAGCTGAAATATAAACTCTCTTGTGTTAATGTTGCAACTGGAAATTTCAAAAAGAAAAATCCTATTGTAATATCATCTATGTGGAATACATATATGTCTATCACGTTTGCAATGTAACTGCGCAGTGGTTTTTAAGTCAGGACCATTCCAGCTGAGATACTGGCATTGATGGTTGCTGGTTTTCAATGGAAGACCCTAAATTTGCCTTCTTAGCTTTATTCTTTTCTTTTCTGTTCTCTCTCTCTCTATCTTTTTTTTTTTTTTTTTTTTTTGTAGTAAGAGGGCTCAGTAGTGCTTTGCCAGCATTATTTTGGGGCAATTTGGGGGCAGATATCGTGC
Source organism: Camelus bactrianus (assembly GCF_048773025.1). Taxonomy (NCBI): domain Eukaryota; kingdom Metazoa; phylum Chordata; class Mammalia; order Artiodactyla; family Camelidae; genus Camelus; species Camelus bactrianus. The sequence goes on from NC_133558.1 coordinate 43,431,564, forward strand.
ACAAGCAGTGAGATATTTCCATGCATTTTAATTTCCGGACATCACCATGGAACATGTTGGGGTTTGTGCCTGCAGGCCGGGATGCTGCAGGACTCCCTGGTCCATCACCTTTATGTCTTGGAGCTGCTCCAGTCAGTGAATGACTTTCTGTGGCTTGGAGGTAAGGTGATCTGATGCAGATGATCAGATGTGTAACTAAGTACTGTTACTTGAAATAGAAAACCTATCAAAAATGGCTCTAAAATACAGGATGAAGGAGGAGAATTGGCTGAGCTGCTTGCATGGGGAATATTCTCAGGTGACTCCCTCATTGTGTCTCCTGTCACTCCCCCCCCAGCCCTGCACGGCAGTCATCGTGAAGCAAGCATGCACTTTCTCAGAAACGCGCTGAATTTCCTTGTGCCTCTGTTTGTTGGCTTTTTTTTTTTTTTTTGAAAGCACATCTTGCCCTTTGCTTAAATGCCATCCCTGCCTAGTCACCTCTTACACTCATTCTTCTGGACCTCGTCCATACATAGCTGCTGAATGGATGAACAGAATGTAGTATCTCCATGTAGTGGAACATTATTCAGACGTAAGAGTGAATAAAAAAGAAAAAATAAATAAAGGGGAATATGAAAAAGGCCACCTGCTCTGGGAAGTCCACCCTGACTGCTCAACCCGCCCTTTTCCCTTTGAAACCCAATCACTTATGCTCCTCTCTACTCTTTTTGATAGTACTTACCACCTTCTAATAAACTTTAACACTTTCAAAAAAAAAAAAAAAAAAGAGAGATGCTCATACCCCTTCAACATGGACGAGCCTTGATAACAGCACGTTAAGTGAAAGGAAGCAGACACAAACGGCCACATATTGTTGACTTCAGTGATCAGAAATGCTCAGAATAGGCACATGCAGAGGCAGAGAGCAGGTGATGGTTGCAAGGGGCTGGGTAGAGGGGGATTGGGGAGTGACTGCTAGTGACAGGGGTGTTCTTCTGGGGTGATGAAGTGTTCTGGAAATAGATGGTGGTGAGGGCTGCACAACCGTGAGTGTGCAGAAGACTGCTGAGCGCTGTCTCTGAGAGTGCCTGTGGTTGGGGGCGGCTTTATTTTGTTCTCATCCGTGAAGAGTCATCTTGTGCTGAGGCCATTCTACTCCTGTGAGTGGTGAGGCTCAGAGACTTTGCAGAGTCATGTGTTATTTTCCCCCTTGCTGAGTGTAAGCAAAAAATTTTTAAGCCTGAGAAAGTGCTCCATCTGCAGAAATGTCTTTCAGTTTTGCATGGTGTAAAAATCTTGAGAGATTTTTAATCGTTGAGGACAGCCTGTGGGGGGAAACAGCCCGTGAAGCCTGGGTGACACTGGGAAGAGCCGCGCTTCCATCCCTGACAGGGGTGGGGATTTCACCCCCGTTCAGGCAGTGAAGGGCCCAGACCCGTGAGCGGAGTTGACAATCGTGAATATTTACGTGTATCCGCTGCTTCATCTTGGATATTAATTTCAAGCTGAGTCAGTTTGTGGCGGCAGCCTCATCCTACATCAGGAATCTATACTATCTGCTCTTTGAGGTGAAGACCTGACAGACTTGATTATTTAACAGTCTCCCTTGAATTGATATCGCAGATTCCTTTGTCAATAGTAAAACAGCAGAAATATAGACGTCCTTTAATGCCGCTGTGACCTGGAGCAGGTTTAGTCTCTGTGCCTCAGTGGCCTTACCTGCGGGTGGGGAAGATGATAACAGTGCTTCCCTCAGAGGGGCTGGTGAGGGGAGAGTGAGGAGCACAAAGGTAGGACTTACACGAGATGCTCATGAATGACAAAATTTAGTGCTCTCAGCCTGGTGAGGCCTCAGGGGCAGAGATGGCCGAACAGAGCAGTCCTAGCCGGAGCTCGATCCGTGTTGGCAGCTGTTATGATCAGTATCACCACTGTGGGTTATCAGGCAGTTTTAAGACTTGGTAATATGAATTCATGAATAATGTTAAAAGATTAGAGAACTCAGATCCGGTTTACATAGTTCTCAAGGTTTCCTATGAGAAATGGATATTTTTTCCCCATCTTAAATCTGAGTTGAGTCTCTAATAAAATTCTGTATTCCTCCATCTTTTTGATTTAATTCTCCATTTCTTGAAAAAAAAAAGTCTTTAAATGGAGTTACTGGTGTCTGAACTGAGGGTCTCATGCATGCTGAGCACATACTCTCTCAAGTGAGGTATAATCTCCCCCGTGATTTTTTTTAAACTTTTCTTTCTTAGTATTCAGAGGTTAGAGGCCTCTAATTCTTTTTCTGGAGATATGTCCATGAACCTGTAAATATATAATTAGTGGACAAAATTTGGTTTATTAAAAAATTCTATAAAACATTCTGCAATCCATTCAAAAGGAAATGCTCATTGACATAAAATGCTTCTCCTTTATGGTGATTTCTAATTTTTTGTCTGCCTTAACTTATTAAAAGTAATCCTCATCATCATAATGACCAAGCTTGCTCTGAGTGGACACCTCCCTAAGGCTAAAATGCTTTCCTCATGTTTTACCTCATAGCAGGTGTTTAAGTGTAGGTATCAGTGTCTCCTTTTTTGCAGCTGAGGGATTGAGAGATGGGGCAGCTTGTCCAAAATCTCACACAGCTGGCGCTGGCAGACTCAGGGCTGGAACCCAGGCTGCACAGGATGCTTTCTCAATGGCTCCTCTGATCAGCCCCGTGTTGAGTGTTTTCCCGAACTCCTGTGAGTCCATAAATGAACGATTTTAGCGATCTCAGTTTGATGAAGCCTTCAAAGGAGAGACACCAGTGAGAATGTGAGACAGAGTGGCATAAATTGAAATTGTACATTTTCACAAATGTTGCATTCTCAGGCAATGACTTAAAAAGTTTATATTTTTTTTATTTTAGTTCTCTGTAAACACTAAAAACAAAACATTAAAAATGATTATAGTGCAAAATAGGAGTGGGCTTTGAAAGCCCAACCATTGCTAATGATGTTGTTTGTTTTTCTCTAGTGGTGCTTATTGACAGAAAAATTTACAAAGACTGAATTGATTCTATGTAGTCTTAGTATGGAGGAAAGTTTTGTCAGTGAATATTGTAAGTAAAATCTTTACTCTTTTCTTTCCTGATGATGAATATGTAAGTTGTTTTCATGGCTTAAGTACATTTCCTCATTTGTGAAATTTGAGTGATGCCGTTTACCTTGTTTGACTGTGAGATGTAGACGCCTTGTATACGAAGCACCCAAGAGCTGCTGAGTAAAAATATGCTGTCACAAGGACAGATAGTTTAGAAGGATCAACTCTGAATACTAAAGAGGGTGGCTTGTTTCTGATGCATATTCAATATGCATATATATGAATATATGAATATGGCTTAAAGTAACAAGGATTCAGGGTTTTGTGTGTGTGTGCAGTATGAAGGTTTAATGAAATCTGTATCATTCTAGTGAGACAGGGACTAGTTAAATCACCTTAAGCAGACGGCCTTGAAGATTATTTACACAGAAAGTGTGTTGTTACAACTCAGAATTCATGTTGCCGTGTAACCATCCACTCAGACATTTAAATTCGTAGAAATCTGACCAGAACTATTAAGTTTAGAAAAATCCACATTGATCATTTTAAGGGAATAAGCTTCTTTCTTTTGTGATTAAAGAAATTTTGATTTATTTTTATGCATGCTTAATAGGTTTTAAAATATCAAAACATTGATTTGACATGTCACTTTTTTTAATAGAATAAAGCTCATGCTGTTTTAATGTGCAAATAAATGTTTTTGTATTTCAGTACACCTGTATGATTTCCTGGCTCTTTGAGAAGTATTTTGCAAGATACTTAGATTACGTACTGTTGGAAAAATACAGACGTGACTTTTATGAATAGAGGTCTAGTACAGATCTGTTGGTTTTTGCTACAGTGCATGACATGAGGCCTAGGAGAGAGAGCTTTGCTGCTGATTGCCGGAAGGACAGATCCCAGATCTCAGTCTCCCCTCCTGTAAAATGAAGTGGCTGGACTGGATTCTTTCCGCTTCTAAGATGAGTTTCCATGAGCCTGTGTCTTTTGTTTATATTCAAGAGTATTAGCAATGTCAGATTAAATACTGAATACCCCTCCCTTCCCCGAAGCAAACTGCAGTATGTGCTACATAAGCTTTTAGTTATCTGATTCTTGTTTCTGATTCAACAGGCAATTTTTGTGTTGCATCTTTCCCGGCAACGTGGAAGGTCTTTTTAGCCATAGGAGGCGCTGTTGCACCTTCATACAGTCTTAATTTTCCTGTTTGTAAAAGAAGGCTTAACAAATATTTTTTTGCTTTGATTCCTTTGCTTAGTGCTTCAGAATAGCACAATGTCCATTATGTCTGTCTACCTGGAAAAATTATTCTGCTTATATCTTTGTTTTATTCTGTCATCTCGCTGTGAACATTTCAGACTTGCTGTGCAAAGAATGGCAAAATCGGTCTTTTATTCCAGTGTTAGCAACCAGTGAGCCGGGATTTTATAAAGCAGCTAGAAGCGGCCTCTTGAGCACCTTAAAGCTGAAAAGTGTACTGAGTTCCCTGAGTATTGACCCAGCCGCTGTGTGTCATTTGGTGGGAGGTGATTTTGTACATAGAAGAAGGGGTGTAGTGATTTGACTTGGATTTTGCGTGCACGCGCTGCCACTGAGCCACGTGAGCCTGAGTCAGTTTGTTCTGAGTTTCTCCCTCGTCTGTGAGATGGGGATGCTCGTATATGCTTTGCAGAATTGTGAGAATTAGAAATTATGTAAATTGTTTAGCACAGTGGGAATGTCAAAGGGCTCATAAAGTTTAGCTCCTGTTTTGTATGAAGCCAACATTTTAGAATCTTTGGCAATTACTAAGAAACAGGAAAATAAGAAAAGCTGGTTTTATGATGAAAGATATTTGAGGAGGTTCCATAGTTCCTATACCCATAATTTAGCATCAGCAAAGTCAGGACCGTTACACAGTCGCCCTGAACCAATGTTAAGCCACAGAATTTTTTGGTACTTCATATATATTGGGGCTTAAGTGGACCCAATACTTATACACATGTTTTCTCCAGCAGCCAACTGAGAGATGACACAGAAGAACAGACAGGCGATAAATGTCTCCTTTATTACGGATGAAGCCACGTTCTCCATGAAATTCAGGGCTGTGGAAAAATGCGTGTCATGATACTGTGTCCCAGAATTAGAGACTCACCCAGTCCCAGTTAGCTCTGGGCCACAGCGAGCCTTCCCTTAAGATGATCTGCCCCATCCTGCACAGGGCTGCCCTGCCATGGAGCTGATCATCCCGGGTGCTTCCCAAGGGTGGCCAACACTGGTGGGAAAGGAAAGGTTTCATATGCCCTGCTTGTCTCTCCGGACTCAAAGCTCAATCTGTTATTGTGAAGAGTGCTAGGCATTGGCCAGGGGTCAGGGGTGTGAAGGGGGAAGCACTCTCCATGGGCCAGAGGAGTGTGGAGGAGGCATCCCTTCTCTCAGTTTAAACAGGTGGTGGGATGCAAGGGAAGGGTGCTCCCCAAGAGTATATAAGAGGGGAAATAAGGATTTCCTTTGGGACTCAGACTAGCCATGAAACACAGAAGATGATTAGTAGGGAGACTTGTAAATCACTTTCTTATTAAATTCACATTTGTTGAGCACCAAAAATGTGCTACATTCTTTTCTGAGCGTTTTACAGAAATGAATCCTTCAATCTTCACAACAAGTGAGTAAGGGAGATTTGATTGTTATCCCAGGTTTACAATGTGGAAATTGAGGCACGGAGAGAGTAAGTAATTTGGCCAAGGTCACAGAGCTAGTAAGTGGCAGAGCTGGTATTTAAACCCTGGCTGTCTGGTTTCCAGGCTCCCAGGGATGGGCTTTCGGTGTTTAGAGGTATCTGCATCCCTGGATCTCTGTACCTCTGTGCATCACTTAGCCCAGAAAGGACAGGGAATGGAGAGTAACACAGGTGCTCACAGTCGTGTCTCAGCCACTGTCCACGGACAGTGCACCGTGATTGGCGTTAAATGTCTTCTGGGCAGCAGATCTGTTCGTATAACAGAAACTTAGTCCATTGAGTTAATCTAGAAACCCTTCCTGCTCTGCTTCTGTCCATGGTTGCCATGTGACTGCCTGCCCGTGATTGGGCCGTTGAGGAGAATCTGTACTCATAGTTGAACTCTGATATTTCAGTCTGGTTCGTAGTTTCACATCTCCTGTTACATTAATAAATTCAATTTCTGGTTTTCTTGCATCAGTCTCTCATGAGTTTGGTTAATGTGACATCAGTCCATGGGAGCCCAGGGTTGCTGACGGTATATTTTCTGAGCACGTTGTGGCACTTCTACCCGTGCGGACCTGGGTGGAAGATTTCCGCCTTCCGCACTGATTTCCCCGAACAGCAGGGTCCTCTCCCACCCCCGGATGTGAGGCTGGGAGCTCTCAGAGTAGGCCAGTCAGAGGCCAAGTCCACCAATCAGAAAATGATGAAGTCCTTGGAAGTGGGTTTAATAGAAAAAAAGGGCTTCCAGGTAGTCCGATGGGCTGTTCGAGTCCATTTGGTGAAAAGCTATCCACTGTTTCTGGTTGAGCTGCTTCTTTGCTGTTGAAAAGTCTGGATTACATGGAGGGATTTTAAAAAGCAGAAAGGTGTGATTTCATGTGGTACATCCACACCGGTGAGAAGTGATGGATGACCGCCTGTGTGAGGCGTAGACAGAGTCTTACAAACTTCATAAAACAGCTTTAAAAGCTCTGCCATCTGAGTGCACTTCATATGGGGTCCAATTCATGACTGAGCATGCTGAGAGGGCAAATAATTGATAATGGCAGAAAGGACACGGAGGCATCAAAAAGGTCTCAGTCAAGTTCCCTGTTTAAAGGATGTGGCACAATGTAATATATTTGAGCTGGGTCTTCACTGAACAGTTTTGAGTGTTTTCTGGGACTCCCCAGTGCACCAAGTTTCCACAGCTCTGTCAGCGCTCATCCTGGGCTGACGTGGTGTCACGGGGAGCAGGACGGTCAGCGTCCCCGGCTCCTCCGAGCTCCGTTTCTTCATCCGCAATGCTGGGTTTCTCTTCGGTGTCTACTTAGTAGGGTTGCTGAGAATCACACGTGATGGTTGTCAGGGGCGATTTGTGGTTGTCTCTGTGATTGTCATATAGTGAATATTTGATAGAAACTCTTGATTTTTATTAAAATTATGGCTCCTAGATTGCAGTGGTTTTTAGTCTGCATTTACTCTTTTTATAAATTTATTCTTATTTTTAAATAAGCACTTATTTTTATTTATTTTTATGAAGGTACTGGGGACTGAAGCCAGCATATTGTGCATGCTAAGCAGGTGTTCTACAACTGAGTAATAAAGACCCTCCTTGTCTGAACTTAAAAATAAATATTTCAATACACAAAATAGCTCTTAAACACCATCATGGGACCAATTTTCTGTATAGACAATTGAATACATATGCTAATTCAATAAGAATAAATGTTGTTGGGACATAATTTCTGAATCTGTTTACGTGTTTAAAAACGATCATAGGTAGTGATAAACACGAGTCTTGGATCCACTACTTAGGGTCTGTTTTGCCATCATGGGAAATTATATTCTACAGAGAAGGCTAATTGTGTCTCGTTGATATTTGGATGATTTAGCAGATGATGAAGGCTTTCTTTCAAAAGCTGACAGTTTTGTATTTTAAACCAACTACAAAGTTATCTTCTATAAATTGGAAGTCCTCAGCTTGTGAATTGCCCAGTAATTCAGTGTGTACATCTCTGTGTCTCTGTGAACGTGTGTGTGTGTGTGTGTGATTTCAGGAAGGTAGAAATAAGTTCCATATAGCCTTCTGATACCTTTCTCTTCCAGTTCAAGGTGTAGGCATATATTTATACAAATAAATTGATACTCTTTTGTCATTTGGCATATTGGTGGGAATAAAAGGTTCTCATACTTGTTTCAGAAGGGTTGGGGAGAATGAGTTTAGAAAATAGGAGGAGATAGAGGCAGGAAGGTTCTTTACTCTTTGTGCAGGATGAGAAACAGTAGCTTTACTTTTTTCTACTAAAGCAAACTGGCACTGAATTGTAACATACTATTACTCAGAATTGCCTTTCTGATCAGACACGAGTGCCTCAGATTTTTCAAGGCAACATGAATGATGAAATGTGTTTTAGCAGTTATCTTTAAATGTAGTTTTATTTTTTAAGTAAAAGGATATAGCCTGTTCTTTCTTCCAGCGTTACAAGAAGTTCCCATTGATCCAGGTACATGATAATTGTGCTTAGTTTCTTCGGGTTATTGTTTTTTTTTTTTTTAAGTGCTTGTTTCATTGTGGTGTGAATGAATGTTTAAAATTTCTGGATTTTGATGTTTAGAACATGCTGATTTATCAGAACTGTTAAAAACCTGATTGTTGTTTGGTCCTCGTTTGGTGGGGCAACCTATTGAATTCTGTTGTCTGTTAAAGAGGGAAATTCTTCCTCTAGCCTGTAGATCATTAAGTGAATGGTTTGCAGTGAGCCTTTAAAATTCTTTGAATGCATTGAGCATGTTTGTCCAGTGAATTTTGAATTGACTCATAGTAATGACTTTGATTCTGTGGCTTTTGCTCCTCTCCACATGAATTTGAATTCTCTGTTGCATTTTGTATACGTGTTCTTAACAGGGGAAGAAATTTTGCATTTTTTACATAGGTGGGTTTTCCTAACCCCTCTGAATGCCTTCTGTAATTGATACAGCGAAAATCTGTTATGGCAGTGCTTAATTATTTCATAAACTATTTTTTGGCTTAATCAGAAACAATGACAAAGAATGATAATAAAAAAACATGAAAACCTTCCTTCCTTTGAAGAATAGAAATGAGGTGGTCAGGCTCACGCGTGCTTTGTACCTGACACCCTTACTTTCATGTCATTGTGTATCATGATTCGGAGATGGGGTTGCTTCAGGTTTGTAGATTTTTGTTTTAACATTTGTGTTGAATTCATTCTCTAGGCTGATGTTTCCTGTTGCGTTTGTGGAAAGAGTGGATCAAGGGAAACAGATGCTACGTTTTGTATTCAGGAGGCCTGAGTTGCTGAAGAGAATAGAGTAGAGGGTGGGCTGTGGAACAGAGTGACACTCCCTCACCTCCAGGCTGAAATTGATGAACAATGAAATCAATTAGGTGTATCGGTATTTATTTGACCAATAGAAGTCAGAGGGCCCAGACTGTCTAGTTATGTGCAATGGAAAGTACTGAATTCACCTGCAGAATTAGGTGATTTACCAAGTAGAAGCAGCTTAGAGCAATCAGAAAAATCAGTTCTATGATGAGATATAAAAAGAATATAATATCTATTATTTCTGAAACTTTTCTCTGTTAAGTTGTGTAGAGCTAAAATTAAATTCCAAGCACCAGGAGTTAAGAGTCTGGGTGGTTCTGTGGGATCGTTATTCAGGGATGTGTCTAGACCCTGCTGGAATGGCCGAAGCTGGCAGGAAAAGACCCAGAGCCAGGATTTGTCATCCTAGGGTGTCCTCCATAATGGTTCCATGTGATAGCCCATGATTGGGTTCACAAATTTAACAGACACCAGACGCATGTCAACTTTAAGAAGAAAAAGTGTGCTTAGTAACTGCTTTCAAGCAAGCTCCTGTTCATCCTCACTCCTGCCTCCTTGCCATAAAAAGCAGAGACAATGCCTTGCTTGCATATTTGAGGTTTTAGATAGCACTCTGTTCATTGCACAGCAATGACCCAGGCCCTCAGCTATAAATGCTGGGCGTGCGTGCTGTTAGATAGTCTATTATCCCCAAAACACGGACCTGGCTGGACTGGTGGTCTGCTTTGTAATGAATATCTAAAGAATTTATCTTGTTCCCCTCTCCCCATGACTCCCCTAAAGGTAAACTAAGCCTTTTTACTCATTGTGGATTCTACAATCTCTGTCTCATCCTGTCTTTCCCCAAGTTCCTGTTTACTATCACACAACTGTTATAAAGACTATTTTCTTTGATTATACACAATAAATATGGGAGCATTTGAGAGGCTCGTGGAGTTGGCTCCCTAATCCCTCTCGCTTTCTTTCCTTTTTCCACAGTCTTGAGTCATTCATTCCATGTCAGTAAGACTTCTGCCAGCCAGAACCCACAGTTCCAGGTGAGAAGGATGCAGACTTTATCTCTCCTACCGGAGGGAGAGAGAGAAGAGAATTGAGATCTGCTCCCCCGTGGTCCCTTCCTGTCCCAGGGCCACTCCAGTTCACCTGCAGCTTTCTGGCCTCTGTTCTCAGGGCCTCTGTCCCAAGACTGACATCAGCCATTTTTTCCCTTGTCAATATTTCCTGTGCCTTTCAGAATTTGGTCTCTTCTCTGCAATTCCACCCTGGCAGATGTGAAGGTGGTCAGCGTGCTGGTGGGCAGTCATTTGGGGACTCCCAGGAGCCATTCTGATTCTCCTGAGTCTCTCATTCGGGGTTACAAAACTGTCGAGAAGCGGAGGAAGCCCATTCACGTGAGGTCAACACAGTATTACATCACTTTCATTTTATTTTTGAATTTTCAGTGGAGAAATTATTTGTAACAAACTGTTCCAGATTTTCGGCCGCCTGCTTTCCTCACCACTATTTCCTTGTTGTCTCTGGTGCTTGTTTAAAGAACCAGGTTTCTTCTCTGGTCATTTCTAGCAGCTGGGCTTGCCGAATCCTTGATCTGCATTTGAAGCAGAATGCTTCTTCGTGATGTCAAACTGATTTTCCTTGTCATGTCTTAATATTTTGTGTACATTCAGCAACTGTTTCAAGTGAAATGCTCTTGTCCAATTTCGGTTAACTCACATTTGCTGAACTCCTGCTTTCATGCTGAGGGCTGTTTCTTCTTCCTGTAATAAAATTTAGCAATTTGCATTTACTATGGGAAGGTACTGGCCCGAGGTGCTTTCGTTCTTAACAGTTTTAATAACAATTCACCCATTAAGATGTACAGTGGTTTTTACTCTATGCCCAGAATTGTGCATCCCATTCAATCTTAGAACATTTTCATCCCCCCAACAGGAAGCTCCTTACGCATAAGCAGACATCCCCATCTTCCCCATCCTCCCACAACCCCAGGGAACCACTTTTCTCTCTCTGTGGGTTTGCCTCTGCTGGAAATTTCATGTAAATCGAGTTACTTCATGTAAGTGGAAGCATCTATTGTGACTGACTTCTTTCACACTGAGTAACGTTTTCAATATTTGTCCACGTTGTGGCCTGGTTCAGTACTCTATGTTTTCCTATTGCTGAATAATATTCCTCTGTATGGCTGGGCCCCTCTGTTTACCCATTCATCACGTGATAGACATTTGTGTTGTTTCTGCTTTTTGGCTGTGATGAGTAATGGCACCGTGAATATTCCTGTAGGAGTTTTTATGTGAACATTTGTTTTCAGTTCTCTTACGTGTGTGCCCAGGAAGCAAAATTGCCTGGTTATTCAGAAACCAAATGTTCAACTCTCTAAGGACCTGCCAGGCGTTTTTCCAAAGTAGCCAATCTGTGTTACATCCTCACCAGCAACGGCTGCGACCTCTGCATCTTCTGTGTCCTCATTAGTGCTTGTTACCCTTTTTTTTTATTATAACCTATTGTAGTGAGTGTGAAGCAGTTTCTCCTAGTGGTTTTGACTTGATTTCCCTTACAGCTAATGATATTGAACATCGTTTCGTTGTGCTTATTGGTCATTTGCATATTTTCCTTGAAAAATGTTTTTCAGATCCTCTATTCATTTTTTGAGTTGCCTTTATATTGTTGAGTTGTAGGAGGTTATTTTGTTTTTGCTTTTTGTTTTTTTTTTTTTTTTTGGTAGATACAAATTCCTTATCAGATAATTGAGTTGAAAAAATTTTCTGCTGTGTGTTGTTTTTTCTCTTTCTGGATGGTGTCCTTTGAAGCAAAGTTTTAAAATTTGATGAACTCCAATTTATCTCTGTTTTATTTTTCCTTGTGCTTTTGGGGTAATATTTAATATCTGAGGTATTTTATTTAAACTTTTATATATAAAATAACTTAATTATTAGCACCGGTCTAGGAGACTGGTGCTGTTGTTGTCCCCAGTCTATGGAAAGGAGACTGGGATGCAGAAAATTTCACTGACTTATCAGTGTCAAAGCTACCCAGTGCTGTGGGAGTTCAGACCCTCATGTTTGTCCCCAGCATCTGTACTCTTCACCACCATGCTCCACTCCTTCCTGGAATCGTTAATGAAAAAGTCTTTACTTTTTTGATTTCTTGTTAGTTTTTGTTTTTCTCATTGGGGCCTCATCTCCTCATTTTCCTTAAAGAGATCAGTGTAGGTTTATTTTAGGTCTCATATAGGCAGAAGCATTGCTATCAGTTAACTTCTTTTTTACTCACACCCCAGTGATGGCTGTTGCTAATTGACCTAATGAAGTCTTGCTTTAGTCTTTCCTTCTCATGACACTAACAACAGAGTCATGACTTACAGAATGCTTAAAGAAGAAAGTACTTGATTGATTTTATTTTGCTACCCAATCAAACCAATCAAATCAAAACCCCAGAGTTGACACAGACGGTAAGCCCTCCAGAATAGGGTCACTGTCTTCCTTGTGTTTCATTTGTTTGGTCACAGTGTCTGGATAGTGCCTTGCTGTCCAGCAGTTTTCTTAGGATACAGTGCTCGTGAATCATTGTAAGGGCAGAATTTTGACAACAGACTGTGCTGTTCATTCCACGAGGGAAAAGTTAATATAGAAATACTGCTCAGATCTATTTTAAAATTAAGCTTGGAATTTTGAGAAGAGTTCAAGAAACCATACCAAGATCTTTTTCACTTATTTTAGATCTATCTTAGACACATTATGGTTACATAGCAGATTAACTTATCAAGTAGATTTGACAAGAGTTGTGTATTATTGATTATTTGTTTTAGTTGAAATATTCTACCTGGGATAAAATATTCAGTGCCCATAAATGAACAAATATGTTTGTATTTCTATGCAACATGGGAGCAGACTTCATATGTTTCTATATAATATATATGACTGTGTGTTTTAATCTGTCTTTCAGTGTTTTTATAGTTTTTCAGCAATGTTGTAACTTTAGAATTCTTCTAAGAAAATCACCCCAGATTCTAGTGCAGTTTGTACTGTGTATCCTGTCTTATGCATGGGATTCCACTGTCCCCACAGGGAGGAATTTCCTCTTCTATTGAGTTAGTATCAGAGTTAAAGGAACTGTGATTTCTAAGCCTTTGCTCTCCATGTGTTTGCAGTTGGCTGTCAATCGCGATTTCCCTTTCTTGAGTTTTCATTGTTCAATTAGAATTTTTGAAAATAACTATTAATATGTTGCATCGGTCTCCCTAGAAACTTGATGTGTTTGTGCTTTTCAGTTTTCAATTTATGAAAAATGTAAATACACACTTGATTTTAAGTAGTCCTTTTTCACTAGATATTTGGTTACCTCTTTATAGTTAAAATATTTTTTTCCCAATGAATGAATCGGTGTGCATGTTTTAAAAGATACCTTAGTTTTTATTTTTCTTATTGTAACAGTCATATTCATTGTAGAGAATTTAGAAAATACGGATAAACACAGTAATAACTTCACAATGGCCTCTAATCTCACCTAGGCATACAGTTGTAAGGTTTGAAATTGAGAATTACAAGTCCTCTCACATTGTTCTTCTTTTTCAAGTACATTTTGGTTACTGAGACCCTCGAATTCCCATATGAATTGTAGCAGCAGCTAGTCAGTTTCTGCAGAGGAGCCCGCAGGGATTGTGATCGAGACCACGTTGAATATACGGATCGTTCTGAGGAGCACTGCCATTCCAAGAGCGCTGTCTTCTCATCCAGCAATGTGCGTGGTTTGTCTGTCTAGGTATTTAGGTTTTGTTTAATTTTTTTTTTTAACAATGCTTTGAGTTTACAGAGTTATTTTACTTTTTTTTTTTTCCCCTTTATACTGAGGAAAAGTGTGCCAGGTACCGGGATCAGAAGTGTATTTGAGCCCCGCCACTTGCTGCCACCATGGTCGCTGCGCTCTTGCTTCACCTGCTCTACAATCTTGCACAGAATAGGACCTCAGTAACTCTCTCTCTCGAATGATTATATGCTTGTTGGATGATGCTTGAGAGTCCGTGTGATGATTTTTTTTCCCCAGCCTTTCCCCACTTCTTTACTATGCCCTTTCTCTTCCTTTCCTCCAGCCTGGGTTTCAGTTTACCTGTGGCATTGATTTTTCTTGTCTGTAGACACTTCCTTTCGCTGGTTCACGACAATTTTAGATGTGGGCTGTGGAAACTTGCTAGATGTCAAGAAAGAGCCAATCCATTGCATGCTAGTATTTTTAGAGTGCATTATTGTTTTATCGATTGAAATTAAATCAGGGTGACCCCCTGAGCCCTCCCGTGAACTGTTTTTGCCTTCCTACAGTTGATAACGCTCTGGTTGCTGAATGTGCCCTTTCCCCAGACTTGGATTTGGAGTTAAGTCACCATCAGTGGAGCCCTCTCTTTAAAAGATGAAGAAAACATTTGCTCCTTCTCCCTGGTTGGGGACTTGGATGAGATGAGGTAACCGATAAAAATGGAGCCCCACCTCATTCTAACACCCGCTCGTTCCGTTCTTTCTCCACAGAAAAAGAGTACAATTCAACACTATAAAGATTGATTGTGAGCAAATGAGATAGACAGGACAACCGATCATTTATTAAATATACTTTCATGCCAGAAACAAATGTATTATACACACAAAAAGCACACAAAGCACGGTAGTACCGTGATTACAAACGTGGGTCCGAGTTCGAGTCCTGCTCTGGAGTGACCAGTCCTGTGAGATGGAGAACTGGTAGGTCGGCTTAGCCTCTCCCGAGCTTGTTTTCTGTCCTGCAGAGATGGGGCTCGCTAGGCGTCCCTCCCCCGTAGAGGTGCTGTAGGGTGCAAATGATGCGCGTGGGCAGCCCGAGCACAGCTGCTCCTTCCTCGTAAGTGCAGGAGAGCATAGCTTTTGTGGTGAAGGCTTTATAACAGCCCCGTGTAGACTCTCAGTGCTCCAAAGGGATGCCTTGTGGTTTGGAGATGGGATTCTCATTTCTGTAAATACCCAAGGATTGTGTAATTTGGCCCGGCTGATTAGAATCTATTCTTTAGAAAGTACATATTGTAGATATATTTTTCAAGCATGTATGGTTTTTTCTTTTATTATTTATAGTTCTACCCTCTCTCTTGGTGGGACTTTTCATGGAATCCAGGAAACAGCCCTAAGCCACCTGCCTCTTCACACGTCTCCGTGGCGGTTTTCTTCCCTGACTAGAAGAGGGTTCTGCATAGGAAATTTTCTTTGTTCCCCTATTCTTGAAGTCTCTCTGTCTGTCTGCCCACCTCTCACCTGTCCAACTGTCCATTTCTCTACCCACTCATTCTTCTGACTTGTTCCAAAAAGCATTTCAGGCAGCTTACAGAAGAACAGATACCAAATAAACAGGTTAGAAAATGGGGCCAAGTTCAGACAGTGAGGCTAGTAGGCGAGCCTGTGTGAGGGTGGCAGGCATGAGAGACACGCGTCTGCCCTGTGACTTATAAGATCGACAACAAGAGTGTGCGTGAGGGTCCCAGCAGACACAGGGAAACAGGGCTTGTGGGAGATGCTCACTGGCTGTGAAATAAATAAGTGGCTGAGGAGAAGCCCAGCCTTTCCAGCTTCTAAGGCTTAGGAGAATACTTTGAGTGTCTTCAACATCAGAGTATTTCATCTTTTCTTTTATCAGAGTTCTACATATAGTTGGTTACATTCTGTACCTGGAAATTTCTACAAAATTTCTTCCCACGTGAGTCCCATGACTCGGGAATGGGGTGGTTCTGCTCATTGACTGTGGTTGGCCAGAAACCGAAAATGACAGCTTCAAAGGAGCCTGGGATTTGTCAGTTATGTTTTGTCAGTACTGTAGAGTTCAAAAAGTGCTTTCACAGTATCTCTCCATCTGAGGTGGCAGCGTGCTCTCTTACCAGCATCAGGAGCTCAGGGCCTCGGGATGGTGGGGGCTGATTGCATTGCCGTCAAGACAGCTGAGCTAGTCACTGCAGGTGTGGTTCTATTATGTAAGGCCTTTCATGTTCTTTACTTGAATGTTTCAACAGGGAGTTAATTAACTGAGTCAATTAACATTTAATAAATATGATGCTTTGTTGAAAAGACAGTTATAGACAGAATATAAGCTCTGAAGCCTTTAAAAACGGTTTCATTACTGAAATTTCAGTAGGGGAGATACACAGTTTATCTTATTTATGCCTCTCTTTAAAAGTAACAAAGAAACAAGACAAAAAAGGCAGAGGATGGTTTCTGTTCTTCCTTTCTGCTTGCAGGTGCCCTCACCTCCAGTAGCATCCATCCAGACACCGGAACTGACACTGGCCGTGCTCAGAACTGCCTCAGCCCTGAAGACACAACTGACAAATAGAAGGGGGCCACGCCCTGTTACAGCAGGTGCTCTCACTTTGTGGATCCTTATGTAACTGAGCGGTGTTAATCAGGATTGCCCGTTCTACATTGTGTGGCGCTGCTGCGGTGTCTCCTAGTTACTTGTTTCTGTAAGTATTCATGTATTATTCCCCACTGCGTGGTACTACACGTCTAAAAATGCTTTTTTCAGATGAAAAATAATGTGCATTTACTATAATATGTCTGAAAAAAGGGGCAAAAGAGTCTATCTTGGTCCCGCTACTCAGAGATAATAATTAACAATTTAACATTTATTTTCTGTTCTTTTCATCAGTGTGTATCATCTCTGTCATAAAAACCAGTGAGCACTCTGTCCCTGTTTACTGTTCGGAGACCTCCATTTTCCATTCGGCTTATTACATGTTTTTCTACAATATTCTATCTCCCCTGGCATGATTTTTAAAGACCAGTGTAGCATTCTGTCTTATGGAGGCATCGTCCATTTTACTTCGGACTTAAATAAACTTTGAAATTCCAAGTATACTTAACTGAAGTACTGAAAAGAGAACTGTGGTGGTACAGGAAGGCCCCTAACTCCCTTCCCATTATTTCCTGAGAGTAAAAGCTGTTGAAAATTTGGTATATATATTTCATGACCTTTATGCCTATGAGATACATATATATACACATATGAGAAATCAATGTATAGGTGTGTGTATATATGCTTTATTTAAAAATGAGACCATACTATATGTTTTTCTGCAGCTCGCTTTATTCACTCAGGGGTATATCATGGACGTCCTCCCACTCCAGACTCACCCGGCCCTTTCAGATAGATTGGAGGGGTCTCCTGATGTGCGGGTGTCGTCTCTTGTCCACGGACACATTTGGTGGGAGAGTGCTGTGGACAAGGCCCTGGACCACGGCGAAACGCCGGCTCCCTCAGAGCCCGCAGCTCGCCTTGATTTACCGCATCATTGTCTTGATGGTGGACTGTTAAGTTTTCTCCATTTTCCACTGTCAGAAAGAATGTTTGAGTTGCATCCTTCTTGGACAGACATTCCTGTGATCTTGTATGTGTATTCCTTTAGTTAAGGCTTCTGGAAATTTAGTCCCTGGATGTGACATTTACATTCATCACAGACTCCTTTCAAGTGACTAGAAATTCCTTCTCCATTGGGGAATGAAAAAATGCACAATTACTTATGTAACCAATTCTCTATCGCTGGATATGATTTCACTTCAGTTTTTCTTCCCACCTTTGTAAACAGTGCTGTGTAAATGCCCTGATGGGTACATCTTTTTGGACTGATTATTTTTTCCTAAAGGAAACGATTCCTAGAAGTGGAGTTGAGTCAGTGTGTATGTACGTTTTTCAGAGCTTACAAATCCATTGATATGTCATCCTCTGAAAAAGTCGCTCATGATTTGTTCTCCCACAGATGGACACTAGCTAGAATATCTTAAAAATATTTGCCGATATGATAAGCAAAAGTGCTTTTTCATTGTTTTTGTTTGCATTTGATGACCAGTGAAGTTTTGAGCATTTTTCACTCATTAGCCATTTGACTTTTTTAAAATGAATGATTCCTTTTGTCCTATGCCCACGTTTAAGTGAGGGAGCTTCTTGTTGCTTTGTGACAGCTTTTTGTATGTTATGAAAATTAACTTCGTGAATTCATCAACATGTATCACAGAGATTTTTCTTGTCATTTCTTTCCTTTCATTTTGTTCAGGAAGTTTTTTGATTCTTGTTGTGGCTCAAACTATTCTTAGGATAGTAAATGTCTTCCTTATGGGTTTTATCTTTGACATTATTCTTAGAAATAGTCTCATATAATGGAATAAATCTCTTCTGTAGGTTTTTTTAATCTCTAAAATGGAGATTATAATAGTACATGTTATAGTGAGGAGAAGTTGAGTTAATAAGAGCAAAGAGTTGTATTTGCTGTTACTAGTACTTTTTAATATTTACATCACTATCTGCAATTTATCTTGTGGTCATTATGACAGGAATGGAATATATTCTTTCCAGGTGATTCTCTGTCCCAGGACAATTACCGAATTCATAATTTTCTCTTTGATTTGAAATCCCACCTGTACAAAATACTTACATACACTAGAGTCTCTTTTTGAGCTCATGGTTCCCTTCTGTCAATCTCCTTTCCTTACTCCAGCACCATATCTTACATATTGTAAAAATTTAATCACTGGCAGTCTGATTTTTTTTGATTCTTTTCTTCCATCCCAAATTATCTTGTAAAGTATTATGACTTTATTATTCCTGAAGAATTCCAAAATATTTTGTTCAAGTTAAAAAAAATCAGATTGGAATTTTCATGGGATATTTTAGTAAGTTTTGAATTATTCTTAGGAGAACTTACATCTTTACAAAACTGCTTTCCTCCATGCAATATGTTTATGTCTCTACATTCATACCTCTTACTTTAACCCTCAGTACAGTCCTGAAGTTTGTCCATTTAGAATATGGGCATTATTTTTGAATTTATTCCAGATTATTGTTTATGTTTTTGTTAATTTTGTAAGTGAGAATTTTTTGCTATTATATTTTTTAACTGTTCAATCTGACACCTAGGAAGGCAGATTCGGTTTGTCAATACTCACTTTGTATCTTGTCATTTAAAATTGTAAGTATTAAGTACTTGTTCCAGAATCCTTTCTTTTCTGTTTTAAAAATTTGTTTCCAAGATTCTCAAAATGTTCATAGCTAAGTAGTATAGGTGGGGACACAGATGGAGAGAGGTAGTGTGGCTCACGTACAAACTGTGAGCACTTTCATGGCTGCCTTTAGGCTGGAGAAGCTGCAGAAGAGCCCAGGTTAGACCAAGGGTGGCTTTGTATGCACTTGAAAGCCAGCTTTCCTGCCTGTATGGTGAAGCCTGGTGGGCGTGGCAGGTAGATGATCAAGGTCTGATCAAGGTCATTGGCTACACAGAGCGCTGTGTCTGTGAGAACTGGAGACCATTACCATGGGAAATGCTTGGCGCCAGGAACACTGCAGGGGAGCTGGGGAGCCTGTGTGTTAGGGAATTTCCAGCCCTGGGAGTGGGAAGATGAGACTCTGCATTCAGATCTGAGTTTGAATTCATCCTCTCTTGTTTACTGGTCCTCTGAATTTTGTCAAGTTATCTACCCGCTTTGAACTCCTGTTTTCTTGTCTCTCAAAACAGGAGAATTACAGCCTGCTGCTAGAGTGTTTGATCAGGGTAAATGATTTGTGTCTATAAGATGCCACGTACAGTCACAATCTCAGTGAGAAATGGGCTGTCGCCTCCTCTTCTGCAACTCAGTGCTCCATAAGGCATCGGGGGAAAGCCAGTCCCTAATTTGTATGTGATGCAATGAGGAACAAAATTAACGTCTTGCCTTTCCCTAGCAGTATTCTTACTTCTTTGCTTCATTTACTTTTTTCCTCCTTTACTCTCCCCTTTCACCTCCTCCACCAAAAGAGACTGAGTCTGTCTCAGAACACTACATTCAAATTACTTTAAATGTTGACTCATCCCCATGAAATTACAGTGAAATTAGAAATAATCTGTACACGTCCCAGACATGATTATATTTGATTTACACACACACACACACACACACACACACACACAATCAGGCTACCTCCCATTTGCTGAGGGAGAAGGACCACTTTTTCTGAGTTTTCATTCACTGAGCGTGAGAGCAAAGTCTCTTAAGCAGAAATTCGCCTGGCTTCTTGCATGGTTTTTTAAATTGGATTTCTGCTTTGTGTCCACAGAAATAGTCTCCTATTAGAAGAGGGGAAGTGGAGACATAGATATTCTGCTGAGATATTGGTGTCATCATATTTGAGTTGGAAAGGACTTAGGACAGCATAGAGTCGTACCTTTTTATGGGTGAGAATCCATGATAGTGTAACTTGGACAAGAACCCGGGTCTTCTGTCTTCATGTCCACGCGGATGAAAAGGCAACTGGGTGGGGGATGGCAGGGATCCTTGCTTTAGTTCCGGGGTCTTGCTAGTTTCCATTGTTCAGCTGCCTTTAGTTTATGTCCACGTGGCCTCTCATGGGAAGGTCACTCTATCCTGATAGATTGAGTTTCTAATCAGCAAAAAGGTCTGGACCCACTCATGGTTCCCAGAGATTTTCTGCTGACCTGCTGACACTTTATATACATGAGACCTAAGAAACTGCTGGATATAAAATCCTTATTGTTATCATTTGCCCTTGAGTTCCACAGGAATGGGGTGCTGTCTCAGGCTGTCTAAGGCCAGCTCTGAACAAAGATAGGGTGATAGGCTGTGCAGCTGGACACTCCCCAGTCGAATGGGATTTCCACCTTAGTTTTTAGAATCAGGCAGATAAGTTCAAATCTTGCCTTTACCAGTTATTAGCTTTGTGACCTTGAGGAAGAAACTTTACTTTTTTGGGGACAAATTTTCTTTATCTTTAAATAAGTTCAGTATTCATTTTAGGGTTTTGTTTTAGAATTGAATGAACTAATTCCCTCATTTATTCCTAAAATACTGATCACATGGTTCTATGCTGGTGACTTAGTGGTTGATTACTAAGGGACTCAGTAGTGAGAATGTGGGTGAGGCTCCCTGGATAATAGAGCTTATATTCCAGGATATGCTTGTAAAAGACTGGATTGCAGTGGATTTTTAGTAAATGTCCATTCCTTTCCTAATCCCCTTTGATTGTGTATATATCTTTATACTAATATATGAACAATTTTTTATTGCAATTTAAGTCTTTTTGTAGTATTTAAAGTATGTAGCTATAACAAAAATACGTGAAATAAAATGATTTGACTTTTATTTTCTTTTCAATAAGCAAAACAAAATAAAATAGAAAAGAAAAGAAAAAGTTTTGAAGGAGTAGAAATAATTATATTTCCGTGGAATCGACTCCCTATGTTAGGTTTTTCGGTTGTGTTCTTAAACAGCATATAAAATTGACAGGTTTTGACTTCAGTGTTGATAGCTGGGTGAGTATAGTTTCTTTTTGTGGTTGTCTTTTTTGAATTATTTGCACTAGATCATAAATAATGTGCATGTTACATATTGGAAACGAGGAAACAGTGGAGACATACTACCTCCAATGCAGTCATTTTGTTACCGAGTCCAAACTCATTCTGCTCACCAAATGACAGGCCAATAAACTGGGAGATGAGGTGTTGGAGCAAGCAATAGTGACTTTATTTGCAAAGCTGGCAGACCCAGAAGATGGCAGACTGATGTCCTGGAGAACCATCTTCCCCAAGTCAGAATTGAGTCTCCTTTTATACTAAAAAGGGGCCGGGCTGCAGTTGGTTGTTGGAAACTTCTTGTTGTATGAATTGCTTGTCCTTTGAATCCGCTGTTCTTGCAGCTGTCCATGTGGATCAAATCATGTTGCCCCTGTAAAACCTCCAAAAATAAAACAAAGTTATTCTCTATTTTGCAACTTGCCATCTCTACATAAGTGCAGATTATTTAGCATCCTTCAAGATCACGGCCAGGAGTAGAGGCTGTCCTGGATATTTCAGTCTAAAGGCAACTTTCTTTTACAAATGGTGCAGAGATAGCAAGTCTGAGCCTAGAAAACAGGGCACAGGGTTAAAGCCAAAGGAACAGACCTAACATGGGGTCAAAATTGTTCTTTTCTATTACAATTCCCTTTTCCGCTTCATAGATAATTTTAGTAAGAAACATGAGCAATTTTGTATTTTTGCTTCTTAATAACCGATAAGTGGGCCAACTATCTTTTTGTGAGCAGGGATGCTGTGCGGGCATAGGGGTCACAGCAAACTCTTGTTGGGGGTGGCCGACCCTGGAACATGTCTGATGCCCCGTGAGTGTTGGTGAGGGTCCCCCTAGCCAGCGGCTCTCTTCAGGAGCCAGCATATGGGCATTAATATCTGGAGATCACATTTTCGGCTGCAGGAAATTTTTTAGATACTGCGATTGAAAAATCACTCCAGCTGGGGATAATTAGGGAAAAAAGGAAAAAGAAAGGGGTTTGGAGTAGAGTAGAAGAGAAGGACATCAGATCACGGAGCCTGAGTGCTTGGCAGCGGGGCTTCGGGGGAGAGGGGTGCAGACGTGGGGAGGAGCCTGGCCCCGGAACCAGCTCCTGCACCTGTCCCCGTGCCCAAGCCACATAGCTTTTAATTGGGCCACCTCTCTGGGCTGGATGTCACCCTGGGCAGAACCCTGAGAATCGAAGGTAAGGGGTGGGCAGCACTCACCTAGGGGGTCACTGTGGATTTCGGTCAAGTCCACAGTGCCTTTTCTGGTCATGTGTCTTCACTTGACCTTTATCTCAGGATCTGTGAAGGAGGAGAATGGAACTCAGGTAGAGATCCAGGAAGATATCCGACTGTGTTAAGAGAGGACAGACACAGTGACACGGGGAGCGAGGACACTTGCAGCAAAGTAAAATTACTTCACAACTATTACTTCAGAGTTGCAGGTGTGAGAGAGCCTAAGCCTGTCTCAGAGTGCAGGGGACAAGTGGAAAGGAATGGCAAAATTTCCACTGAAGGTTGAAATTTTGTTAAATAGCCTGCTACTGTTGCTTGTATCACTTGAATGAATGCAGGCATATTTCTGTGGGCATTTATAGGTTCACTCAACCCCACCAGCCCCTCTTGCCCCCATCGGGGATGGGATTTCTCAAGCACAGTGCCCCTCCTGCTTGGGTGGGCCACGCTGCGTGTCCTCGCCTGGGGCCGGGATGCTGCAGGGCACTGAGTCCCCGAGGCGCGGCCTGGGAGACACGACAGGAATATCTCTGCTCTCGACTGAGGGCCTCCTTTTCCCCCTGCAGTGTAAGAATGCCGGTGACTGAGTTAGAAGCATGCTCCCAAGCTGTCCATGTCCTTGCCATTCAGAAGCGGACCCTGGAAGCTTCCAAATTTCTCCAGAATGCGTTCTACATTCACCTTCGGCAGGTGAGTGTATGTCTTTACACAAGTGGAGGAATTACTGCCGTTTTCCTGGAACTTACTCACCACTAGTCCATCTGATTTTTCTGTGCTAGGATTCAGTATGGCCTGCTAAAATATCTGGAGTCAGATCTTGAAACACTGATGAAGAGGATCATTTACTTTATTTCTATATATGATAGCCTTTTACTTTCAAAATTCAGAATTTTTGGTTCAGGAATTTTGGGGGGGTTGGTGAAACAACTTTGCTCTTACCATCTTTGAGACCTGTTGCTTTGTGCCTCTCACCTGTCTTCTGTCACTTGTGAGGCGATTCCATTTGTGACCCTGCCCGGGTTGTTCATGTTATAAAACATATAGTCTGTTAAAGTACAGTCCCTTTTACTCCGAAGACATTCCACAAATACTACTACAACCTGGGTGTGATTTTAAGAAGACAGAATCATTAGAACATGTACTTGCAGGTTGCTAGTGCAAAATCCCCAAATCAATAGTCTAGCTCAACATCTAAAATCTTTCTAATCTACCTTGGATTTGTATGGATAAGTGAAGCAGTTTGCTAAGAACACAAGACCAGGGTTAGAATACAGGCTGGTGTAGCTCAGCAGGTTCTCCTGAGCCAGCGCAGTGCCAGAGGGCAGGGCTGAGGGGGAGAGGGCTGGGCCTTGGGGAAAGGGGAGGGCCAAGAAGGAGGGGGGTCCTGCCGTTCCTGAGCTCAAAGTTTCATGGCAAACACCTTCACCAGGTGAAAAACTTGGAGTTTCTTCTAAGAACAGTAGGTTTGAAAAGAGTCATAAAAGCACGGGAGTGACAATATCCCTTTTGTGTCTAGTATGGGAGAGCGGCTGTGGGGCCACTAGGGAGACTCCTGAGTCCAGGTGTGCAGTGTTGGTGGCTTCCACCTGAGCGGTGGGACGGAGAGTGGGACAGTCACTGGGAAAAAACGAACAGACTTTAGGCATGTTTAGATGGTAAAAAGGAAAGGATGAATGATGTCTGTGAAGGTAGGATGGAGTTAGGCCCAGGTTTCTGGGTGGATTAATGAGGTAAGTGACGGTCCTGCTGTGCTCTGAGGAGGGAAAGCTGCAGAGGGAGCTCTGGGGGAAAACTGATGAGTTCAACTGTGGGTAAAGTGAAAGGCTGTTCGATGTGTGGTCTGGGAGTTCAGGTGAGAGCCAGTAGCGAGTAGCAGGAAGGGAGAGAGACTGTCAAATCATTTTGTGAGCATACAAATAATTATGATTAATGATACACTTACGCCTCTACATTCTGGATTTAAAACCCATTAACATTTTGCTATATTGACTGCAGAGGTTCCTAATATTTTTAACAAAAATAAAATAAATAGAAACGAAATAGTGGAGTTAATGAACATCATAGAGCTGATGTGTGTCCTTGTATGTATTTTGATACCTCATCTGTTTATAACCATAATCTATAAAAAGTTAACTAGTTTAGCATAAGAGTTAAACAGAGGGACGTGACACACAGTGTTGGGGCTTGAAGCAGATCTTCTCAGACAAATTATGTCGCCTCTCTGTGCCTTAGTTCCATCTCCTGTGACTGCCCCCGGGCCCCTCATCACAGCTGATTTCCTAGACTAGATGTTGGGAGGGAGGCTGCTGAAGGGAGTAAGAAGTGGCAACTGCGAGGGACACTGAAGAGAGACACAAAAAGTGATTATAAAGCCGATAAACTCAGTACAAACAAATACTCTCAAAAGAGAAAGAATCCCGCAGTGTTTTGAGCCACTTAGCGTATGGGAAACAAAACCACGTGGACCCAAAGCTCTTGAGCATGTGAATATTGTGGGTGGGAGGGTGTCATCAGAAAAGGGTTGAGAAAAGGCCTTTTGGTTTCCCTTGACGTGTCCAGTAAGGATGGGTAGCAGAAGAGAAAACCCCCTGCTTCACAGTGGAAGCTGCTGTTTTGTGCAAAACTGACCAAAGTTTGGAGACCAGTCATCAGCGGTGCTGGCAAATGAAGAGACTTCGGGATTGGGTGGGGCACTTGCTGCGACTTCCAGGTGAACTGCTGGCTGGGGGCTGTATGGCGGGCAGTAGGTTTGCAGGGTGACCCGGGCATAAACCCTGGCTCTGAGGCTGCTGGTCTGACTAGCAAACCTGGGCACCCGCAGTCCTAATGGGGCAGCTCGGGATGTGGCCTGGGACACCTGCCATGCTGAGTGCGAAAAGAGAGCTTCCCTGTGGGGGTGTCCCTGCCGAGAGTGGGAACGTGTTCCTGCAGGGGAGGAAGAGCCTCTGAGCAGGGTGCTGGATGCACAGGCAAGACCACCCTGAGCACGGAGGGTTTGGGGAGCCGGAAGTCACACAGTGTCTCGAGCAGCCTTGTTCCTGAGAAACTAGAGGGAGAAGAGGCTGAAAAGGCAGGCTAGTGTCAGACCCTGTGGTGGGTTATGAGTGACAGTAAATGACTGGTCCGGCAGGCACGAGAGAACCCTGTGGGCGTCCCAGCGGGGGCGTCACAACGGAGGGTGTAGCTGGGTTACAGACTTCGCCACTTATTAGCTGTGTGACTTTGAGCAAGATCACCCCACCTCTCTCTATATATCTTCATCTGTAAAATGACCCAGTGACAAGCTCGTGTCATCAGAAGGCTTAGTTTAGCTCTGATCTTCTGTGTCCAGTCTTGTCAGTGCTTCCCTGCAAGGTTCTGCATTGGCTGCTCTTACCCTCAGATGGGAGGGCGTAGAGGGACATTGTAGCACCTGACGGCAGGAAGGGGTTGCTTTAAAAACAGACATGTAGCCGCCTGCAGTTGCAGGCCTGCAGGCAGTTTGATTGATGGTCCTGGAGAGGACTTTGGAGGCCTTAGCATCGTTTTAAGACTTGTTTTCCCTTGGGGGCAGCATTTGCCTTTGCAGATTAATGTTGAAGATTTGGGCTTCTTGCAAAGCTGTCTTCAGAGATGGTTATATACGTAACATATCTTATAAAATAAAACGCTTTTATTTAATGTGTGGGACTTTGCAGCTGTTGGGAACAGCTCTGTTGGCCTGGTCTCCACGGAGGACACTAGGGGTCAGCAGAGCGTGCGGGAGGGCAGGCAGCCCGCCATGCTGCTGCGGGGTGTTCTCCCCGGCACGGCACTCTGCTGAGTTGACTATTCTCTGAGTTTGGTTGCCAGATGAGCAGACAGCAAATTAATGATTTCTGGTGGGATTGTATAATGACAGGAAGAAAGAGGGTCCCGTAGTTTTTCTAGACTAGAACATGCTTTTGGTTCCTGATCCAGTGTGTTCCATTACAGAATTGATGAGTTGTGTCTATTCTGGGACTTGTCGACTGAAAGAAATGTGTAGCCTGAAAGTTTAGAGTTATGCTTTATTTGGCGGGATGACTCGAGGCAGGATGACAGCCTTCAAATCTGTCTGAGGGACTGCTCTCAAGAAGTAGGGGAGGAGCTAGGATTATATAGGAACTTTACAACAAAGACCAGGGAGTTGGAAGAATAAACGATTGCTTGTTATCTAAAGAAATCCAGGCATCTCAACTTCAAGAATTTAGTGATTTTCTTTGTATGGGAGGAAGTAAACATTTTGGCTCATTGAATTCATTTGTTATACAAGCACCTAGTTATCTAGGGCCAGTATTCTGTCCTTTCTTATTCTGAGTCCCCTCAGAGGGCACCATTCTGAGTGGCTGCTTAGGCTCAGCTATAGGCCTGTCCTCCCTGGGAGATGGTGGCAGGTGCTGATGACTTGGTTTCAGCATTCTTTGTTTACTGACATGGTTGCCGTATTTTCATTCACATTGTAGTATTTTCATTCACAGTGCTCCCCCTTGGTCCTAAATTCGACCAATATTTTGAGAGACATTTCATGACCAATTTTGTCCCAGGGTGCTATGAAGGCTCATTCCTAGTTCAGGTTGAAGAAACTTCTGACCTGCCATTCAAGGTGTTAGGTGTTTTTATCAGGCCCTGTTGATACTAAAAGTTCTCTGGATGGCCTGTCTTACTAGTCTGTTATGATCCAGGAAATGTTTACCCTTCGTTGCTCATTCCCATACATAAAATCACACTGTTATAATTATTTTATGCAGGGTTATAAATTTTATGTATTTCTTCAATATGATTTGCCATCATCAATCTTGTTGTAGGCCTAGCTACACTTTGGGAAATGTAAGAGAAAACAATCTTATAAAATAGACAGGATATAAGTAATAGAGCTAGTAACGTTAATAAAGTCACAATTAAGAATTTAATAGTCAAGAAGTTATATTTTTGGGTTAAAATTTTTCTTGTGGTTCTGACTGAGTTTGAGTGATCTTACGAGAAAGTTCGTATTTATGGTCAGGCTTCGAGCAGGTATTAATTGGCCAGGTGAGGTCTCCCACCTTGTAAGATCAACAGTGGCCTAAACAGAACTATAATTTCCTTTTTAGAATAACGTTTCTGAGGGCTATCTAGTTAGAGCCTTGGAGTAGGGAAACCCACCAAGGTAACACAGAAGTACTAGACATAGGTAATTTACCATAAACTTAACAATTGGAGTAGTTCATAATCAAAGGTAGGAGAAATTATCAAAGTAATTGGTATACAGGCCTGGTCTGGTGTCTTGGGTCAGCTGTCTACCTCATATGTCGTCGTCTTCTCATCCTGGCCTGGTAGCTTTTTCTCCACTTGGGCATTGTTTGAAGGTGAGCAGTGCTCTATAGGCCAGTGCACAGGGGCTCCTTCTGATTGGAAATGAATCTGAAAGTCAGTTTCCTTCAGCTTTGCTGTGTATGGTCTAGTTAGGAGTACCTGATAGAGTCCTTCCATTCATGTTGGAGACAGTTTTTTAAGTCATGCCTGTTCCAGTATGTATAATCCCGTGGCCGCATGTCATGGGGCATTGGATTTTTACCCAAGGATATATTACTAAGCTTCAGAAAGAAACATACAGTGTCCTTTTAATAATTCAATTAAACTTTGCAGCAATGTTAACATGACAGCAAGGAATGATCTGGGAAGTGTCTTACTAAATATAGACCTCAATGAACAAAATGAGAATTTAATATCCACTAAAATATAATCTTTTTCTCTCTAAAGTTCCCTCATTTTTATCAAATATAGTCAAATCAAGGTGAAATTGTTTACAAGTTAAGTCTGATTATTTGATCATATAGGCTCTTTTAAATTGGCTGTGTTGGAACTTTTAATAAGGACTTTTAAGCTAGAATGTTATTAAGGTTTGCTAAGGCCAGGAAAGCCCCGTCAAGGGCTTGTCATAGATTTCTGCCTAACAGATTTAGGTAAATTCTTTTCTTTTTGAAGTCCTTAAAATACCTTGAGGTTCCTATACCTGTTATTAGACGATCTTCCTAATTTATCTCATAGAGCCACTGGGGACCTTAAAGATTTTAGTCTCTTGAGGGATCAGATAGAGAGAAAAGATAACTGTTCTAAGTCTGCTTACATAGGTATAATTTATCAAATTGATGTGAATCATATCTAGTTTAAGGAGAAGAGTTTCTTTATGTCTGGTAAACAGGTTAAAAGCCAGTAGTATTTCAGACAAAATCAAAAATTGTAGCCATATTCATCAGTTTACTCAGTCCCACGTAACTAATTCTTTTAATCAGAGTTTCATTAGACCTTTAAATTTCTTACATAGTTTATTTCATTGCTATAGTTTGAAATTTATTAGAAATCAGTAAATCTCCTTGAAGAGAGAGTATTTTGCAAAATCATCAGAAGAAAACAATTACCTGCCTATAAATGACAACAGAATTAACAGCATGGTTAAACAACATTACACTGTAATCTATAAAGAAACCTGGTCACAATAACCAGAATTATGACTGGTAACATTTCAGATATACCAGAATGTTAGGGAGTCCATATAATTTCTAGAATATCTATATTAATAATATTTTCTCATACAATATAACCTAGGAAGATTTATTATTCATTTGACAATACTTCCCATGTTAGTTAACATGCCAAATGAAACTTACTACTTTAAAATCTCTCTTTGAGATGTTTCAGGGACCCTTTGTAGCATCCCATAGTTAACTGGAGACTAAAAGAATTTTAATGAGAAATTGATATTTGGGGAGCTTGTTAAAAGTTTTCAAAACACTTGGTCAGATAAACGTATAGATCACTGTAAAGTAGTACTTACTCATTAAGAAGAAAATATTTCAAAGTTAAAGGCACAACAGATCACTTAAGTCGCATAAGAAGCTTTACAATTTGTTACTGAACGTGGATTAATATTTTAAGAAAATTTTGTCCCCTTAACAGAGAGAAAACCAAATCTAGTCTTGTACCAGCTTACTTCTAAGATTCATTTACTTTGCCCAAATTGATTCTAAACTTAGCCAATTCTGACCACCTACAAAACTCTTTCCTTAGGGTTCCTCTTCCACAAGCCTTCCCCAGCTTTCTATACTCGTATTAGTGTGTCCCTTATTTTTTCTTCCATTCAGAAGTAACCAGATTCAGGACAAAGTCACTATTTTTCATTAACAAAATATAATTCCATTCCTTATATCTTCCTTTACACATTTATCTTACCTTCCTAGGATACTGAGATCTTTCCCTTAATAATAGAGACTATTTCAGAGTGGCACCAAGCATTTATTAATATTTCTAAACACCTTTAGTTTCTCTGTAAGAGGAAGTCATATGTTAAGTAATTCATATTTCAATCTTATTTTATCTGAAAATGGTATAGCTATTAAATAAAATCCTATAATTTAACTTAATTTAGCACAACTCTAGAATTTAGATACCAAACATTTAGAGATTATCTTAAGCATACATTTTAAATATACATTTTAAAATATTTACCCAAAACTCTCTTCTCATTTGCATTTAATTTACTTCAAATTTTATCACACCACATTACTATTATTTTTTTGACAAATCTGTAACAGATATATCAGGATCTTATTTGACTTTCATTAAACCTAGGTACAGTAAAGGTTTTATACTTAATATTGATGACTTTAAAGAAGTCTATATTAATTAGAACATACTTAAACTAAACAATACCAAGTGTTATCTTAATATTGAATATTTTCCAGTTCACGTGAACCTGAAGGTCAACTTAGTCAGTTTTTATTTTAACAATACTTAATTTGTAAGCTATTACTTTTTACGTCAATTAAGCAGAGCTCTTTGACTTTGTTTTTTTTTTTTTTTTTTTTTAGCAGTAGAAATATCTCACATCTATAATGTGTACTCAGGCTTATAAACAGACCAAAGCTAGAGATCTCATAGCTTCACTTTAAAACTTACTTATAAGATAGGTATAATAATAGTTGGAGTAAACTTAATTTGCTTGCTCAAATCACTAAGGCTTACTATTTATGAAAAGGACATTTAAGATTTCTTGACAAAGTCTGACGGACCCATCAGAGTTCTGGGTTCTAAAATGCCAAAAATTTCTTTGGCCTTAAGTTTTATCTCATTGAGCTAATTAGGCTCAGTCCTAGGTCACTGTTTGCTGTGTATACATTTCTGATCTGCAAGACAATGATAGACACTTGCAGTTCCCCAGAGAACTGCTCTGTCATGCAGGCCCAATTTTATCTCCTTATTTGGCTTTTTTGTATCAGTGAGAAGAGCTGTAAACAAAGAATTCCATGTTTTAAAACTTTAAGGTTCAATTTATCTTGTCTTCCAAAGCTTGCATAAGGCATTTAGTAAGGTCTCTTTTCCTTGAGTTATAAGTTAAACCCAGGGTAAACCTCTTATTATATTTTTCTATTAGCCACTGAATATTAGTTTTTAGATTTACATTATATTGGACGGCTCATGTAACTCTATTGCTTTCCTTTATTTTGTTCAATTAATATTTTCTGAGGGACAGAAATGTGCCCAGCCTTGTAATACCAAGAACAGGAAGCGTTTTTCCATTGAAAAGTATCTATCCCACAACATAATTAAGCAAAAAGTTTATATAAAGCCCATTTAAACATACCAATTTTACAAACTTTTATCTCAATTTTATTAACTCTAATACCTTTAATTTTAATATTTATTAGGTTTAATCAATAATTTTTATTTCTAGAAGGAATGCCAGAAGCCTTTTTCTTCTTTTCTTTTGTTTCTTTTTTTTTTTTCACTGTATCTAATTTTATAGAAAAGTCTCTGGGATCCCCAAGTTTTAGCCAAAGAACTTAGGCCCTTCTCAACTTTTAATTTGATTAATTGGTCTGTTGCCCCAGTCATTGATCAAATATCACAGTGTAAATATATTATATGTATCTATCCCTATAAATACATACATTTTAAACTGGGGTAAATAAAACGGACTTGTTTGAACTTTAATTTTGGGGGGCAGTAGGTTATCTCTTTGGCCACTTTTTTTTTTAACTTTACGTAGTGTAGTATTAAAACCTTGTCTCTAAATCCAACAATGTCCATTTTATTTATCTCATTCAAAATAACCATCAAAAATATTTACCCATTTTGGATAAGCCCCTTATCTTTTTTTTTTTTTTCCGTTAAGAAAAAAATCTTTCGACATTTTTAAATTCTTTTTTCCAGTTACTCAACCTAATTAACATTAATTATTCTAAGATTTTATTAACATCTCTAAAACCATTAATGGGAAAGGAAAAACATAAATGTAGCTTTTTAAACCAGTTTTTTTAAAATAAGTTCTTAGATTAACCATTAGATACATTTTCTACCTTTAAACTTGATTTTAATAGGTACCAATAAAACGGCTGTTTATAATGAGAGCTCTTTCAACTTTCACCAATTTAAAAGTTTTCTAAATTAAGGGATCCATCATATGGCCATCAATTTATATATATATAGTGATTTTAAACGAATAAAATGAAGAGGCTTTTCCAAATGAGAGTAGGGGTGCTGCCTAAATAAAATTCAAAAGTTTACTCTCCAAAAGGTAAAGCAGTTCATGGTCCAGACTGATGCAACAAAGGTTAAGATGGCAAAATGCCTGAAAATTGGTACAAAGGATTGTTGAGAATCCCAATTTATTTGTGTGGCCACCATATGTACACAATACTTGTACCTTTTGCATGGCAGAGTCCAAATTTTCCATTAAAAACAAAAAGGAAACACATATATACATACATACACACACATAAAACACCCAGCGAAAGATAAAACGTTTATATTTCAAGGACACAGGAAGAGAAATCCAAGTTCCCCCTAAAAGGGTTTTGGTTTTTATAAGTCCAGAATTCCAAAAAATGTTTTTATCAGGCCTGGTTAGTTACTTTAAGAGTGAGATTTTTTTTTTAATTCCAAATTAAATTTGTAAGTTTTGTATGTATATAAACCTGGCTGGGGTATTAGTTGGAGGCTGGCAATCTGTCATTTCTTTATCTTTTTTTCCTTTTCTTTCTTCCTTTCTTTCTTTCTTTCTTTTTTTTTTTTTTTGAAAGTTCTATTCCCCATTCTAAGGTAGGGATGTCAGAATAAAATTGCTAGTAGGTTTTCCCGCAGGGACAACTCTATGGCATGAAGTCTTTGCCTATACCATTCCTGCAAGTTTCTCAGTCATCCGAGAAAACTGTTACCAGCCAGGAAGGGGGTCCCATTTTTGGAGTTGAAATGTTCCTCATAAGAGTTTTACTTTTATTCTGAAAAATTCAATGGAGGTAACCAAATTGAGGAAAACATTAGACCAGCCTCTTACCTAACCACTCAGTCCTGACCCCAGTGTCTTTCAACATGGACCCACTCTGGATGTCTCCACTGGGTATTTTCCTGGTATCTTTCAACTAGCCCCACCTTGGACGTCTCCTAAAGATGGGTGTTTCCCGCAATCTTTCAACCAGGCCCCACCCAGTATGTCTCCACTGGGTGGGTTTTTCCCCCCCAGTATCTTTCAACTGGAGGGCCAGGTACCTGGATACACCGCCAAATAAAACTCAGGATTATCACCCAATATGGGAGATCCGAGAACCAAGATAGACTCACCCAAATTCATCTGGACTCCCCGAGGAGGTGGATGGGCACAAAGGGCCACTGCTGGTACCAAGGCTCCGGATACTCGGAGAGTTCAGGTGGAGAAAGTCTGCTCTGGGTCCCTTCATGGTGTCCAAAACTGTTGACTGAAATACATGTGCAGCCTAAAAGTTAAGAGTTATGTTTATTTGGCGGAAGGACTCGAGCCGGGATGACAGCCTCTCAGATCGCTCTGAGGGACTGCTCCGAAGAGGTTGGGGAGGATTTAGGATATATAGGAGCTTTGCAACAAAGACCAGGTAGTTGGAACAATAAAACATTGTTTGTTATCTAAAGAAAGCCAGGTATGTCAAGTTAAAGAGTTTAGTGATTTTCTATGTATCACGTGGGCTCACTGCATTCATTCTTTAGACAAGCACCTAGCTATCTAGGGCAAGTATCCTGTCTTTTCTTATTCTCATTCTGTTCAGAGGGCACTGTTGTGAGTGGCCGTAGAGGCTGGTCTTCAGGACTGTCCTCGCTGGGGGATGGCGGCAGCCGCTGATGATTTGGTTTCAGCATTATTTGTTTACTGACATGGTTGCAGTATTTTCATTCACATTGTAGTATTTTCATTCACAGACTGATTGTGGATAATCTGGAAACTTGGAAAGGAACCGAGATAGAATTACTGCAGGTACCTTCTACTTTAATATTCCGTGTGCAAACATAAACACGGATGAAGCATACATTTGAATTTGGTGGTGTAGGGAATGGTTTCTGCACATTACAGAAGGCAAGGCAGAATTCCTCTACTTTGTTGGCAGGGATGTGGGTACACCTGTCTTTTCTGTAGCGGTTTCGGAGAGCAGTTTATGGTAATTAACAAACATTGACAAACGGTGGCACACATTGCATTTAAGAGCTGGCCTGTGCAAACTTGTATATTGGACAGGTGGTTTGGAGAGAGATGTAGCCAAGGCCTGGGCTCAGATACAGGTTTAAATCGCCATTTCCTCACCAAAGGGCCTTGGACTAGAGTGTAACCTCCCTTAATCTGTTGGTGAAACTGTGAAATGTGCATTATAATATTCGTTTCTTCCTGGGTTTGTTGTAAGTTGTGAACAGTATTATAACACTCATGAAACACTTAACAAACTGGCACTTAGCAGTGTTCACTGTGTCTGTCCGCCCCGCTTAGCGTGTGTCACAGCCGTAAAGGTAGCATGTGCCTGTTGAGGATGCACTGGTAGCCCCTTGAATAGGTTGTGAATTTGGTGATTTCCTTTAATCCTTGAAACTCTATATGCCATGGGCAGTTATTTTCATGGACAGATGAGGAATCTCAGGGTAAAGAAGACTGTGTAATTTGCCCAAAGTCAGACCATAATTTTGGGTGCTGGGGCCTCGGTTCTGCATGGGACCCTGGGCCTTCTGCCCTCTCCATTCAGCCCCAGAGCCAGACGTGGGGTCACCTGTCTCCCAGCCCAGAATATCCAGTAGGAAGCAACACAAACCTGGACCTGTGCTGCTTAAGCAAAACTCCGGAGGGGAGGCAGGTACTAAGGGGATAAATGTAAAAACAGACGACTGCAAAGTGTGATCAGCTCTGAGAAGGAAAGGAACACGCCTCGCCAAGCAGAGCTGGGAGCTTTCCCTTCGGAGCTGCTCTGGGGGCGTTCATCTCAGCTAAACAAACTCCGGTCCTGCACCAACGCAGGAAGGCAGGGCGCGTGTGACCAGGTTGACTTGGCCTCGTTGATCATACTCATTCCCCATTCAGCGGCAGCACTTACGGGCACTTACCTAGTAAACAGATGTCGGCCATAATCATCACGCACTTTGCTTGGTAGTTTTATTGGCCTCACATTTGAGATGAGGTAATTGAAGCTGGGGAGTTTGTTGCATGCCCGTGATTACCTTGGAAATACCCGCACTGGTCTTTCAACCAAGACTGGTGTGGCTGTTATATCCCAGCCCTGTGAATGGCATCGTGTAGCTTCTACCAAGTGGCGCAAATGACTGACATTGATTTTTCTTAATTCGTAGGAAATGGTATGTGACAATAAGAGAAAAAGGTAGTCAGAAATTGTTTGGAAAACTAGAACAAAATCCAATTCTTCCCCAGCTGGGGAAGCGTACCCAGTGTCACTCACCCCACTCACTGCCTGGCATCTCCTCCCTGCCAACTCCGTGTTCAGAAGCCACACTGAGCCTTTGAAGAACATTTTGCCTCATGACACTGTTGACTAGGACCTGCGGCCTCTCTGTCCCTGGTTAATTCTCTCTTCAAAGCCATTTAAATTTTATGCAGGCTCCTCAGCTCAGATGTAAGTATAGCCTCTTTAAACTTCTTGATGCAGCTCCTTAGTGAAGATCTTGAGAAGGAAAACTAGCCAAAACCTGGGAGGTATGCACACAGTGACTGCAACCTCAGCACTTTGTGAAGTTCAGAATCAGAGGGGTGGGAGACTCAGGAAAGGCTTTTTAAGGTAGAAAGGGGAAAGTGAAAGGACTCAGGCTGTGTGAGACTGAAGCATCTCGGTCCCAGCTAGCAAGGCAGCTGCGTTCAGGATGGTATGTGAGGAGTACAGAGTTCTCACAAAGAAAGAAGTGGTGGGATGGGAGGGAGCACAGATATATTCTTTACTAGGGAAGGAAAAAGTGCGCTGAAAACTTCCTGGTTGAATAAGAGGACTGTGACATGATGTGCTTGAATTTTGGAGAGAAGAGTTTTGTGGGTACAGGCCTAGGAGAACGCTGTCTGGCTAGGGGGTCAGCACAACAGGGAACCACAGAGAACAGGGCCGACCTCAGGGCCCCTGCTGGGGGAGGGGCTGCCCGCCATTTTGAGCCCTGGGGGCTGCTTCTCTCCCTTGGCTGGGGCCTCAGAACTCCCTTCATATCCCAGTCCTGTTGATACAAGAAAACAGATGTGGGGCATGAGAAGGGCTGTGTCCCAGGCTTTGGTTGAGCCCCTGAAATGTGCCCCACCAGACGTGGGTCCTTGGCTTCATGCAGGAAAGATTTCAAGAGCAAGCCACTGTTGAGTAATGGTAGATTTATTCACAGAGACACATTGAAAGGCAAGAGAAAGGCCACGAGTTGTGGGGTTCGGGTGCTCAGATTAAAAGTAGGTACACACTCCACAGACAGAGTGTGGGCCTTCTCGGAAGAGGGAGAGAGAGTGGTGACCGCGAGGTGGCGCTGTGTTGCTCATTTTCTTCGGCTTGGTTGTTTCATATGCTAATAAGTAGACTGAGCAGCCTAAGGGCAAGGGGCTGGGATTCCCTTGGAGTTAGCCATTTCCTACCCTGTGACCTTTTGTGGCTAGCCTTGGGATGGCCATGGTGCCTTGGGGCATGTTATTCACCATGTTAGTATTACAATGGGTGTATAATGAAGCTCAAGCTTTGCTAGAAGAAGTTTTATCTCTTCATCTTGAGCCTAAAGGCCTATTGGGGATTGAATCCTTCACCATTTTGATGTTAATTGTTGTGGCCTTCCTTGAATGGGTGTGCTCTGCCCCCTTCCATCCTGTCTCACTCTGATGACACAGAGAGAGCAAAGGCCGGGCCCTACTCGTGCTCCTGCATTTAACAGGGGGAGGGGTGGTGTGGGCTGAGGATGACTCTGAGTGGTGAGAAGGATGTTTCAGATTTTCCCACGTGGGACATGGGGACCTGCCAGCAGACACTGCAGATTTATCTCACGGGCATTATCGCTTGTGTCACTGATTTGTTTCTATTTTTCTTTTTTTTTTTTTTAAGTATTTAATCTAAATTTAATATCAGGTTTTTTTAGGAAACAAGTTTCTCTTTTTCTTTTTTTTGGGGCTCTTTAGGGGGTAGGTAATTAGGTGTATTTATCTGTTCGTGGAGTCCCTGGCAATTGAACCCAGGACCCCGGGCACGCTAAGGACACGCTCTACCACTGAGCTCTACCACCCGCCCCATCATCTTTTACTTTTTGCTTTAGCTGCCAAGAATCTTACAGCTGAATTTCTAGTCGGCCTTTAACACTTACCCTAACTTCATGGCATTCATTTTTATGACTTTACCTTCCCCTGGTTTCATTTAAGTATTCAATCTCCATTTTGTCTTCACTCTCACTTTTGTCTTTTTGTTGTTATGGTTGTTAAGCTGTGTTTAAAAAAATTGTTTAATTTCTCTTTTAGCAGGAGGCTGAATGTAAATAAATATGTAAACAAACTTATCACACTTAAATATTTTATACTTTCTAAGCTGTTTAGTAGTTACTTAAAAACCGAATTGAATACTAAAGTGATAAAATTTTTAAATTATTTTTTAATTTTTTATAAAGGTATAGCTGATTTACAATATGATATAAGTTTCAGGTGTACAATAGTTGCACAATTTTTATTTTTATGTTCCATTTATAGTTATTGTAAAACATTGGCTATATTCCCTGTGTTGTAAGATCCATCCCTGTAGCGTGTTTATGTTAGATGGAGCAGTTTGTATAAGAAAGCTGGGTAACGCAGAGTCTGGGGAGTGGCTCTGTCTAACCCATGTTCATGGTCACCCTTCCTGTCAGAGCCCAGGCCCTCACTCCTCTCTGCAGGGGAGCGAGTGGAAGCAGCCCTCATCAGCGCTGGCACCACACTCTGAGTGGCAGTGACAACAGTGACTGTCTGTGGACATGCAAATTGTTGTTCCAGGAGCTTTACATGCATTTCTGCATTTAATAATTAAAGCCCTCCTGTGAGGAATCATTTTATGTTTTTAATGAATAATACATTTTATTTTGATTTTGATAGAGTTCAAACCTCCAGAAAATGTACTGGAATAGTACAATAAACGCTTAGAGACAGTTCACCTAAAAGGGCACTATTTGCCCTTTTGTGTCTGGCTTACTTTAGTATAAACTTTCAAGGTCCATCCATGTTGTACCCTCAATCAGTAATTTATTCTTCTGATTTGATAATATCTTTTTTTTTTCGTTTTTTGTCTACTTAAAAATATTTTCATTGAATTCTAGTCAGTTTATAATGTTGCATCAGTTTCTTGTGTACAGCACAACACTTCATTTACATAGGAACATACCTGTATTCATTTTCATATTCTTTTTCAATATAAGTTACTATAAGATACGGAATATATTCTCCTGTGCTATACAGTATAAACTTGCTGTTTACTCTATACATACTATCTGCAAATCTTGAACTCCCAATTTATTCCTTCCCACACCCTCTCCCCTCAGGTAACCATAGATTGGTTTCTGTGTCTCTGTGTCTGTTTCTGTTCTGTAGATAAGTTTACCTTTTTGATTGTTTGTTTTTTTTTTTTTTTTGATTCCATATGTGAGCGATCTCATATGGTATTTTTCTCTCTCTTTCTGGGTTACTTCACTTAGAATGACATTCTCCAGGTCCATTCATGTTGCTACAAATGGCATTATTTTATTATTTTTTTATGGGTGAATAGTAGTCTGTTGTACATATATACTACAACCTCTTTATCCAGTCATCTATCAGTGGACATTTAGGTTGTTTCCATGTCTTGCTATTGTAAATAGTGCTGCTGTGAACATTGGGGTGTAGGTGTCTTTTTGAATTAGGGTTCCTTCTGGATATGTGCCTAGGAGTGGGATTGCTGGGTCATATGGGAGGTCAATTTTTTGTCTTTTGAGGAACCTCTATACTGTTTTCCACAATGGCTCCACCAAACTGCATTCCCACCACAGTGTAGGAGGGTTCCCAATTCTCCGTAGCCTCTCCAGCATTTATTGTTTGTGAACTTCTGAATGATGGCTATTCGGACTGGCGAGATGTGATATTTGATTGCAGTTTTGATTTGCATTTCTCTGATAACGATATTGAGCACTTTTTCATGTGCCTATCGGCCATTTGTATGTCTTTATTGGAGAAAAGTTTCTTTAGGTCTTCTGCCCATTTTTGGATTGAGTTGTTTGTTTTTCTTTCTTATGAAGTGTAAAAGCTGTTTATATATTCTGGGAATTATGCCCTTGTCAGTCTCATTTATTGCAAATATTTTCTCCCATTCCATAGGTTGTCTTTTTGTTTTGCTTACTGTTTCCTTTGCTGTGAAAAAGCTTGTAAGTTTAATTACATCCCACTTGTATATTTTTGCTTGTATTTCTATTGTTTGAGTAGACTGCTCTAGGAGATCATTGCTGAGATGTATGTCAGATGTTTTGCCTATGTTTTCTTCTAAGAGTTTTATAGTGTCTTGTCTACATGTTTAAGTCTTTAAGCCATTTTGAATTTATTTTTGTGTATGCTGTGAGGGAGTAGTCTAACTTCATTGATTTACATGCAGCTGTCCAGTTTTCCCTACACCATTTTCTGAAGAGGCTGTCTTTACTCCATTGTATGTTCTCACTTCCTTTGTCAAAGATTAAATGACCAAAAGTTTGTGGGACTATTCTTGGTAATTTTGTTTATCCGTTCATTGATGGATGGATATTGTTTGTAACCTTTGGCTACTCTGAATGATACTGCCATGAATATTGATGTGCAAGTTTTTGTCAGAAAATGTTTTCATTCTGTTGGCTGTACAGTTGGCCCGCCATATCTGTAGTTTCCACTTCATGGATCCAGATGGCTGATTGTAAAGGGACTCGAACATCCTTGGATTATGGAATCCAGGATGGGGGGTTCCTGAAACCAACCCCCCGAGGATACTAAGGGATGACTCTACATGTAGGAGTGAAATTGCTGAGCCATATATTTCTAACCTTTTGAGGAAACAACAGACTTCTCCAAAGAAGCTGCACCATTGTCCCTTTCCACTGGCCGCATATGAGGTATCTCTGCCTCCTGAACAACACTTGTTATTGTGCATGTTTTGATTATAACCATCCTGGTGGGTGTAAAATAAGATCTCATTTTCATTTTGATTTGTCTACTGATGCTGAGCTTCTTTTCATATGCTTTTTGGCCTTTTGTGTATTTTTTTAAATCCTTGGAAAATTTAAAAATTGGGTCGATTTTCTATGTATTGTTCAGGTGTAAGCTTTTGTTATATATCCTGGATACAACTCTCTTATTAGATACATGCTTTGCAAAAATTTTCTCCTATTCTGCAGATTGTCTTTTCGCTTTAGATTTTTAAACATTAAAAAAAAATTCTTTATAGGGGAGGTAATTAGATGTATTGATTTATTTTATTTTTCTTGCTAAGCACGCAGTCTATCACTTGAGATACCCCCTACCACTGCCATTTCACTTTCTTGATGATGTCCTTTATAAGAAAAAGGTTTAATTTAGATGAAGTCCAGTTTATCTGCTTTTTTCTTCTATCACTGGTGCTCCTGGTATTGTATCTAGGAAACCAAAGCCTATCCTAGGACCACAAAGATTTATACTGTATCTTCTTTTAAAAAGTTTGTACATTTATTTTTTACATTTCTGTCTGTGATCCATTTTGAATTAACTTTATTTGTAATATAAAATATGGGGGTCCAGATTCCAGATTCATTCTTTGCCTGCAGATACCCAGCTTTCCCTGCACCATTTGTTGAATAGACTATTCTTTCCATGGGGTGTTGTTGGCACCCTTGTGGAAAACTGACTGTAAATGTAAGATTTTTCCCCCTGGGATTTTATTGTGTCTTATAGATTTATTTACCCTAACTTATGCCAGTACCATACTGACTTAGTTCTATAGCTTTTTAGTACCCTTTAAAGTGAGTCCTCCCACTTTGCTCTGCTTCTTCAAGATTGTTTTGGCTGTCCTGGGCCCCTTGCACTTCCATATGAAATTTGGGATAAGTTTTTCAATTTTTGCAAAGAAGTCAGCTGGAATTTTGATAGGGATTCCACTGAATTTGTAAATCACTTTGGGGAGTCTAACATTTTTAGCAATATTGTCTACCATTCCATCAACATGGGATGTCTTCCATATATGTAGATCTTTTAAAATTTTTTGGTGATACTTCAAAATATTCAATGTACAAATCTTGTAAATTTTTGTTAAATGTACCTCTCACTTTATTTTTAATGCTGTTGTAAATGGAAAGGCTGAGCTTCTTGAGGGTAGGACTATATATCAATTTGTTTATTTCTAGGATTTCTATGCAGCAAATACCCTAGGTTTTTATTTGCTACATAAATCTATCCACAACTCTTCCCACCCCCGTGTTATAAGAAACAAAGACCCAGGTTAAGCTAGCTGAACAACTATGTGGAAGTGAGAAATGAGACCCTTGGTTGGGGCTTTGTGCAGATGATACTGAGAGCTTATTTAGGATGGCTTCATCTTAATTTCTTTTAAACAACACTTTCGGTGTAGTCAGATACATTAAGAACATGCCCTTTTGATGTGCAGAGGAGCTAAGACTATTATCAAATAATTTCTAGAGAGAGTGTTGTACTTGAAATCTAATTTGCATCAATCTTTGAAGATTTATGTTTCAGGAGCTTTGAATAAAGAACACCTGTCTT
Organism: Camelus bactrianus; assembly: GCF_048773025.1. Lineage (NCBI taxonomy): Eukaryota > Metazoa > Chordata > Mammalia > Artiodactyla > Camelidae > Camelus > Camelus bactrianus. Next base: position 43,473,191 of record NC_133558.1, read on the forward strand.
TATTCATTAGTGACAAATGCTCAAGCAACATGTAATAATCTGAGAAACTGCCCCGCCCCGTAGTGCTGGGTGGCTGCAGCTGTAACCGGAGTCAGGGCTTACCTTTCCCAGTATGCTTGTGCTGATCTGTTCAAAGCGGTTCGTCCAACAGTGTGTCTGTAGTCTGTTGGACATAGCCATAAAATATTGAGTTAAGGTTGCTGGAATGCGTTATATTCTTATTAATAATAAGTAAGCACATATTGAGTGCTTACTGTATGTTGGGAATTGTCCCTCAGCCTCACATGAATATTATTTCTCTTAAAACTTCACATATTTCCTTGTTATTCTCACTTTACAGATAAGGAGACTGAGAATTAAGTCTTCTCTCCTTTGGGGGGAGCTCATAATCAATGACGGGAAGTTGTAAGGAAAAAGATATTGATTCATCCTGAGAAATCATTTTTCTGAGAGTCAGCAGTGAAGACGGTGGACACTGAAGAAGGTGATCATTGTTCGATTGAGACGAGCCCCGGGTTGTACGGAGTCAGCATCCCTGTCCTGGACACAGCCAGTGTAGAGCTGCGTGGTGGGTGAGGCGGCGAGGCCGCGGAGGGAACGCGGATGCCGGGCCGTTGGGCTGTGCTCAGGCCCGGTGGGGCTTTCTCCTAAGGGCAGTGGACAGTCATTGACAGATTTTACCTAGGGGAGAGGGGTGCTCTCGTAGATCACTTTTGTCTTGTAGAATGCTTAGAAACATTTAGAAGGCTCAGCAGGAGGTGATGTGATGAGTCAGATTGGGTGGCTGCCAGGTGTAGGAGTGGAGAATTTTCAAGTGGTTTTCAGTCCCAGTTTTGTGGCTCAGTAGCCGTGTCACTTTGGATGATTCACTCAAGGAAGTGAAACAATTTATCTAATCAATAAAAGCAGTGATGTACCGACCTCCCAGGACTGCTGTGGCGATCCAGTGAGATAACGTGTGCACAGTGTGCAGCATGGTACCCAGCACAGTGTCAGTGCTGAGTGAGTGCCAGTGAGTATCTGGTAGGACAGGTGTGGGTGTTGGGACTCGGTGACTGAGGAAATCTGGGCCCTGAAGGAGGGGTCCAGTCACATCTGTGAGTGATGGGCCTGAGCTGGGAGAGGCAGAGAGACCTTGCCTCCCGACCAGGGGCCCTGGGCAGGACGGCTATGGGAGGAGCACCGTGAAGTCAGCTCTTTGCAGGTGGAGTTGGAGTTGCCCTTGAGACATCTAAGTGCAGTGTCACGAGCTCAAAGAGGAGGTTTGGACCCAGGATGTGAATTTTCCTATAATCTTAATCCCTGAGGACGCCGAGGTATTGATCACTGAACGTGAAGGCATACTTTACAGGACAAGTGAATAGTAGTATCATCTCTGTCATCAAAGCTCATGTCTCTTTATTCATCACCCACTTTGCTAATTGGGTAATTACAGAGCTCACTTCACCGACCTCCCCTGGGCTCAGGCTCCACAGTAAAGAGCTGGTGAGCCTCCCTCCGTTCCAGAAGACGACACATTATGCTGGTAGACTTCTGTACCTCGCCAGACTTAGAATTTTAGTTTGTTGATTTAATTCTATTTTCTGTTAGCCAACTCCTGACAAGAGAGACGTTTTACCTCATGGTCATATTTCAGTTAGCTGTTACTGAGAATTGCTGATCTGATCCACAGAGTAAGTATTATATTAACCTTGTAGAGTATTTATCATTTTTCTGTCTTTGCCCTTTAATTTTGTATGCCCTTTCTCTATCCTATTTGGGGCCTTAAATTTTTTTAATTAAAAGATGTCTGTTTGCAGTTAAGAAAACAAAAGATAAAATACACATGATAGCTAAACTTAGAAAATATCTAGTGTGTTTTCTGTCTCGGCAATGGAGGGTTGTAGAAACTTGTGAAAACCTTCATTACACAAGTTTCTTAAAATGCGGATTAAGAAATAAAACCTTCCTTCCTCATCTTTCAAGCTGCACAGCTAATTGTCAAGAAAGTGAGGGGAAATCCTCAGAAGCCAAGACAAACCAGAAAGCAGGGATTCTGGGTGATACATGAGCCTTAGAAGCCCTGGGGTGCCTGTTGGCTCCTGTACTGAGTTTCAGTTGCCTTGACAGTAGGGCAGGTGGTGAGCCCGAAGCCTCTCACACTGGGAGTTGGATGACTGATCATATGTAAGGCCAAGCCCATTCCGAGAAGCATGGTTTACTAAAGGGTGAACTAGGGAAAAAAATTTCCTCAAGGCAAGACAGTAGGGAAAGTCAATTTTGTTGGAAGAGGGGAAAAATAACAAATCCAAAGTAAGGATATAGTTTAAGCTGTTCTGGCATGAGAGTGACCACAAACTCCTGGCAGAGAAGCACAGCTACTCCTGGAATGAGAAGCTGTGTTTTGAATGGATCAGTGAACAGCCATTCCGAAAAAGGCCTCCAGAGTCTTGTGGATCAAGATACTGGACGGCAAACACCTCTCTTCCAAGGTCTCATTCAAATAACCGGAAATGTTTTAAAGGAAAGAAGCCACAATCATATTTCTGTTTATTGACATTACTATATGCTAGGAATTCAGAGGTAACTATGGAGTTGACTCCTCATTTATGGACCTTACTTTCTCTTTGGGGAGAAAAACTGACATAGTTGGGGAGCTTGGTAGAGGGAGGTGTTAGTCTGTTGCAATTAGCCAGGAGAGGAGATTAAGAAAGCAGTGAAGGGTGGGTGAACTTTTTAGCTGAGGACAGACAGCCTTGCTCAGTTGACTTTTAATTGCAGGCTCAATGAGTAGTCACTGGAGGGAATAGATCTTACAGAGGATGGACTTAACTCAGGGCTCTTCAGAATGGACAAGTGAACCTGGAGAAAGACAGTCAAATCTGTGCAGACATTGAAGTTCACTTGAACGTGCTGTATCCCTGAGCCAAAAATCGGACAATTAGAAAGCACTTCTTGAGGACAGAGGAGTGGTTTTTAAGGTTCTCCAAGAATGAAGCCCAGGGAGCCGAGATGGCCAGTTGTCAAACTGTAACTTTGCAATTTGGACGGTGTATCCAGCAAGGTTATTGGCATTTTATGGGTTTCCATTTCTCGTTAATACATGTGAGGTGATGAGGACGTGGACACACGTGTTTGACACCTTGTCGAGGTGACTTTGGGTTCCTGCCTAGAAGGGCGGTCACAGCTGCGCCTGCGTCAAACATCTTGCTGCCCATCCCGCTCCCCGGCTCCGTGATCACTGCAGAGTCGTCCCTTGTTAACCTGTCCATCTCCTCTGTGACATCATAACCCATGAAAAGACCGGAGCGTATTAACTTGGCTTTCTTAAAGTCAAAGGAACAGATCTAATATGGAGTCAGATTTGTTCTTTCCTATTTCAGTAGTGCCATGGAGAAGGAAGTTTGGGCAGCTTTTTGTAGGGTCCTGGAGGATTTCTCTCTCAGCGTCTGGGTGCCTCTATTGAAAACCCTTCATAGCTGTCTGGCGTGCTGTAAAACTACTCCACCTGTTTTGCCCTGAAGATGTGTTCAGCTTATAACTCATCTCTACTCCTTGGAAAACAACTCAATAAAAACTCAGTTGGTTTTCCACCAGCCATGGGCAGGGGTGAGGGATAGCATGTTACTATATTATAAAATAATAATAATAATAATAATAATAATAATAATAATAATAATAATAATAATAATAATAATAATAATAATAATAAAAAAATTAAAAAATAAAATCAATAATAATATTATTAATAAAATCAATCATATTATTAATAATAATAAAGTTAATAATAATAAAAGAAGTTTTAAAACAGCACTGGGCACATAGGAGAGAGTCAATAAATGCTTCCTGGCTGAAATCAAAAGTGATGGCTCAGTGATTCCATGGCTGCTGTGTTTGCTGAACTTGTTACTCCTTTGCTCCATTACACTTTTTTTAAACTGAAAAAGAAATACATGCATATGGTTAAAAACAATTCAAACAGCACAAAAATACACAAGTGAAAGAAGTTTTCCCTCATCCCCTGTTCTTCCAGCCCTCCCTGGAGATGCCACTGTTTACTATCCTTTGTGTGCTTTTCCAGATATGCTATGCATATTCCCACCTATGTATGTAAATTCCTTTAAAGTTTTAGTTATTTTTAACTTAAAGGGATTTAAATCCTCAAGTGGCTTCTGCCTCGGTAATAGAAAAAAACAAACCTGACTCCATAATAGATCTGTTCCTTTGACTTTAACCTTTTGCTCTGTCTCCTAGGCTTCATCTTGCTTGTAAAACAATGTTGCCTAGAGCCTGAAATATACAGAAGAGCCTATTCTGAAGGCTCTGACCTTTAAGGATATTTAACACTTTTCCATTCGTAAAATGATAACAAGTTACAGAATAGAAAATAACTTTTGTTGGAGGTTTACAGAGATTTGACCCAGGCAGATAGCTGCAAGAACAAAGGATTCTAACAACAAGGAATTCCTACACCAAGAAGTTTGCAACAACCAAGCACATAGGAAACGAGCCTGAATTCTGACTTGGGGAGATGGTTTTCCAGGACATTAGTTTGCCATCTAGCTCTACAGAAACTTGCTTTTCCATGCCCCAGCAGCGGGTCTCCCAACTTATTGGCCTGTCCTTCACTGAGGAGAATGAATTTGGACTCGGTAACACTCCTATCTAGCAAGCTGGGCACTGGAACTGAGGACAGCTCTCTCACACACAGGAACCTACTGTGAGCCCTTGATGGTTCCACTTGGGTTAGGTGTGTTTTACCCAGGAGGGATGGACTATGTACCAACACTCAGGCAGTCTGCTCTGTCTGGGGCTCTGATCTTGTACCTCCCGCTCCCCGCAAGGCCAACACCTGGGACAGTGGAGCTAAGGCAGAGATCGTGCCTGCCTGTTTCCCAGCCTGTAAAAGAGTAATATTTACACTTCCCAAGGTAGTTCTGAGAGACAACACCTGCTGGTGTTTGGTTCCCAAGCAACAGGAAACCCAGCTCCACGTGGGGACAACGGGTGTGATCCCCGTAGGGGTTCTGCAGAGGCGTCGCCTGGAGGGCTGGACCAGGGAGGTAAAATTTGACCTGCGGGCCTTGAAGGGTTACAGAATGGTACAGAGGCAGGTCTGCCGCCTCCTTCGGGGTGCCCCAGAAGTAAAGCTTTTTCTCTACATCTCCGCTACTCCCTTCTCCAGATCCCTACCTACTCTCTGCTCCTCCTGTCCATCTGTCTCCCTCCACTTTTCCCCTGCTCTCCTTCTCCCCCATCTTCTCACTCCCTCGATGCCCCAGCCTCTATCACAGAACCAAGAGAGGCTCTCTGGCCCTCCTGCGCATGTGCAGTCGGTGCCAGCTGGACCGGGGGTTGGAAGCTCCAACTCCGAGCTGGGAATCGGCCCCAAATTCTTCTCAGCTCTGTCGACCGGTAGGCCTTTAGCTCCTGCCCGGGGCCGGGGCCTCTGGCTGTGGAAATGCAAGTTGGGGGGCTCCCGGGAAAGGGGTCAGGCGTCTGCGGGAGGGCGGTCCGCGCGTCAAAGCCCGCGAGGGCGCGAGTCAGCCTGTGTTCAGCTGAATTTCGCGGGCCAGACCCCTCTGCCCACGCCACCTACCCCGGCGCCCTGGCCACAGCTGTCCAGGGCCAGGTGTCCACCTGCCGCCTCTCGCCCCATCCGGGCTCCCCTCAGTCCGCGGCTGTCGACCCCTTCCCCTCTCCCGCCCACGAGTCCTCTCCTCCCGGGCTTCCTCTCCTTGGCCGCTGGCTCGTCCCTGCCCCTGGGAGGGCTGTGTCCCGGGTGGGCGGGTTCTGTGGACCCGATCGGGGGCGGGCGGCTTTGGCTGGTGCTGGCCTCAGAGCGGGGCTGCAGCCGGCGTCCCCACCCCCGCTTTCCCTGCCCTGCGACCCCGGGGCTGCCCTCCTCTCCCTTTCCAGCTCCCTGAGGACCAGCTCAGCGGCATGCGCCCTGCTTCCCGGGCTTAGAGCCTCAGGTTGTAAAGCCCAGTTTCTCCTGATGGAGTCTGGAAAAGTGAGCGCCAGTGCTGAGGGAGTTTCCGTCTCCCACCTCAGTGTTTCTGCCCCAGGTAAGTACCTTGAACAATTTCAGGTGTTATGATGGCGGTGCTTGTTGAGGTCACGTGTTTTTATAGTGCCAGGGATTACAGTGTTGAAAGCAGGGCTTGGTTCAGTTAAAAATGAGCTGAAGGCATGAGGCTGTGACATGCTCCTTCCTTCCCTCTCCCAGGGTGAAACGTGTGACCGTCGATTTTAAAAACATAGTTAAAGTCCCTAACTAGCCCAGCTCAGCTAGTGTGTGTTAACAGGAACAGCACCACCAGAGGCGTTGGAGACCCAAGGACATTGCAGTCCTAAAAAGCTCCTGGCACAGTTTAGTTTGTTTTGGTTTTTTGTTTTTCTTAAATTGTGGGGTAGACTAGTTGTATAGAGGGAAAAATAATTGTCAAGGAATATTTTTTCATATAACAGCTTTATTGTGATATTGTTCACACACCATGAATTCCACCCATTTAAATGGTACAATTCAGCAGCTTTTAGCATATTCACAGTGGTGCAACCATTATTATTCCAGAACGTTTTCATCACTTCAGAAAGAACAGTGGAAATGAATGACCTAACCACCCCTCCCCAGTGGTGGTTCTAAAGAAGTTTCTTGGCTGTTCCTGACCATAAATTAACTTGTTACATTCCATGAAAAGTCTGGTAGGAATTCTAATCAGAATTGCCTTGAATCTGTCTATCAAAACAGGAAGAATAAATGTCTTTATGGCATAAACTTCTTCTACACTTGAATATATCTGGGACCCTATCTTTTCATCTCTCCAGAGCCTGGCCCATGGGAAGTCCTCACTAATTTTTGGGCTTGTGAATGATGAGATTCTATACATCATTAGTTGCCACTGTAGAATTTCACAGAAGAGAAAAGTAACCTCAGTGAAGCCAAGTGACTGTCTGATGGTCAGAAAGAGTGACAGCCAGTGCTGGAGTGATCCAGTGGACTTGGTGCTTCTAACCAGAATTCTCCACCACCTACAGCTAAGGGGATAAGTGTGTTCTTTTATTTTATCTTAATGGCGTTGATTTTATTTATACTTATTTTTTAAAATTATTTTTAATGAATTGTAGTCAATTTACAATGTTAGTTTCAGGTGTACAGCAGAGATTCAGTTATAAACATATGCATATGTATATACATATGTTTTAGATTGTTTTTAGCACAACTCATTACAAGAAATTGAATATAGTTCCCTGTGCTATATAGTAGGTCCTTGTCATTTATTTTATATTTATTAATGTGTATCTGTTAATCCCCCCTTTCCTGCCTGCTAACCACAGTTTCCTTTCTATGTCCATGAGTCCATTTCTAGCAGCATCATTTTTCCTAGTAACATACGCTGGTTGACTGCTTTCAGCTTCAGTAATTCCATCTTATCTGTGAGCGCTTTTCTTCTGGTGGCCTTTATGTGGTTTGCTCACGTGGTAATAGAGATCTTTATTTGGGAGAACTCCAGGCCTAGTGTAGTCCCTGGTACAGAGTGCCCACTGAGTTGATGCTTGAACTGGGAAAAAAACATAGTAAATGTTGGAATTTCCACTATGGTTGAGACTTCCAGGTTTCTGTAACCTGTTTACCCCACCTTATTATTGGCTGCCCCCATACTGGGTAATATGGTGGGATTTCATGGTATGGTGGTGTAGAGACAGGGCCTTGTATGCTTCTTCTCTTTCCGTTTTCTAACACTCATTCTCCTGGGCCTCCCAGATACTCCCCCAGCAGAGCCCAGGGCTGGATTGATGCTGCGCTGAAGCAATATTTATTAATAAGGCCATTTCCTCATCTCTTCTGAACTTCCGTTTCTTTCTCTGCACAATGAGGGCTTAGACTAGATAAGTGCTTTTCAGTTTCTTTTAAAGCCATGTTTCCTTTGAGAAACAGAAAATGCAAATCTCTCCTCCCATCCCAACCCTTTAGATTTTGATATGTCCTCCAGGGAGTGACATAGCTCTTTGTGGAAAATTGAAGTTATTGTGATTCCAGAAGGCACAGAAAAGACTCTTCAGAAATTTATTGCAGGGAGAGGGTAGGAAAGGGGCAGCATGTCACAATTTCTAGTGTGAGCCCTGGAACAGTGGCTTGGGTTTAAATACGGTGTCTGATGTGGCCTCTCTCTAATCTTGTACAATATGATAAACTTCTCTACCTCAGTTTCTTAATGTGTCAAGTTGGGGTGATAACATTTTAAGGCTTTTGTGAAACATTATACACATAAGCCATCTATGTCTCGGTAGAAACAAGACCTGCTAGGGAGTCAGGGATTTCTTTAAAAAAAAATCTTGTCCATAGCAGTCTGTGGGTGTGTATTTTGAATTACCTGGAGGGCGAGGGTTGAGTCTAAAGTCCATCATGGGACAGGTGGCCCATAGTTCTCTGTGCCCCCAGATTGACCCCTCCTCCCCAGTCCTCTTCCTCAGTCCAAGATGAAGTTCCCTAGTAGATTTACACATAGGTCTTGTGGAAATGGCTTTTCATTTTATTGATTCAACAAGGAGGGCTGCCATCATGATCTCTGTGGTCAGGTTTTGGTGACCTGAAGGCTATGCAATTGGGGGTTTCTATTAAATAAAAAAAAAATTACAAATAGAAAATTAGAACAAGGGTGGTGACAGGGGCTCTTGGAAGTGGGGACCATTAGCTTTGTTAGCTTCAGGTGCAGTGGCCTTTGGCCACGAGGTCCCATCCTCATGCTCTGATGTTGGAGGGATTAGTGGGTTCAGTGGGAATGTTAACTGAGTGTATCTCATGGGCTAGGCATTGTCGTACTTGTACTGTGTGTTCCTTATTTGAGACAATGAGCTCATTTAACCTCAATAGCCTCTTTAAAATATTAGACTTTTTATTTTGAGATGTAATGCAGGTTCCCCTGTACTTGTAGGAGATAATGTGCGGAGGGCCTATGGACCCTTTGCCCAATTTTCCTTAATGGTTCCATCTTGCAAAGTTGGGGTACAATTCATTACTGACTCACTAACCCTTTGAGGTTTGTGTTATTGCCCTCATTTCTATCTATGATTAAACTGGGGCTTAGAGAAGCACACAGGCCTGCCCAGGTCACCCACATGTTTAGTGTGTAGTCGGGTGTAACGTGGGCTTGGGATTTCCAGGAAGTACCATTATGATGGTCTGTGGCAGGGAGCAGCATTCACTTTGCTTGTTTATTCATTCATTCAACAAACATTTATTGAGTAACCTCTGTGGGTCAGATGCTTTCACAGGCTTATCTGATTCTTCAGCAGTACTGAGAATCAAGTATTATTTTGTTTTTTTTTAATCTGAGAAAATTAGCTCTGACAGTTTATAACACCCCCCAAAGGAAATATAGCTCATAAAGGAGGGATAGTAAAGTTGCACAGTCCCCCCTCTTTACGCAGGTGGTACCCTAGGCATTTTACATTTGCAAACTTCCATAATCCAGATATATTCTTGTAAGGCAAGGATTTTTTTTTAATTGAAGTATAGTCAAGTTTACAATGTTGTGTCAATTGCAAGGTGTTTTTTGAATTTTGAATTAAAAAATATTTTTTGAGAAGGGTAATTAGGTTTTTTCATTTGTTTCATTTTTTAAAATGAGGTACTGGGGATTGAACCCAGGACCTCGTACATGCTATGTATGTGCTCTACCACTGAGCTGTACCCTCTTCCCCAAGGCAAGTTTTCTTATCCATTTTTCTGCAGTTTAGGAGTTCAAATAAATTGGTGTTGAAATCCAGATCTTTTGATCCTACTGCGGTTCTTTTCTTTATAATCTGCTGAAGGGGGGTGGGGAAAGCAGTTCCTTTGTTCATTTCTTTATTCCGCAGTGTTGAGCACTGCCTTTGCATCAGGGTCTTGCTAGTTGCTTGGAAACAGAAAACAAGAAATGACCCTTCTATGCAGGGGCAGGAAGCCTAGACCAAAAGCTGGGTAATGTGATCCGAGCTATGGTAGCCATGTACAGACTCTGAGGACAAACTGTACCCCCGGCTTTGCTTGTGCTTCCCTTGCCTTCTGGCTGGTACACACCAGGTCACCGCAACCCAGAGGCGCCCGCAGCCCACAGCACAATATTTACTTCGATCTCCTCTCCCTTCTCGGCAGGGCCTGCAACATGAGCATCCCTGACTACGTGCAGTGTGCTGAGGAATACGAGACTCTCCCCGTGGTCGTCCAACCCGTGGGGATCATTTCAGAGGACAATTTCTTTTGCATCTATAAACGAATTTCCTTGGTGAGCCAGATCAGCCCGTGCGGCTCCCAGTGGGCACTCTGTATCCACTACAGGCACCACTATGCGTTCGAGAATGCGTGGAGTGACTTCCAGACCCACCGCACGGTCGTGGGCCTTGTCACCATTACCGACTGCCTCTCGGCCAAGGCCTTCGAGAAGCTCCATGTACAGAGGAGCTGTATGGCACCACGCTTAATGACTCTCAGCTCTTTGTCTTTGTGCTGCATGGGGAGGTAGCCGAGCAGCCGCGCACCAACGTGGCCTTCAAACTAGGAGGACTGCAGGGTGGTGGAGAAGAGGATCGAGGACTTCACTGAGTCACTGTTAATCTTGCTCAAGTCCAAGTGGCTGGATGGGACCCTGACAAGTCTGGGGAAAGGATCCCCCTCCTCTGCACATTGTTTGAGAAGGAGGACTTCATGGGACTGGACACAGACAGCAGGTAAGTGGAGGCCTGGAGGCCCGGCCACCCTGGGTGTGTGCCGGGTTCCTTCCCTACATCCAGGAAGGGATCAGCAAGGAAGAGGCCTGTCTTGTAGCCAAGGTCCGAGGGAGGTGCAGCCCGACGGTTTACAGACATTTAAAAGTGAATCTGCCTTTGTTTCAGAGAGATCCTTTTAGGGTCAGTGTGGAGACTTCCTCCGGCTTTTCAGCCAGGACATCTGGTGGGACCCCTGGAGTTGCTGTCCAATAGAGTAGCCACAGCCACTGATGCTATGAGCGCTGGGGAAGAGGCTGGTCTGAGCTGAGATATGCTGTAGGTCAAATGCACATCAGACGCTGAGACTTGTCTAGTAAAATTATGTAAACTATCTTGTTACTTTCATATATTGATTACATGTCAAAATGATAGTATTTTACATACAGCAGATTAAGTAAGATCTGTTCTTAAAATTAGTTTCTAGTATCTGTTTTTTTGTTTGTTTGATTTTTTCTTTGTTTACCGTTTTAAATGTGGCAACTGTGAAGCTTTCTTTACATGGCTCTCATTTCAATTTTCTTAGGCAGCCTGTCCTGGGACAGTCTCATCCCTTTGCTTATAAATGAGATGCTGAATCCCGAGAGGCAGAACGAGACGCTGGTTGAGCTGGGTCTGGAGCCGGTGTCTCCTGCCTCCCAGGCCCAGCACCTGCTGGGTTCAGGCCCTCTCTTCCTCCCCGACAGCCAGCATGCCATGTTAGGACATCAGAAACACCTCCAGGGAATTCCGGATGAACTCCTTATGCAGGGAAAGGCGTATCACGGAGTATGAGACAAAGCAGGGAAAGATTCATCCTCACTTTGTCAATGTGATTAAGTCAACGGCCCCACTTTTGCCTTGGAAGTGCAGACGAGCTCTCCTGGGCTTACTACCCCCCCACCTTCTGCTCTGTTTCCCCGTGTATCTATCATGCTTTCCCTCGGGCAGAAGAGGTGAGATGCCTTTGCCCAGAGGTGGTCCCCCTTTGCTGGGGAGATTGAGGGAAGCTGTGCCCCCACGGCCTACGGCCTCGGGCCTTGAGTCTGGAGGGCGCTCATGGCGGTACCACAGGTGACGGTCGGAGGACCTGGCACGGGCCCGCTGTGGAGGCAGTGCTCTGTGATTCTTGAAATTACCTAAGATCAAATCCTACTTTCTGGTTGTTGGTAAGTTGGAGGAGAAGATGACAGAGAATTGATAAAAAGAAAGTCCAGACCAGTCCTGTGAGTGAGAGGCATAGGGGGCCCGAGTCCCACTTGCGTGTGGTGCCTGGCGTGTTCTGGATGAATTTTCTGTTCCTCCCGGACATACCTCTATGACTTTAGTAAGGGGTGAGACATGTAGTGGCCATGATCTGTATTTGTCCTCGCAGGGCCCTGTGATCTACACGTCCGCACCCCCTTCTGCTCCTTGGGGATGAGGTGGCAGATTTAGGTGCTTGGGCACTGCTGTGGGCACAGCTGCCAGCACCGGGCTACACCGAGGCTGGATCCGTTCACCTCAAATGTCACCTCCTGCTGAGCCCCCAGGCATTAGTCAAGGTAGGTGCATCAGTGCAACGTAAGCAGGGACCATGTTCTTCCCCTGGACAGACTGGTGGGTGAGCAGTGGAAGCCTGGAGCCCTGCCCGAGCCCCATGGCCAGTGCCTCCTCGTTTGTCTTAGGAGGCACTGGTGACATTTTTGCTCAGCAACTGCTTGGTTCTGAGTTTGCAGACCCACCAGAGAATTCCAGCTTGTATTTGCCTTTTGAAGTCTGCCCTTGGGATTTGGCGGAGTAGCTGGATGTGTGCTTAGCCCATAGTGTTGACACTGTCACCATTGTTTACCCAGAACCTCGTGTACCAGGCATGGCTCTCGGCATCAAAATACAGCAGCGCAGTAAATTCCCTCCTGGTGGATCTGTCTGTTTTGGTACCATAAGGGCTCAGCCAGCATCTGAACGTCAGTGAGATAATGCGGCCAGTGAGCTCGGGTCAAGCACGTTCTCCTCCAGTCACTTTTACTCCATTGTTGCTTTTACTATTCCACAGTCATTAATTTTTAAAACAATGCTTTGGTGCAGGAGCAGAGACTAATTCTCTCCTTCTACTCTCGTTGGGAGTGAGTAAAACTGTCCAGCCTGTAATGCGACCACATTTTGTGGCTTAAAAGCTGCCTAGACGCATGTATGTGGAGTTTTGTTTAGGGTCGCTGACCACGTTTGTGTCCTCAAGCAGCATCGCTCCCCTCAGGCCCCTGCCTTCCCTGGAGCAGGAGGTGAGGGTGGGTCTCACTGTTCCCGCGTCACTGGCCTCACACACTCACGTAAATTCTTGTACATGCTGTCAAAGTCATTTTTGTTCTTGTGTGTTTCTAATTTTCGCTTGTTCCTCTTTTCCTTTTTCTTTATTCCTTTTTCTCTTGTACCGCGCAGTTGCGTCTGAAAAGGTGGCTGTGCATATCCTGCATTGGAAATAGCTAGATCGCCCTCCGTGCTGTCTCCATCGCTTTAAAAAGCAGAAACTTTTCAGGTGCCTTGATCCATGCATTATCCTAGTCATCTTGTTATTTTCAATTTTTTTGGAATATTTGCTTTTATAGCACATCACCCACTGTTGTTTGATATCTGTTAAAATCTTTGCTTTGAGGAACCTGTTTGGTCCTCCTTATATTTGGTGACAAATGCACCCTTATTCAATTAGTTTGATTGTTTTGAAGAAGTGAGATGCGAATTGATTTAGGCGGCTGTTGAGGGATTCTTTTCATGGAGTATTTAAACATGTCAAGTCAAAGTCTGCAGCATCTTGCTCGATTCCTGCTTTTACACAAACGTGCTCAGCACGCGGTTCCTGGCTGTCTCTGTGTGATGTGCGTGATGGCGCTTCCTGACCGGCGGTCACTGGTGAGGAAGTGGCAGGCTCGGGGGTGAGCAGCTGCAGGGGACAATGTTGGAGGAATCAGACACCGTTTGATTATTTAATGTTTTTTTTTTTTTTTTGCATTCAACTTCCCCGTGCCATTTACTTTATTTTGCCTTCATAAAGGGGCAGAAGTGGGTCTAAAATCCATGCCACTCTTTTGTACCCTTTACGAGGCTGGTTTTTCTGAGTATCAGGACAACATGTACTTCTCCTAAGCAGCTGGCTTACATGGATCTGGTGGACACAGGGACTGTTAAAGGGACCGTAGCTTCCTCTCTGCTCCAGCCAGTGGGCATTCAGAGCCGGGTCTGTGGTTTGCCTCAGCAGCCGTGCAGGCCTCCCTGCACCGGCCTTTACTTTTAACCCATGTTGGCATTAAAGAGCTGACTCCGTGTTTGTTGCAGCTGTTGTCCCCCACTGACAGCCGTGTCGTTAGTTTGCGGTAGTGAGACTCCAATCCCCAGTCAGCCATGAAGGAAGATGCTTTGGCCAATCTAAGACCTTGGATTCTCACCCCCACCCTTGTTCATCTCACCCAGGGGAAGGGTTTGGCCACCACCATCATGCTGATCATGAGGTCTTGTTTCTCCTTTCATGCTCTAGTCCAAATGTGAACACTTCATCCTTCACTGACTTGGTCTCGCTTGAGACAGGCCAGACATTCTGAAAGAGTCCATCACATTCTCTGGGGGGAACAGAACAGAAGTAAGTCTCGCAAGTAGAAGGAGTCTAGGCTGTCCGGGTTGGCAAATGCAGGCTGGGATCTGTGATTGTTGGGCTGTGCCCTGGAAACAGGGCTTTCCCGTGGCTCCCGAGGGCCCAGGGGTCAGAGTGAGGACAGCCTTTCTTGGGCTCCTCCATCCTCATCTGCTCAGTGGCAAGTGTGTCTGCTAATAGGAGCTCCGCCAGACCTCGGGACCTTCAAAGCTCAGATCACTGGAGAACCTTGAGTCCCTTCTCCAGAGCCTCCTTTGTGAGAATCCAGTGCCTTCTGTGGTGACCGGCGGCAGGAGATGCCTCCCCCTCCAGGGAGCCCTCTTCGGAGGACTGTGACTCAGTGCACCTTGCTGTGAGCTTGTGGGGATCCGGTCGTGGTCCCTGCAGAACCAGACTTGAGATGGGCTTAGCGACGGAAATGACAGGACTAATATTCCAAGCCAGGGCTGGAGGGAGGGAACAGGGGAAATTGAATGTGCCCTCAAACACATAGGTGAGTGCTGGGTCTGTTACTAAAATTGGGAGCAGGGGAAGTACCTGCCAGAAATTGAATTCCAGAGTAAATGGTGGACATGAGGCATTTTTAAGATGCCATTTTTCATCCAAGTTAGGACTTCATAGAGGCACTCGGGTCTATGAGCCTGGGGCTGAGTTGAAGGAGCCGGACTAGAGATACACATTGGGAGTCTTCATTCTTAGCTGGTGTTCACAGCTGCGCATGTGAATTAGATCATCTTGAGAGCTGCAGACTGAGGCTGAGGGGGGGCAGGTCTGTGCCTGGGTTGGAGGAAAGCCCAGACCATGCAGCTTTGGTGTGTCAGTCAGCGGCGTTTAGAATTTTCAGGGCAATGTCATTTATCCTTAAGGGGCCGGGGGGTGGGCAGGGCCAGCCAGGAAGAAATCTGAAGGGAGGGTCGTGGCCACGTGTGTGTCTTGGGAAGATGCAGAGTCTGCAGGGTCCGGGAGGGTAGACTCCTCAGAAGCTGGAGTTGGAGTGGGGCGTGGGTTGAAGGTAGTCACACTAACATATCAGGGAGGGAAGGAGGCCTAGGGAGTCTCCGCTCTTCCTGACTCGCTTTCCAATGAACAGAAGGCAGACAGAGGGTCTGAGGTGAGAAGGGATGGGCGCTGGGAGGGGAGCCAACCTGGAGATTGGTGCTTGAAAATTTCTGGAATAGTCTTCCTGCAAAATAGAGGTTAAAAAAATCCAGACTCTTAAGAATATTGATAGTGACTGGGGAGAAGGCAGTTGTTTTTCTGGCCTCCTAAGTGTAAGACATGTATCCAGGGATACACAGAATATTCGGGCAGTCTATTCCGGGCGTTTGGTACCGGGGAAACAGCACAAGTTTAAAGGGGGACAAGGGCAGCGGAGGGAAACTAGCCAGGCCCCGTGTCAGGTACCAGTCGGCCGCCCTACTTGCGTGTTGCATTCACATCCATGCCTCCCAGGTGGGCGGTGGCAGCCCCCTTTTGCGGATTGGCAAGCCTTCTCAGAGGGGTTAAGTTATGGGTCCGTTTAGAGGGTAGTAAATGCTGTAACAGGATTCAAGCAGGGTCTTGTCAGACTTCAAGGGCGTGTTTTCTCTACTAATTCCAGTACCTCCCTTTTGTACGTGAAATGGTGAAGTGGGTCAGTTTTGGGGCCTTTCAGAAAAAGTACGATTTAAGTGCCTCAGGACTGATTCACAAAGCTCAGTGTTCTTTGATTGTTCTGAAGCACCGGAATGTTTTACGCCCCACAGATGTAAGGTCTTACTCCTTTGACGATGAAGTGGTTGCAAATGATGTATAGGTGCAAAACCAGACTTAGCAGCTTCTGAAGGGAAACTCTCCAGTTCTCCCTTGATAGACTTTCTTCTACGGGATGTAGCTGTGCTGCAGCATAGGCCTGAGCTGTCCGTATGGATTGTGGGTTTGATATCCAAATTTAGCATTAAACAGTCAGATGAAGAAAATCAACGTTCACAATTTATTTTTGAGTTTCATTAGACAAGATATACTATCAGGTAATGGCCCATATAGCTAATGAAATTGAGTACAGAACATTGAATTTCTTACTTTTTATTTAGAGTTTTCTTACTGCATAAGTTTGCCTGCTTTGGAACATCAGCTCCTCCACAAGGGAACTTGTCAGTTTGTTGGTGTGATTGCATTTACACAGTGAATGTAATCTGGGCTTGCTCAGCCCAAACTCTCCAGTGCAGAATCACGGGCTGTAGCCATCTCTGAGTCACGCAAATACTTCTAAAATTATATGATGCCAGAAAAGAAAGAAGAGAGAGAGAGAGACATTGCCTTTATAAAAATTCCTTTCAATTCTGACTGCAAACTGTTGTTGAGCAGCTCTGGTTTCCTTTGGATATGAATATATACATTTCTTTGCATGTAACCCGGGTTTTGGACTAGAACACCAAGGCCTTGCTTTCCGCAAGCCACAAAAATAGTAGCCAAATTGCACTCGTGTGAAATATTTTACTCTTTTTCTGAGAAAGAATCCTTGAATTTGGGACTTCAGCTGTGATTTTTGCTTTTTGCTTCTCCCACCCCTCTTGTAATCTCTCACTCCTTCCCACGTGGCCCCCAATAGGTCGTGGTCCCAAAGGAGCAAGCAAACACCCAGTTGGCCACCATGCAGTGCTGCTACAGAGGGAGACCTGCCAAGACCTAAAGGATATTATCAGAGAGGACTTCCTGGAAGAAATGGGCTCTACATTCAGTTGTGAAGACAGAGTAAGGATCAGCCAGTTGAAAGCATGAAGACTGTGGCTCATGTGGCAGAGCAGCCCGGGTAGAGGCCTGGAGGCTTGTGCGGTGGGGACTCGGGGAGAGTGCCATGTGTGGTCCAGGCTTGTGGGTGCCCCTGCTGGGGAGGACACTCTAGAGGGCCTGGGGTGGAGGGCTTTCGAAGAGCTTGGGTTTTACTAGAACTGACACAGGAGGCAGTGAAGGGTGTCAGCAGGAAGTGACCCTCAGGAAATGTACTTCTTGTTTTGCTTCTGATATTCTACAGTAAGAAAGGTCGGGACGGGCGAGAGCAGGTCTGGCTGTCCCATTGAGACCCACCCCATCATTCATTTATTCATAACACACACACTTCTGAGTGTCTAGGGGAAAGAGGTTGGACCCACATTAGTAAGCAAAATGTTCCTTGGGAGCTTAGCAGTGTCAGAAGTTGACTTAGCCTAGAATGTTCTAGGAACAGAGGAACAAATTGTGGAGGTTGGAGGGAGGGAAGGCTTCCTTGAGAAACAGTCAAAATGAGCCTGGAGGCAAGTGGGAAGTAGGAGCAGGTCAGGGGGCCCCTGAGGTCACTGGGGACCTGGGTACTGAGGTGAGGATGGGCGAGCAGGGTCGGGGATGGGGCTAGAACTCTACCAGGGAGCCTCTGAAGGGTTTGAAGTGGGGTGATGTAATCAAATTTATGCTTTGGGAAGGCTGCCTTGGCTCCGTGTGTGTGTGTGTGTGTGTGTGTGTGTGTGTGTGTGTGTGTGTGTGTTTGTGTGTGTAGTGGGGAAGAGGGGGAGGGTGCCACCAACTGGGGAGTGACATTAGAAGACCATTCACAGGCTGGGAGGCCACAAGTGGGAGAGGGGCATCGGGGCTGCTTGGGGACGGCAGGGGCAGTGTGGATGCCGGATTTCCTTATGGGGAGGGCTTGTTAGCTGGGCCGCCCTTGCGGCGCCTTTTGGCTTGAAGAAAACAGATGGAGGCCGCCAGGTGGACTTTCCTGTTCTCTTCTTCCCTGCCTTGTGTGATGATCTTAGCTCAGCCAACATTTGGAAGAGAAGAGCTAAGTTCCAGGGTAGCCCAGGATATTGTTGAGCTGGTTCGAGTGAGATCTGATAGGATTTATGTTTGTCTTCAGATCTGCATGTTCACTTAGCTAGAACCGTCCTGTCTTTTGAATTTCCATAGGGGTTTTTACTCTTGATAAAGATTGCTTTTTTGGTGAGAGGAAATTTAATACAGGTGTTGTCCTTCTGAAAAAAATCATATCTTTTAAGAACTTTAATATTCAAAAAATAGGAATATTTAAAAATGATAAAGTAAGAATTTGGTGTAGTTTCTTTGGTTTCCTAGTTAATGTGGACTTAGAGCCTTTGCATTACTTTATAGCACATCCTTGTCAGTTTGTAAAGGGCTGTTAGTGAGCGCCCCAGGCCCCACCTCTCAAAACATCATTAAAGTTTGCTCTGAAATAGTGAGGTCATAAAGGTTTTGTTTGCAGAAGCCAAACACTTGGTTTATAATATGAAGCATTGCTCCATTTATAAAATAATAATAGGTTCAAAATTAAGAAATTGGAAGATAATTGAGTTTTTTAAAAGCTGAAACATAATCTTTCTTGTGCTAATTTTGAACTGGAAATTTCGAAAATAAAAATCCTACTGTAATATCATCTATGTGGAATACATATATGCTTTCCGGTTTGAAAAATAAGTGCGCAGTGGTTTTTGAAGTTAGGAGCATTCCAGCTCAGATACTGGCATTGATGGTTGCTGGTTTTCAATGGCAGAGCCTAAATTTGCCTTCTTAGCTTTTTTTTTTTCTTTTTTTTTTTTTGGAGTGAGAGGGTTGAGTAGTGCTTTACCAGCATGATTTTGGGGCAATTTGGGGGCAGATATTGTGCACCAGCAGTGAGATATGTCCATGCATTTTATTTTCTGGACATCACCAAGGCACATGTGGGGTTTGTGCCTGCAGGCTGGGATGCTGCAGGACTCCCTGGTCCATCACAGTTTTGTCCTGGAGCTGCTCCGGTCAGTGAATGATTTTCTGTAGCTTCGAGGAAAAGTGGTCTGATGCACATGATCAGATGTGTACTTAAAGTGCTATTACATGAAATAAGAGAAACCTAAAAACATGAGGGAGGAGAATTGGCTGAGCTGATTTCGGTGGGGGGTCTTCTTAGGTGACTCCCTCCCCGTGATTCCTGCCAATATCTTCCCCAGCCCTGCACGGTAGTCCTGCCGAAGCAAGTATGCACTTTGCTCAGAAACGGACTGAATTTCCTTGTGCCTCTGTTTGTTGGCTTTTTTTTTTAAAGCACATCTTGCCCTTTGCTTAAATGCCATCCCTGCTAGTCACCTCTTACACTCATTTTTCTGGATGTCGTCGATACATAGCTGCTCAATGGGTGAACTGAATGTAGTATCTCCATGTAGTGGAACATTATTCATACGTAAGGGTGAATAAAAAGGAAAAAAAAAATAAAGGGGAAGATGAAAATGGCCACCTGTTCTGGGAAGTCCACCCTGACTGCTCAACCCACCCTTTTCCCTTTGAATCCCCACCCCTTATGCTCCACTCTACTCTTTTTGATAGTACTTACCACCTTTTAATAAACTAACGTTTTCAAAAAAAAAAAAAAAAGAGAGAGATGCAGATACCACTTCAACATGGAAAAGCCTTGATAATAGCACGTTAAGTGAAAGGAACCAGACATAAACGGCCACATATTGTTGACTTCAGTGATCTGAAATGCGCAGAATAGGCAAATGCAGAGGCAGAGAGCAGGTGATGGTTGCAAGGACCTGGGTGGAGGGGGATTAGGGAATGACTGATAGTGACAGGGGGTTTCTTCTGGGATGATGGAGTGTTCTGGAAATAGATGGTGGTGAGGGCTGCACAACCGTGAGTGTGCAGAAGACTCCTGAGCGCTGTCTCTGGGAGTGCCTGTGGTTGGGGCGGCTTTATTTTGTTCTCACCCTGCAATGTGAACAGTCATCTTGTGCTGAGGCAGTTCTACTCCTGTGAGTGGTGAGGCTCAGAGACTTTGCAGTCATGTTTCTTTTCTCCCCCTTGCTGAGTGTAGGTAAAAAAGTTTTAAGCCTGAGAAAGTGCTCCATCTGCAGAAATGTCTTTCAGTTTTGCATGGTGTAAAAATTTTGAGAGCTTTTTAATTGTTGACGACAGTCTGTGGGGGGAAACAGCCCGTGAAGCCTGGGTGCGACCTGGAAGAGCCGCTCTTCCCTCCCTGACAGGGGTGGGGATTTCACCCCCGTTCAGGCAGTGAAGGGCCCAGACCCGTGAGCAGAGTTGACAATCGTGAATATTTACGTGTATTCGCTGCTTCATCTCGGATATTAATTTCAAGCTGAGTCAGTTTGTGGCGGCAGCCTCATCCTACATCAGGAATCTATATTATGTGCTCTTTGAGATGGAGACCAGACAGACTTTATTATTTAACAGTCTCCCTTGAATTGATATCTCAGATTCCTTTGTAAAAAGTAAAACAGCAGAAATACAGACGTCCTTTTATGTCAGTGTGACCTGGATCGGGTTTAGTCTCTGCGCCTTAGTGGCCTTAAGTGCGGGTGGTGAAGATGATAACAGTGCTTCCCTCAGAGGGCCTGGTGAGGGGGGAGTGAGAAGCACAAATTGAGGACTTACACGAGATGCTCATGAATGTCCGAAGTTAGTGCTCTCAGCCTGGTGAGGCCTCAGGGGCAGAGATGTCAGAACAGAGCATTCCTAGCCGGAGCTCGATCCGTGTTGGCAGCTGTTATGATCACTATCACCACTGTGGGTTATCAGGTAGTTTTAAGACTTGGTAATATGTATTCTTGAATAATGTTAAAAGACTAGACTTCTCAGATCCAGTTTACATAGTTTTCAAGATTTCCTCTGAGAAATGGATGTTTTATTCCCCATCAGAAGTCTGAGTTGAGTCTCTAAAAAAATTCTGTATTCCTCCATCTTTTTGCTTTAATTCTCCATTTGTTAAAAAAAAAGGTTTTAAATGGAGTTACTGGGGACTGAACTGAGGGCCGCATACATGCTAAGCACATACTTTCCCAAATGAGGTATAATATCCCCCAGAATTCTTTTTAAACTTTACTTTCTTAGTATTCAGAGGTTAGAGGCCTCTAATTCTTTTTCTGGAGACTTGTCCATGAACCTGTAAATCTATTATTAATGGACAAATCTTGGTTTATTAAAAAAATCAATAGAATATTCTGCAATCCATCCAAAAGAAAATGCTCATTGATTTAAATGTTTCTCCTTTATGGTGATTTCTACTTTCTGGTCTAGCTTAATTTATTAACACCCATCCTCATCATCATAATGACAAAACTCGCTCTGAATGGACACCTGCCTAAGGCTAAAATGCTTTCCTCATGTTTTACTTCATAGCAGGTGTTTGAGAGTAGGTATCAGTGTCTCCTTTTTTGCAGCTGAGGGATTGAGAGATGGAGCACCTTGTCCCAAATTACACACAGCTGGCAGTGGCTAGCTCAGTGCTGGAACCCTGGCTGCACAGAATGCATTTTTAATTGCTCCTCTAATCAGCCTCCCTTTGCGTGGTTTCCCGAACTCCTGTGACTCAATAAATGGCCAATTTTAGTGATCTCAGCCTGATGAGGACTTCAAAGGAGAGACACCAGTGAGAATGTGAGACAGAGTGGCATAAATTAAAATTGTACATTTTTACAAAAGTTTTATTCTCAGGTAATGACTTATAAAGTTATTTTTTTTTAATTTTAGTGCTCTGTGAGCACTAAAAACAAAACATTAAAAATGATTATAGTGCAAAAGAGAAGTGGGCTTTGAAATTCCAACCATTGCTAGTGATGTTACTTGCTTTTCTCTAGTGGCCCTTATTGACAGAAATACTTAGAAAGACTGAATTGGTTTTATGTAGTCTTAGTATGGAAGAAAAGATTGTCAGTGAATATTGTAAGTAAAATCATTACCCTTTTCTTTCCTGATGATGAATAGGTAAGTTGTTTTCATGGCTTAAGTACATTTCCTCATTTGTGAAATTTGAGTAATATCGTTTTCCTTGTCTGTGAGAGTTAGACGCCTTGTATACAAAGCACCCAAGAGGTGCTTAATAAAAATGTGCTGTCACAATGACAGGTATTTTAGAAGGATCAACTCTGAATACTAAAGGGGGTGGCTTATTTCTGATGCATATTCAATATGTATATATATGATATATATGAGTATGGCTTAAAGTAACAAGGAGTCATTTATTTTTTTTTTAGTGCACTATGAAGTTTTAATGAAATCTGTATCATTCTATTGAGACAGGGATTAGTTAAATTGCCATAAGCAGACGACCTTGAAGATTATTTACACAGAATGTGTATTGTTACAACTCAGAATTCATGTTGCCGTGTAACATCCACTCAGACATTTAAATTCGTGGATTCTGACCAGATCCATTAATTTTAAAAAAATCCACATTTATCATTTTCAGGGAATAATCTTCTCTCTTTTGTGATTAAAGAAAATTTTGATTTTTTTTCTTGCACTTTTAACAGGTTTAAAATATCAAAACATTGATTTGACATGTAACTTTTTTAATAGAATAAATCTCATGCTGTTTTAATATGTAAATAAAAGTTTTTGTATTTCAACAAACTTTTACGATTTCCTGGCTCTTTGAGAAGTATTTTGCAAGATACTTAGATTAGCTACTTTTGGAAAAATACAGACGTTACTTTTATGAATATAGGCCTAGTAAAGATCTGTTGGTTTTTGCTACAGTGCAAGACATGAGGCCTAGGATAGGTTTGCTGCCGATTGCAAGGTGGACAGTTCCCAGGTCTCAGTCTCCCCTCCTGTAAACTGAAGAGGCTGGACTGGTTTCTTTCCTCCTCTAAGATGAGTTTCCATAAGCCTATGTCTTTTGTTTATATTCAGGAGTATTAGCAATATCAGATTAAATACTGAATACCCCTCCCTTACCCCGAAACAAAATGCAGTATGTGCTACAGAAGATTTTAGTTATCTGATTCTCGTTTCTGATCCTACAGACAACTTTGTGTTGCATGTTTCCCGGCAACCTGGAAGGTCTTTTTAGCCATAGGTGGCGCTGTTGCACCTTCTTACCTTCTTAATTTTCCTATTTGTTAAAGAAAGCTTAAACAACGTTATTTTATTTTGATTTCTTTGCTTAATGCTTCAGAATAGCACAATGTCCATTATGTCTGTCTACCTGGAAAAATTATTCTGCTTATATCTTAGTTTTATTCTGTCATCTCGCTGTGAACATCTCAGACTTGCTGTGCAAACAATGGCAAAATCGGACTTTTCTTCCAGTGCTAGAAACCAGTGAGCCGGGAATTTATAAAACAGCTAGAAGCGGCCTCTGGAGCACCTTAAAGCTGAAAAGTGTACTGGGTTCCCTGAGTATTGACCCCGCCGCTGTGTGTTAATTAGTGGTAGGAGATTTGGTACATATAGGAAGGGGTGTAGTTTTTTTGACGGGTTTGCGTGCACGCGCTGCCACTGAGCCACGTGAGCCTAAGTCAGTTCGTTCTGAGATTTCCCACGTCTGTGAGATGGGGATGCTCATATCTGCTTTGTAGAATTGTGAGAATTAGAAATTATGTAAAGTGTTTACCACAGTGGGTATGTCAAGAGGGCTCATAAACTTTAGCTACTGTTTTGTGAGAAGCCATCATTTGATAGTCTTTGGCAATTACTAAGAAACAGGAAAATAAGGAAAGCTGGTTTTAAGATGAAAGATATTTGAGGAGGTTCCATAGTTCCTATACCCATAATTTAGCATCAGCAAATTCAGAAGTGTTACACAGTCGCCCTGAACCAACGTTAAGCCACAGAATTTTTTGTTACTTCAAATATGTTGGGGCTTAAGGGGATCCAATACTTATACACATGTTGTCTCCAGCACCAACTGAGAGACGACAGAAAAGAGTAAGCAGGCGATATATGTCTTCTCATTTACTGATGAAGCCATGTTCTCCATGAACTTCAGGGCTGTGGGAAAATGCGTGTCATTATACTGTGTCCCAGAATTAGAGACTCACCCTGTCCCAGGTAACTCTGTGCCACAGCGAGCCTTCCCTTGAGAGGATCTGCCCCATCATGCACAGGGCTGTCCTGCCATGGAGCTGAGCATCCCGGGTGCTTCCCAAGTGTGGCCAGCACTGGAAGGAAAGGAACGGTTTCACATACCCTGCTTGTCTCTCCGGACTCACACCTCACTGTGTTAGTGTGATAAAGGCTAACTGTGGGCCATGGGTCTGTGGTGTGGAGAAGCACTCTCCGTGGCCAAGAGGAGTGGGGAGGAGGCATCCCCTCCCTCAGTATAAACAGGTGGTGGTATGGAACAGAAGGGTGCTCCCCAAGAGTTTATAAAAGGAGAAATAAGGATTTTCTTTGGGACTTAGTCTAGCCAGGAAACACAGAAGATGATTAGAAAGGAGACTTGTAAATCACTTTAATATTAAGTTGACATTTGTTGAGCACCAATAATGTGGTACATTCTTTTCTGAGAGTTTTACAGAAATGAATCCTTCAATCTTCTCAACAATCGAGTAAGGAATGTTTGATTTTTATCCCAAATTTACAGTGTGGAAATTGAGGCACACAGAGGGTAAGTATGTTGGCCAAGGTCACAGAGCTAGTAAGTGGCAGAGCTGGTATTTAAACCCTGGCTGTCTGGTTTTGAGGCTCCCAGGGATGGGCTTTGGGTGTTTAGGGGTATCTGCATCCCTGGATCTCTGTACCTCTGTGCATCAGTTTGCCCAATAAGGACAGGGAAAGGAGAGTTACACAGGTGCTCACAGTCGTGTCTCAGCCACTGTCCACGAATGGTGCACCGTGATTAGCGTTAATAGTTTTCCAGGCAGTAGATCTGTTGGTATAACAGAAATTTAGTCCATTGAGTTAATCTAGAAACCCTTCCTGCTCTGCTTCTGTCCATGTTTGTCATGTTACTGCCTGCCCGTGATTAGGCCGTGGAGGAGAAACTGTACTCATGGTTGAACTCTGATATTTCAGTCTGGTTGATAGTTTCACATATTCTGTTACATTAATAAGTTAAGTTTCTAGTTTTCTTGCATCAGTGTCTCGTGAGTTTGGTTAATGTGAAACCAGTCCATGGGAGCCTAGGGTTGCTGACGGTATAATTTCTGAGCACGTTTTGTCACTTCTACACGTGCAGTCCTGACGAGGATGTCCGCCTTCCTCACTGATTTCTCCCAAGAGCAGGGTCCTCTCCCACCCCCGGATGTGAGGCTGGGAGCTCTCTGAGTAGGCAAGTCAGCGGCCAAGTCCACCAATCAGAAAATGATGAAGTACCCGGAAGTGGGTTTAATACAAGAAAAGGTCTTCCAGGTAGTCCGTTGGGCTGTTTGAGTCCATTTGGTGAAAAGCTGTTCACTGTCTGTGGTTGAGCTGATTCTTTGCTGTTGAAAAGTCTGGATTAGATGAAGGGATTTTAAAAAGCAGAAAGGAGTGATTTCAGGTGGTACGTCCACACCGGTGAGAAGTGATGGATGACCTCCTGTGTGAGGCATAGACAGAGTCTTACAAACTTCATTAAACAGCTTTAAAAGCTCTTCTATCTGAGTGCACTTCATAAGGTGTCCAGATCATCACTGGTCATGCTGAGAGGGCAAATAACTGATGATGGCATAAAGGACACGGAGGCATCAAAAAGGTCTCAGTCATGTTCCCTGTTTAAAGGATGTGGCACAGTGTAATATATTTGAGCTGGTTTTTCACTGAACAATTTTTCGTGTTTTCTGGGACTCCCAGCTCCCGAAGTTTCCACGCAGCTGCATGTCCCCTCACTGCAGCTCTGTCAGCACTTGTCCTGGGCTGAAGTGATGTCACGGGGAACAGGACGGTCAGCGTCCCTGTCTCCTCCGAGCTCCGTCTCCTCATCCGCAGTGCTGGGCTTCTCATCCGTGTCTACTTAGAAGGGTTGCTGAGAACCACACGTGATGGTTGTCAGGGGTGATTTGTGGTTGTCCCTGTGTTTGACATATAGTCAGTATTCGATAGAAACACATGTTTTTTATTATAGTTCTGGTTTCTACATTGCAGTGGTTTTTAGTCTTCATTTTTTTATAACTTTTTTTTATTTTTAAATAAGCACTTTTTGGGGGGGGGGAATTACTGGGGATTGAAGCCAGCACATTGTGCATGCTAAGCAGGTGCTCTACAACTGAGTAATACCCACCCTCCTTGTCTGCACTTAAAAATAAATATTGCAATACACAAAATAGCTCTTAAACACCATCATGGGACCTATTTTCTGTATAGACAATTGAATACATATGCTATTTCAATAAAAATAAATGTTGGGACATACCTTTCTGAATCTGTTTACTTGTTTAAAAACGATCATAGCTAGTGATAAACACGAGTCTTTGATCCAGTACTTCTTAGGGTATGCTTTGACATCATGGGAAATTACATTCTACAGAAAAGGCAAATTGGGTCTCATTGATATTTGGATGATTTAGCAGATGATCAAGTCTTTCAAAACTTGAAAGTTTTGTATTTTAAACTAACTGCAAAGTTATCTTCTAGAAGTTGGAATTCCTAAGCTTGTGAAGTGCTCAGTAATTCAGTGTGTTTTTTTATGTGTCTGTGTGAACGTGTTTGTGTGTGTGATTACAGGAATGTAGAAATAAGTTCCATGTAGCGCTCTGATACCTTCCTCCTCCAGTTCAAGATGTAGGCATATATTTACACAAGTAAATTGATATTCTTTAGTCATTTGACATATTGGTGGGAATACGAGGTTCTCACACTTGTTTCAGAAGGGTTGGGGAGCATCAGGTTTGAAAATAGGAGGGGAAAGAGGCAGGGAGGCACTTCACACTTTGGGCAGGATTTGAGGAACAGTAGCTTTTCTTTTTTCTTCTAAAGCAAACTGGTGCTGAATTGTAACATACTATTACTCAGAATTGCTTTTCTGATCAGATAGAAGTGCCTCAGAGTTTTCAAGGCAACATGAATGATGAAATCCGTTTTACGAGTTATCTTTAAAGTAGTGTTAATTTTCAAGTAAAAGGCTATAGCCTGTTCTTTCTTCGAAGGGTAAA
The DNA here is from genome assembly GCF_048773025.1 of Camelus bactrianus. NCBI lineage: Eukaryota > Metazoa > Chordata > Mammalia > Artiodactyla > Camelidae > Camelus > Camelus bactrianus. Next base: position 43,500,335 of record NC_133558.1, read on the forward strand.
AGACTTTCTCATTGATCCAAGTGCATGATCAATGTGCTTAGTTTCTTTGGGGTTTTTTTCTTTTTTTTTTTTAAGTGCTTGTTTCATTGTAGTTTGAATGAATGTTTAAAATTTCTGAAATTTGTTCTTTAGAACATGCTGATTTATCAGAACTGTTAAAAACCTGATTGATCTTTCGTCTTTGTTTGGAGGGGCACCCTTTTGATTTCTGTTGTCTGTTAAAGAGGGAAATTCTTCTTCTAGCCTGCAGATCATTAAGTGAATGGTTTGCAGTGTGCCTTTAAAATTCTTTGAATGCTTTGAGCATGCTTGTCTAGTGAATTTTGAATTGACTCATAGTAATGACTTTGCTTTGATTCTGTGGCTTTTGCTCCTCTCCACAAGAATTTGAATTCTCTGTTGCATTTTGTATACGTGTTCTTAACAGGGGAAGAAATTTTACATTTTTTACAAAGGTGGGTTTTCCTATACCCTCTGAATGCCTTCTATAATTGATACAACAAAAATCTGTTATTGCAGTGCTTAATTATTTCATAAACTAATTTTTGGCTTAATCAGAAGCAATGAGAAAGAGTGATAATAAAAAATATGAAAACCTTCCTTCCTTTGAATAATAGAAATGAGGTAGTCAGGCTCATGCATGTTTTGTGCTTGACACACTTACTTTCATGCCATTGTGTATCATGATTCAGAGATGGAGTTGCTTCAGGTTTTATAGATTTTTTTTTAACATTTTTGTTGAATTCTTTCTCCAGGGTGATGTTTCCTGTTGGGTTTGTGGAAAGCGTAGAAGGGAAACAAATTCTTTGTTTTAATTTCAGGAGGCCTGAGTTGCTGATGAGAAAAAAGTTGAGGGTGGGCTGAGGAAAAGAGTGACACTCCCTCTCCTCCCGGCTGAAACTGATGAACAATGAAATCAATTAAGTGTATCAGTATTTGACCAATAGAATTCAGCGAGCCCAAACTGGCAAGTTATGCCCAATGGAAAGTACTGAATTCACCTGCAGAATTAGGTGCTTTGCCAATTAGAAGCAGCTTACAGCAATCAGAAAAATTAGTTCATAGGATGAGATATAAAAGAATGTAATATCTTCTATTTCTGAAACTTTTCTTTGTTAAGTTGTGTAGAGCTAAAATTAAGTTTCAAGCGCCAGGAGTTAAGAGTCTGGGTGGTTCTGTGGGATCGTTATTCAGGGATGTGTCTAGATCCTGCTAGAGTGTCTGAAGCTGGCAGGAAAAACCCAGAGCTAGGATTTGTTATCCTAGGGTGTCCTCCATAATGGTTCCATAATGGTTACATGTGGGAGCCCAAGATTAGGTTAACAAATTGTAACAGACCCCAGCCGCCTGTCAATGTTCAGAAGAAAAATGTGTGCTTAGTAACTGCTTTGCAAGCAGGAGCCTGTGAATCCTCACTCCTGTCTCCTTGCCTTAAAAAGCAGAGACAATGCTTTGCTTGCATAGTTGATGCTTTAGATAGCACTCTGCTCATTTCAAAGCAAGGACCCAGGCCCTCAGCTATAAAAGCTGGGCTTGTGTGCTTTTAGATAGTCTATTATCCCCAAAACAAGGACCTGGCTGGTCTCGTGGTCTGCTTTGTAATTCACATATCTAAAGAATGTATCTTATTCCCCTCACAGCATGACTTCCCTAAAGATACACTAAGCCTTTTTACTCATTGTGGATTCTACAATCTCTGTCTCCTCCCGTCTTTCCTCAAGTTCCTGTTTACTACCACACAACTGTTAATGACTTTTTCCTTTCGTTGTACACAGTAAATATAGGAGCATTTGAGAGGCTCGTGGAGTTGGCTCCCTACTCCTTCTCTTTTTCTGGACTTTTCCCACAGAATCTTGAATAATCATTTCGTGTCGGTACGACTTCTGCCATCCATAACCCACAGTTCCAGGTGAGAATGATGCAGGCTTTATCTCTCCTACCCAAGGGAGAGAGAGAAGAGAATTGAGATCTGCTGCCTTGTGGTCCCTTCCTTCCCCAGGGCCACTCCAGTTCACCTGCAGCTTTCTGGCCTCTGCTGTCAGGGCCTCTGTCCCAGGACTGACTGCAGCCATTTTTTCCCTTGCCAACATTTCCTGTGCCTTTCAGAAGTTGGTCTCTTCTCTGCAATTCAACCCTGGCAGATGTGATGGTAGTCAGCGTGCTGGTGGGCAGTCACCTGGGGACTCCCAGGAGCCATGCTGATTCTCCTGAGTCACTCATTCGGGGTTACAGAACTGTCGAGCACCGGAGGAAGCCCATTCACGTGAAGGCAGCGCAGCATTGCATCACTTTCATTTTATTTTTGAAATTTCAGTGGAGAAATTATTTGTAGCAAACTGTTCCAGTTTTTTGGCTGACTGCTTTCCTCACCACCATTTCCTTGTTGGATGTGGTGCTTGTTTTAAGAACCAGGTTTCTTCTCTTGTTATTTCTAGCAGGTGGGCTTGCCGAATCCTTGATCTGCATTTGAAGCAGAATGCTTCATCTTGATGTCAAACTGAATTTCTTCATTCTGAATATTTCGTATACAGTCAGCAACTGTTTCAAGTGAACTGCTCTTCTCCAATTTCGGTTAACTCACATTAGCTTATCTCCTGCTTTCATGCTGAGGGCAGTTTCTTCTTCCTGTAATAAAAGTTAGCAATTTGCATCTACTATGGGAAGGTACTGGCCCGAGGTGCTTTTGTTCTTAACAGTTTTAATACAATTCACCCATTAAAATTTACATCGGTTTTTACTCTATGCCAAGAATTGTGCATCCCAGTCAATCTTAGAATATTTTCATCCTCCTAACAGGAAACCCCGTATGCATAAGCACTCATTCCCATCTTCCCCATCCTCCCCCAGCCCCAGGGAGCCACTCTTCTCTCTCTGTGGATTTCCCTGTGCTGGACATTTCATGTAAATCGAGTCAATTCATGTAAATGGAACCATCTATTGTGACTGACTACTTTCACACTGAGTAACGTTTTCAATGTTTGTCCACGTTGTTGCCTGGTTCAGTACTCCATGCTTTGTTATTGCTGAATAATATTCCACTGTATGGCTGGGCCCCTCTGTTTACCCATTCATCAGGTGATAGGCATTTTAGTTGTTTCTTCTTTTTGGCTGTGATGAATAATGGCACCGTGAACATTCCTTTAGGAGTTTTTATGTGGACATTTGTTTTCAGTTCTCTTACGTGTGTGCCCACAGAGCAGAATTGCTGGGTCATTCAGAAACCAACTATTCAACTCTCTGAGGTCCTGCCAGGCTGTTTTCCAAAGTAGCCTCGCAGCGTTACACCTCACCAGCAAGGGCTGCTATCTCTGATTCCTGTGTGTCCTCATTAGTTCTTGTTATTCTTTTTTTAAATATAACCTAATGTAGTGAGTGTGAAGCGGTTTCTCCTAGTGGTTTTGACATGATTTCCCTTAAAGCTAATGATTTTGAACATCGTTTCATTGTGCTTATTGGCCATTTGTATATTTTCCTTGAAAAATACCGTTTCAGATCCTTTATTCATTATTTAATTTAGTTGTCTTTTTTGTTGAATTGTAGGAGCTCTTTTTTATTTGGAGATACAAATTCCTAAACAGATAAATTATTTGAAAATATTTTCTCCTGAGTGTTGTTTTTTCACTTTCTGGATGGTGTCCTTTGAAGCAAAGTTTTAAATTTGATGAACTCAAATTTATCTCTGTTTTCTTTTTTCCTTGTGCTTTTGGGGCAATTTTTAAAATCTGAGGTATTTTATTTAAAATTTACATATAAAATAACTTAATTCTTAGGACCGTCCTAGGAGACGGGTGCTGTTGTTGTCCCCAGTCTATGGATAGGAGGCTGAGATGCAGAAAATTTCACTGACTTATCAGTGTCAAAGCTACCCAGTGCTGTGGGAGTTCAGAGCCTCATGATTGTCCCCAGCATCTGTGCTCTTCACCACCATGCTCCAATACGGCCTGGAATCGTTAATGAAAAAGTCTTTCCTTTTTGGTATCTTGTTTGTTTGTTTTCTCATTGGGAACCTCATCTCCTCATTTTCCTTGCAGAGATCAGTGTAGGTTTATTTTAGGTCTCATGTAGGCAGAAGCATTGCTATCAGTTAACTTCTTTATGACTCACTCTCCGGTGATGATTGTTGCTATTTGACCTAATCAAGTCTTGCTTAAGTCTTTCCTGCTCATGACACTAGCAGCAGAGTCATGACTTACAGAATGCTCAAAGAAGAAAATAATTGATTGATTTTATTTTGCTACCCAATCAAACCAATCAAATAAAAACCCCGGTGTTGACGCAGACGGTTATCCCTCCAGAATAGGGTCACTGTCTTCCTTGTGTTTCGTTTGTTTGGTCACAGTGTCTGGATAGTGACTTGCTGTCCAGCAGTTTTGTGAGAATACGGTGCTCGTTAATCATTGTAAGGACAGAATTTTGACAACAGACTGTATTGGTCATTTCACGAGGGAAAAGATAATATAGAAATACTGCTCAGATCTATTTTAAAATTAAGTTTGGAATGTTGAGAAGAGTTCAAGAATCCATACAAAGATCTTTTTCAATTATTTTAGATCTATCTTAGGCACATTATGATTACATAGCAGAGTAACTTATCAACTAGATTTGACAAGAGGTGTGTATTATTGATTATTTGTTTTAGTTGAAATATTCTACCTGGGAAAAAGTAATCAGTGCCCATAAATGAACAAATATGTTTGTATTTCTATGTAACATGGGAGCAGACTTCATATGTTTCTATATAATATATATGACTGTGTGTTTTAATCTGTCTGTCAGTGTATTTATAGTTTTTCAGCAATGTTCTAACTTAAGAATTCTTCTAAGAAAATCACCCCCGATTCGAGCGCAGTTTGTACTGTGTATCCTGTCTTATGCATGGGATTCCACTGTCTCCTCAGTGAGGAATTTCCTCCCCTACTGAGGTAATAGCAGAGTTAAAGGAACTGTGATTTCTAGCCCTTTGCTCTCCATGTGTTTGCAGTTGGCTGTCAATCACGATTTTCCCTTTCTTGAGTTTTCATTGTTCAATTAGAATTTTTGAAAATAACTACTAATATGTTTCACAGGTCTCCCTAGAAACTTGATGTGTTTGTTCTTTTCAGTTTTCAATTTATGAAAAATGTAAATGCACTCTTGTTTTTAAGTAGTCCTTTTTCACTAGATATTTGTTTACCTCTTTATAGTTAAAATAATTTTTTCCAATGAATGAATCGGTGTGCATGTTTTAAATGATACCTTGCTTTTTATTTTCCTTATTATATCAATTATATTCATTCTAGAGAATTTAGAAAATAAGGATAAACACAGTAATAACTTAAAAATGGCCTCTAATCTCACCTAGAGATACAGTTGTAAAGTTTCAAATTGAGAATTACAAGTCCTCTCATGTTGTTCTTCTTTTTCAAGATCGTTTTAGTTACTGAGATCCTCGAATTCCCATATGAATTATAACAGCAGCTAATCAGTTTTTGCAGAGGAGCCCGCTGGGATTGTGATCGTGACCACGTAGAATATACGGATCACTCTGGGGAGCACTGCCATTCCAAGAGCACTGTCTTCTGATCCAGGAATGTACGTGGCGTTTCTGTCCAGGTATTTAGGTCTTCTTTAACTTGTTTTCAGCAATGCTTTGAGTTTACAGAATATTATTTTACTTTTTATCTTTGCCTTTATACTGAGGACAAGTGTGCAAGGTACCGGGATCAGAAGTGTATTTTAGCCCCTCCCCTTGCTGCCAACATTGTCTCTGCGCTCTTGCTTTGCCTTGTGTACAATCTTGCACAAAATAGGGCCTCAGTAACTCTCTCTTGAATGAATGATTATATGATTCTAGGATGATGCTTGAGAGTCCTTGTGATGAATTTTTCCTCCAGCCTTTCCCCAATTCTTAACTATGCCCTTTCTCTTCCTAAATTCCAGCCTGGGTTTCAGCCTGCCTGTGGCATTGATTTTCCCTGTCTGTAGACTCTTCCTTTCACTGGTTCACGATAATGTTACATGTGGGCTGTGGAAACATGCTAGATGTCAAGAAAGAGCCAATCCATTGCATGCTAGTATTTTTACAGTGTGGTATTTTTATCGATTGAAATTAAATCAGGCTGACCCACTGAGCCCTCCCGTGAGCTCTTTTCACTTTCCTACATCTGATACTGCTCTGGTTGCTACATGTGCCCTTCCCCCAGCCTTGGTTTTTGGGTTGAGTAAGTCATCATCAGTGGAGCCCTCTCTTTAAAAGATGAAGAGAACATTTGCTCCTTCTCCCTGGTTGGGGACTTGGATGAGATGGGATACCAGATAAAGAATGGAGCTCCACCTCATTCTGACCCCCGCTCTTTCCGTTCCGTTCTCCAGAGGAAAATATTACAATGCAACAGTATAAAGATTGATTGTGAGCTAATGAGATAGGCAAGACAACCGATCATTTATTAAATATTCTTTCATGCCAGAAACAAATGTGTTATACACACAAAAATCACACAAAGCATGATAATATCGTGCTTACAGACGTGGGTCCGAGTTCGAGTCCTGCTCTGGCGTGACCAGTCCTGTGAGATGGAGAACTGGTAGGCCGGCTTAGGCTCTCCAGGACTGGTTTTCTGTCCTGCAGAGATGGGGCTCGCTAGGCTTCCCTCCCCCGTAGAGGTGCTGTGGGTTGTAACTGTCACGCGTGCACAACTGCTCGTTCCTCGTAAGTGCAGGATAGCATAGATTTTGCGGTGATGGCTTTATGACTGCCCCGTGTAGACTCTCAGTGCTCCAAAGGGATGCCTTGTGGTTTGGAGATGGGATTCTCATTTCTGTAAATACCCAAGGATTGTGGTATTGGGCCCTGCTGATTTGAATCTATTCTTTAGAAAATACATATTGTAGATATATTTTTCAAATTTGTGTGCTTTTTTTCTTTTATTATTTATAGTTCTACCCTCTCATCTCTTGGTGTGACTTTTCATGGAATCCAGGAAACAGCCCTAAGCCACCTGCCTCTTCACTCTTCTCCGTGGTGGTTTTCTTCCCTGAGTAGAAGAGGGTTTTGCACAGGAAATTTTAATTGTTCCCCTTTTCTTGGAGTCTCTCTTTCGGTCTGCCCATCTCTCACCTGTCCATCTGTCCATTTATCTACCCACTCATTCTTCTGACTTGTTCCAAAAAGCATTTCAGGCAGCTTACAGAAGAACACATACCAAATATACAGGTTAGAAAATGGGGCCAAGTTCAAACTGTGAGGCTAGGAGGCAAGCCTGTGTGAGGGTTGCAGCCGTGAGACAAACGCCTCTGCCCTGTGACTTATAAGATCGATAGCAAGAGTGTACCTGATGCTCCCAGCAGACACAGGGAAACAGGGTTTGTGGGAGATGCTCATTGGCTGTGAAATAAATAAGTGGCTCAGGAGAAGCCCAACCTTTCCAGCTACAAAGGCTTAGGAGAATATTTTGAGTGTCTTCCAAAATCAGGGTATTGCATTGTTTATTTTGTCAGAGTTCTATGTATAGTTGGTTACATTCTATACCTGGAAATTTCTGCAAAAGTCCTTACCAAGTGAGTGCCATTGCTCGGGAATGAGGTGGTTCTGCTCATTGACCGGGTTTGGCCAGGAACCGAAAATGACAGCATCAAAGGAGCCTGGGATTTGTCAGTTATGTTTTGTCAGTGCTGTAGATTTCAGGAAATGCTTTCACACTTTCTCTCCATCTGAGGCGGCAGCGTGCTCTCTTAGCAGCATCAGGAGCTCAGAGCCACGGGATGTTGGGGGCTGACTGCACTGCCTTCAAGACAGCCAAGCTAGTCACTGCAGGCGTGGTCCTTTCACGTAGTGCTTTTCATGTTCTTTAGAAGAAGGTTTCAACAAGGAGTTAATTAACTGAGTTAATTAACATTTAATAAATATGAAGCTTTGATGAAAAGACAGTTATAGGCAGAGTATAAGTTGTGAAAACTTTGAAAACCGTTCCATTACTGAAATTTCAGTAGGGAAGATACACAGTTTATCTTATTTATGCCTCTCTTTTAATGTAACAAAGAAACAAGACAGAAAAGGCAGAGGAAGATTTCTGTTATTCCTCTCGGCTTGCAGGTGCCCTCACATCCAGTGGCATCCATCCAGACACCAACACTGACACTGGCCATGCTCAGAACTGCCTCAGCCCTGAAGACACAAGTGACAAATAGAAGGGGGCCGCACCCTGTTACATCAGGTGCTCTCACTTTGTGGGTCCTTCTGTAACTGCAAGGTGTTAATCAGGATCGCCCGTTCTACATTGTGTGGCGCTGCTGCAGTGTCTCCTAGTTATTTGTTTCTGTAAGTACTCGTGTATTATTCTCCAATGTGTGGTACTACACATCTAAAAATGCTTTTTTCAGATGAAAAATAATGTATATTTAATATAATAAGTCTGAAAAAAGGGACAAAAAAGGCTATCCAGGTCCCACTACTCAGAGATAATAATTAACACTTTAACATCTACTTTCTGTTCTTTTCATCAGTGTGTATCAGCTCTGTCATAAAAACTAGTGAGCACTCTGTGCCTGTTTACTGTGTGGAGACCTCCATTTTCCATTCGGCTTATTACATGTTTTTCTACAATATTCTATCTCCCCTGGCATGATTTTTAATGAGCAGTATAGCATTTTGTCTTGTGGAGGCATCGTCCATTTTACTTCGGGCTTCAATAAACTTTTAAATTCCAAGTGTACTTAACTGAAATACTGAAAAGAGAGCTGTGGTGGGACCGAAAGGCCCCTACCTCCCTTCCCCTTATTTCCTGAGTGTAAAAGCTGTTGCCAATGTGGTGTAGATATTTCATGACCTTTATGCCTATGACATATATATATACCCATACATACATACATACATACATACATACATACATACATATAAGAAATCTATGTATATGTGTGTATATATACTTTTTTGAAAAATAAGGCCATACTATATGTTTTCTGCAGCTCGCTTTATTCACTCAGGGGTATATCATAGACGTCCTCCCACTCCAGACTCACCCGGTCCTTTCAGATAGAGTGGAGGGGTCTCCTGATGTGCAGGTGTGGTCTCTTGTGCAAGGACACCTTTGGTGGGAGAGTGCTGTGGACAAGGCCCTGGGCCACGGGGAAACGCTGGCCCCCTCAGTGCCCACAGCTCACCGTGATTTACCGCATTATTGTCTTGATGGTGGACACTTAACTTTTCTCCATTTTCCACTGTCAGAAAGGATGTTTGACTGGCATCTTTCTTTAACAGACATTCCTGTGATCTTGTATGAGCATGCCTTTAGTTAAGTCTTCTGGAAATTTAGTCCCTGGATGTGACATTTACGTTCATCACAGGCTACTTTCAAGTGACTAGAAATTCCTTCTCCAGTGTGGAATGAGAAATGTAGAATTACTTATGTAACCAATTCTCTATCGCTGGATATGATTTCACTTCAGCTTTTCTTCCCACCAGTGTAAACAGTATATCTATTTGAACTGATTTTTTTTCTGAACGAAACGATTCCTAGAAGTGGGGTTGAATCAGTGCGTACACACGTTTTTCAGAGTTTACATATCCATTGACATGTCATCCTCCAAAAAGGTCGCTCACAGTTTTTTCTCCCACAGATTGACACTAGCTACAATATCTTTTAAAAATATTTTCCAATAAGATGAGCAAAAGTGCTTTTTCATTGTTTTAGTTTGCATTTGATGACCAGTGAGGTATTGAGCATTTTTCACTGATTAGCCATCTGACTTTTGAAAAGTGAATGATCCATTTTGTCCTTTGCAGAAATTTAAGTGAGGAAGATTCTTTTTGCTTTGTGACAGCTCTTTGTATGTTATGAACATTAATCCCTTGTCTTCATCAACATATATCACAGAGTTTTTCCTTGTCATTTCTTTCGTTTCATTTTGTTCAGTAGGTTTATTTTTGTTGTGGCTCAAAATATTCTTAAGATAGTAAATGTCTTCCTTTTGTGTTTTATCTTTGTTATTATTCTTAGAAATACTTTCTTATAATGGTATAAATCTCTTATGTAGGTTTATTTAATGTCTAAGATGGAGATGATAATAGTACTTGTTATAGTGAGGAGAAGTTGAATTAATATGAGCAAAGAGTTGTATTTGCTGTTATTAGTATTTTAATATTTACATCACTATCTGTAATTTTTTTTGTGGTCATTATGACAGGAATAGAATTTGTTCTTTCCAGGTGATTCTCTGATTGTCCCAGGACAATTATTGAATTCATACTTTGCTCTTTGATTTGAAATCCCACATGCACAAAATACTTATGTACACTAGAGTCTCTTTTTGAGCTCATGCTTTATTTCTGTCAATCTTACTTCCTTACTCCAGTGCTATATCTTACATATTGTAAAAATTAATTATTATCTGACAGTGCGATTTTTTTTTTGTTCTTTTCTTCCATCCCAAACTTTCTTGGCTATTATTATGACTTTATTATTCCTGAAGAATTCTAAAATATTTTGTTCAAGTTAAAAAAAAAGTCAGATAAGAGTATTCATGGGATTTTTATTAAGTTTTGAATTATTTTTAGGAGAACTTCCATATTTACAAAACTGCTTTCCTCCATGCAATATGTTGATGTCTCAACATTCACACCTCTTATTTACCCCTCAGTACAGTCCTGTAGTTTTCTCCATATACAGCATGGGCATTAATTTTAAGTTTATTCCAGGTTATTGTTTATGTTTTTGCTAATTTTGTAAGTAAGAATTGTTTGCTATTGTATTTTCTGACTGCTTAAAACTGACACGTAGAAAGGCAGATTCGGTTTGTAAATACTCACTATGTAACTTGTCATTTAAAGTTGGAAGTTTTAAGTACTTGTTCCAGAATCCTTTCTATTCTGTTTTTAAAAATTTGTTTCCAGTATTATCAAAATGGTCATAGCTAAGTAGTATAGGTGTGGAGACAGATGGAGAGAGGTAGTGTGGCTCATGTACAAACTGTGAGCACTTTCATGGCTGACTTTAGGCTGGAGAAGCCCCAGAAGAGCCCAGGTTAGACCAGGGGTGGCTTTGTACGCACTTGAAAGCAAGCTTTCCTACCTGTATTGTGAAGACTGGTGGGCGTGGCAGGTAGATGAGCAAGGTCTGATCAAGGTCATTGGCTGCACAGAGCGCTGTGTCTGTGAGAACTGGAGCCCATCGCCATGGGAAATGCTTGGTGCCAGGAACACTGCAGGGGACCTGGGGAGTCTGTGTGTTAAGGATTTTCCAGTCCTGGGAGTGGGAAGATCAGACTCTGCATTCAGATCTGAGTTTGAATTCATCCTCTCTTGTTTACTGGTCCTCTGACTTTTGTCAAGTTATCTACCCTCTTTGAACTCCTATTTTCTTTTCTCTCAAAATAGGAGAATTACGGCCTGCTGCTAGAGTGTTTGATCAGGATAAGTGATTTGTTTCTATAAGATGCCACGTACAGTCACAAGCTCAGTTAGAAATGGGCTGTCACCTCTTCATCTGCAACTCAGTGCTCGACAGGACATCGGGGCAAAGCCAGTCCGTAATTTGTTTGTGATGCAAGTAGGAACAAAATTAATGTCTTGCCTTTCCCTTGCAGTATTCTTACTCCTTTGCTTCATTTACTTCTTTCCTCCTTTCATTTCCCCTCCTCCACCAAAAGATCCTGAGTCTCTCTCAGAACACTAGATTCAAATTACTTTAAAGGGTGTCTCATCCTCATGAAATGACAGTAACTTAAAAAAAATCTGTACAGATCCCAGACGTCATTGTATTTGATTTACACACACACACGCACACCCACCCACACACACAATCAGCCTACCTCCCACTTGCTGAGGGAGAAGGACCAATTTTTCTGAGTTTTCATTCACTGAGCGTGAGAGCAAAGTCTCTTACGCAGAATTTCACCTTGCTTAGTGCATGGTGTTTTTAATTGGATTTCTGCTTTGTGGCCATAGAACTATTCTTATAGAAGAGAGAATGTGGAGACATAGACATTCTGCTGAGATATTGGTGTCAACATATTTGAGTAGGAAAGGACTTAGGACAGCATAGAGTCGTAACTTTTTATGGGTGAGAATTCATGATAGTGTAACTTGGACAAGAACCTAGGTCTTCTGTCTTCGTGTCCACGTGGATGAAGAGGCAACAGGGCGGGAGATGGCAGGGATCCTTCTTGCTTGAGTTCCAGGGTCTTGCTAGTTTTCATTGCTCAGCTGCCTTTAGTTTAGGTCCGTGTGGCCTCTCATGGGAAGGTCACTCTGTCCTGATAGACTGAGTTTCTAATCAGCAAAGAGCCCTGGACCCACTTACATTTCCCAGAATTTTTCTGCTGTCCTGCTGACAGTTTATATAAATGGTACCTAAGAAACTACTGGATATAAAATCCTTATTGTTATCATTTGCCCTGAAGTTCCATAGGAATTGGGTGCTGTCTCAGGCTGTCTAAGGCTAGATCTGAACAAAGATAGGGTGATAAGCTGTGCTGCTGGACCCTCCCCAGTCGAAAGGGATTTCCACCTTAGTTTTTAGAATCAGACAGATGAGTTCAAATCTTGCCTTTACCAGTTATTAGCTTTGTGAACTTGGGGAAGAAACTGTACTTGTTTGTGTCCAATTTTCTTTATCTGTAAATAAGTTCAGTATTTACTTTAGGGTTTTTGTTTTAGAATTGAATGAGCTAATTCCCTCATTTATACCTAAAATACTGATCATGTGGTTCTATGCTGGTGCCTTGGTAGAAGACTACTAAGGGACTCAGCAGTGAAAATGCAGGTGGGAGACCCCTGGATCATAGAGCTTATATTCCAGGATATGCTTGTAAAAGACTGGATGTGCAGTGGATTTTTAGTAAATGTCCATTCCTTTCCTTATCCACATTGATTGTGTATATATCATTGTACAATATATGAACAATTTTTTATTGCAATTTAAATCTGTTTGTAGTATTTAAATTATGCAGCTATAACAAAATACGTGAAATAAAATGATTTGTCTTTTATTTTCTTTTCAATATGCAAAACAAAATAAAATAGAAAAGAAAAAAAGGTTTTGAAAGAGTAGAAATAATTTTATTTCTGTGGAATCAATTCCCTATGTTAGGTTTTTTAGTTGTGTTGTTAAACAGCATATAAAATTGATAGGTTGTGACTTCAGTGTTGATAGCTAGGTGAGTGTAATTTCTTTTTGTGGTTGTCTTTGATGAATTATTTGCACTAGATCATAAATGATGTGCATGTTACATATTGGAAACGAGGAAAGAGTGGAGACATACTACCTCCAATGCAGTCATCTTGTTACCAAGTCGAAACTCGTACTGCTTGCTGCATGACAGGCCAATAAATCGGGAGGTTGAGGTGTTGGAGCAAGGAATAGTGACTTTATTTGAAAAGATGCCAGACCCAGAAGATGGCTGAATGAGATGCTGGAGAACCGTCTCCCCCAAGTCAGAAATCAGTGCGCTTTTATACTAAAAAGGGGCGGGGATGTGGTTGCTTGTTGCAAACTTCTTGCGGTGCGAATTGTTTCTCCTTGGAATTCTTTGTTCTTGCAGCTGTCCATGTGGGTCAAATAATGGTGCCCTTCTAAAACCTCCAAAAAAAACCAAAGATGATTCTCTATTTTGCAACTTGCCATCTCTACATAAGTGCAGAAGAGTTAACATCGTGAAAGATCAGAGCCCGGAGAATAGGCTCTCCTGGATATTTCAGGCTAAAGGCAACTTTCTTTTACAAAAGGTACAGAGCTACCAAGTCTGAGCCTAGAAAACAGCAAAGGTTTAAAGCCAAAGGAACAGATCTAACATGCAGTCAAATTTATTCTTTTCTATTACAATTTCTTTTTCCACCTCATAAATAATTTTAATAAGAAACATGAGCAATTTTTTTTACTTTTGCTTCTTAGTAACGGATAAGTGGGCCAAATACATTTATGAGAGCAGGGATGCTGTGCGGGCATTGGGGTCACAGCAAACTCATGTTGGGGGTGGTCGACTCTGCAAAATGTCTGATGCCCCGTGGGTGTTGGTGAGGGACCACATAACCAGGGGCTCTCTTCAGGAACCAGCATATGGGCATTGACCTCTGGAGACCTCTTTTTCAGCTGCCGGAAATTTTTTCAGATACTGTGACTGAAAAACCACTTCAGCTGGTGATAATTAGGGAATAAAGGAAGAGGAAAAGGGCTTGGATTAGATTAGAAGAAAAGGACAGAATATCAGGGAAACTGGGGGCTTGGCAGTGGGTCCTTGGGAGAGAGGGGAGCAGAGGTGGGGAGGGGCACGGCTCTGGAACCAGCTCCTGCACCTGTCCCAGGGCCCAAGTCACACAGCTTTAAATTGGCCCAGGACGCTCTCCTGTCCAGATGTCACCCTGGGCAGAACTTGAGAATCGAAGCTAAGGGGTGGGCAGCACTCACCTAGGGGTTCACTGAGGACTTCGTTCAAGTCCACGGTGCCTTTTCTGGTCATGTGTCTTCACTTGCCCTTTATCTTAGGATCTGAGGAGCAGGAGAAAGGAACGCAGGGAGAGATCCAGGGAGACATCTGACTGTGTTAAGAGACGACAGTCACAGCCACACGGGGAGCGAGGACACTTGCAGCAAAGTAAAATGACTTCACAACTATTGCATCAGAGCTGCCGTTGTGAGAGAGCCTAAGCCTGTCTCAGAGTGCAGGGGACAAGCAGAAAGGAATGGTAAATTTCCACTGACAGTTGAAATTTTGTTAAATAGCCTGCTACTGTTGCTTGTATCACTTGAAAGAATGCAGGCATACTTCTATGGGCATTTATATGTTCACTCAAACCCACCAGCCACTCTTGCCCCCATCGGGGATGGGCTTTCTCAAGCACAGTGCACCTCCTGCTTGGGTGGGCCACGCTGCGGGTCCTCGCCTGGGGCCGGGATGCTGCAGGGCACTGAGTCCCCGAGGCATGGCTTGCGAGACACGACAGGAACACCTCTGCTCTTGACTGAGGGCCTCCGTTTCCCCCTGCAGTGTAAGAATGCCAGTGACTGAGTTAGAAGCATGCTTCGAAGCTGTCCGTGTCCTTGCCATCCAGAAGCGGAGCCTGGGAGCTTCTGAATTTCTCCAGAATGCGGTTTACATTCACCTTCAACAGGTGAGTGTATGTCCTTTTACAAGTGGAGGAATTACTGCAGTTTTCCTGGAACTTATTCACCACTAGTCCATCTGATTTTTCTGTGCTAGGATTCAATATGGCATGCTAAAAATTCTGGAGTCAGATCTTGAAACCCTGATGAAGAGGATTATTTTATTTCTTTATATGATACTATTTTACTTTCAAAATTCAGAGTTTTCGGTTGTTTCAAAAATTTTTTGGAGGGTTGGAGAAACAAATTTGCTCTTACCATCTTTGTAACCTGTTGCTATATGCCTCTCACCTGTCTTCTGTCACTTGTGAGGCAGTTCCATTTGTGACCCTGTCTGGGTTGTTCATGGTATAAAACATAAAGTCTGTAAAATACAGTCCCTTTTACTCCGAAGACATTCCACAAATACTACTTAAATCTGGGTGTGGTTTTTAGAAGACAGAATCATTAGAACATGTACTTGCAGGTTGCTAGTGCAAAATCCCCAATTCAATAGTCTAGCTCAACATCTAAAATCTTTCTAATCTACCTTGGATTTGTATGGATAATTGAAGCAGTTTGCTAAGAACTCAAGACCAGGGTTAGAATACAGGCTGGTGTAGCTCAGCAGGTCCTCCCAAGCTGATGCTCTGCCAGAAGGCGGGTCCTAGGGGAGAGGGCGTGTCCTCCCCTCCCTGAGCTGACATTTTGATAGCAAAGACCTTCATCAGGTGAAGAACTTGGAGTTTCTTCTAAGAACAGTGGGTTTGAAAACAGTCCTAAAAGCGTGGGAGTGACACAATCTCATTTGTCTCAAGTAGGGGAGAGTGGCTTTGGGGCCACTTGGGAGACTCGTGAGTCCAGGTGGGCAGTGTTGGTGGCTTCCACTTGAGCGGTGGGACGGTCAGCGGGTAAAAGCGAACAGATTGAAGGCATGTTTAGCTGGTAAAAAGGAAAGGATGAATGCTGTCTGTGAAGGTAGGATGGAGTAAGGAACAGGTTTCTGGGTGGATTAATGAGGTAAATTATGGTCCTGCTGTGCTCTGAGGAGGGAAAGCTGCAGAGGGAGCTCTGGGGGAAAACTGATGAGTTCAGCTGTGGGTAAAGTGAAAGGCTGTTCGATGTGTGGTCTGGGAGCTCAGGTGAGAGCCAGTAGTGAGTAGGGGGAGGGGAGAGAGACATTCAAATCAGTTTGTCTTGTGAACATACAAATAAGGATGAGTAATGACACACTTAAAAACTCTATATTCTGTATTTAAAGCCCAGTAACATTTTGCTATATTGACTGCAGATGTTCTTAATTTTTTTAATAGAAATAAAATAAATAGAAACAAAATAGTGGAGTTAATGAACATCTTAGAGTTGATGTGTGTCCTTGTATATATTTTCATACCTCATCTGTTTATAACCATAATCTACAAAAAGTTCGCTTGCTTAGCATAAGAGTTAAACAGAGGGACGTGAGACACAGTGTTGGGGCTTGAAGCTGATCTTCTCGGGCAAATTATGTCACCTCTCTGTGCCTTAGTTGCATCTTCTGTGACTGCCCCCGGACCCCTCATCACAGCTGATTTCCTAGACTAGATGTTGGGAGGGAGGCTGCTGAAGGGAATAAGAAGTGGCAACTTCTAGAGATATTGAAGAGAGAGACAAAAACAGATTAAAGCCAATAAACTGAGTAAAAATACCCTCAAAAGAGAAAGAATCCCACAGTGTTTTGAGCCCCTTAGTGTAAGGGAAACAAAATCACGTGGACCCAAAGCTCTTGAGCATGTGAATATTGTGGGTGGGAGGGTGTCATCAGAAAAGGGTTGAGAAAAGGCCTTTTGGTTTCCCTTGACGTTTCCAGTAAGGATGGGTAGCAGAAGAGAAAACCCCCTTCTTCACAGTGGAAGCTGCTGTTTTGTGCAAAACTGTCCAAAGGTTGGAGACCTGTCATCAGCGGTGCTGGCAAATGAAGAGACTTCGGGATTGGGTGGGGCACTTGCTGCGACTTCCAGGTGACCTGCTGGCTGGGGGCTGTGAGGCCGGCAGTAGGTTTGCAGGGTGACCGGGGCATAATCCCTGGGTCTGAGGCTCCTGGTCTGACTAGCAATCCTGGGCACCCGCAGTCCTAATGGGGCAGCTCGGGATGTGGCCTGGGACACCTGCTGAGCTGAGGGCGAGAAGAGGGCTTTCCTGAGGGGGTGTCATGCGGAGAGTGGGAACATGTTCCTGCAGGGGAGGAAGAGCCTCTGAGCAGGGTGCTGGATGCACAGGCAAGACCAGCCTGAGCACGGAGGCTTCTGGGAGCCAGAAGTCATACAATGGCCCGAACCGCCTTGTTCCTGCGAGACTGCAGGGAAAAGATGCTGAAAATGTAGGCTAGGCTCAGACCCTGTGGTGTTTTATGAGTGACAGTAAAGGACTGGTCAGGCAGGCAGGAGAGAACCCTGTGGGCTTCCCAGCTGGGGTGTCACGCCGGAGGGAGGAGCAGAGTTATAGACTTTGCCACTTATTAGCTGTGTGACTTTGAGCAAGATCACCCCACCTCTCTCTATATATATCTTCATCTGTAAAGTGACAGAGTGACAAGCTCGTGTCATCAGAAGGCTTAGTTTAGCTCTGATCCTCTTTGTCTAGTCCTGTCAGTGCTGCCCTGTGAGGTTCTGCAGCGGCTGCTCTTACCCTGAGATGGGAGAGCGTAGAGGGACATTGTAGTGCCCGAGGACAGGAAGGGGTTGCTTTAAAAGCAGACATGTTGCCGCCTGCAGCTGCAGGCCTGCAGGCAGTTTGGTTGAAGGTCCTGCAGGGGACTTTGGAGGTCTTAGGTTGTGGAGAGTACTTTGGACGCCTTAGCTTCATCTTAAGTCTTGTTTTCCCTTGAGGACCGGATTTACCTTTGCAGATTGATACTGAAGATTTGGGCTTCTAGCAAAGCTGTTTTCAGAGATGGATATGTACGTAAAATATCGTATAAAATAAAATGATTTATTTAACGTGTGGGACTTCGCAGCTGTTGGGAACAGCTTTGTTGTCCTGGTTGTCACGGAGGACACCAAGGTTCAGCAGAGACTGCGGGAGGGCAGGTAGCCTGCAGTGCTGCTGCGGGGTGTTCTCCCGAGTAGAGCACTCTGCTGAGTTGACTCTTCTCTGAGTTTGGTTGCCAGATGAGCAGACAGCAAATTAATGAGTTCTGGTGGGATTGTATAATGACAGGAAGAAAGAGGAAACCGTAGTTTTTCCAGACTAAAACACGCTTTTGTTTCCTGATCCAGTGTGTTCCATTACAGAATTGATGAGTTGTGTCTATTCTGGGACTTCATTGAAATAAACGTTCAGCCTAAATGTTAAGAGTTATGTTTTATTTGGCTGGAGGACTCGAGCAGGGATGGCAAACTCTCAGATCACTCTGAGGGACTGCTCCCAAGAGGTAGGGGAGGAGCTAGGATATATAGAAGTTTTACAAGAAAGACCAGGTAGTTGGAACAATAAAATATTGCTTCTTATCTAAAGAAAACCAGATATCTCAAGATCAAGTATTTAGTGCTTTTCTATGTATGGGAGGAAGCAAACATTTGTGTCATTGAATTCATCCCTTTGGCAAGTACCTAGCTATCTAGGGCCAGTATCCTGTCCTTTCTTACTCTGAGTCCGCTCAGAGGGCACCACTGTGAGTGGCTGAGAGGCTGGGCTGCAGGCATGCACTCGATGGGGGGTGGCAGCAGCCGCTGATGGCTTGGTTTCAGCATTCTTTGTTTACTGACATGGTTGCAGTATTTTCATTCACAGTGCTCCCCCTTGGTCTTAAATTCTGCCAATATTTTGAGAGACATTTCTTGACCAATTTTGTCCCATGGTGCTAGGATGGCTCAATCCTAGTTCAGGTGAAGAATCTTCTGAGTTGCCATTCAAGGTGTTAGTTTTTTATCAGGCCCTGTTGATACTAAAAATTCTCTGGATCACCTGTCTTACTAGTTAGTTATGATCCAGGAAGTGTTTACCCTTCATTGCTCATTCCCATATCTAGAATCACACTATTACAATTACTTTATTCAGGGTTATAAATTTTATCTATTTCTTCAAGATGTTAAGCCATCATCAATTTTGTAGGCCTATTTACACTTTGGGAAATGTAACAGACAATTTTATAAAATAGACAGGATATAAGTAATACAGCTAGTAACGTTAATAAAGTCACGATTAAGAATTTAATAGTCAGGAAGTTGTATTTTGGGGTTAAAATTTTGCTTGTGTTTCTGATTGAGTTTGAGTGATTTATGAGAAAGTTCATATTTACGGTCAGGCTCAGAGCAGGTATTAATTGGTCAGGTGAGGTCTCCCACCTTGTAAGATCAACAGAGGCCTAAAGAGAACTATAATTTCTTTTTAGAATAATGTTTCTGAGGGCTATCTATTTAGAGCCTTGGAGTAGGGAAACCCACCAAGGTAACACAGAAGTACTAGACATAGGTAATTTACCATAAACTTAACAATTGGAGTAGTTCATAATCAAAGGTAGGAGAAATTATCACAGTAATTGTTATGCAGGCCTGGTCCGGTGTCTTGGGTCAGCTGTCTACCTCAGATATCGTCTTCTTCTCATCCTGGCCTTGTAGCTTTTTCTCCATTTGGGCATTGTTTTAAGGTGAGCAGTGCTCTATAGGCCAGTGCATTGCAGGGGCTATTTCTGATAGGAAATGAACCCAAAAGTCCGTTTCCTTCAGCTTTGGTGTGTATGGTCTTTTTAAGAGTACCTGATAAAGGGTCCTTCCATTCAGGTTGGAGACAGTTCTTTAAGTCATGCCTGTTCCAGTTTGTATAATCCCCTGTCTGCAGGTCATGGGGCATTGGATCTTTACCCAAGGATAGATTAGTGAGCTTCAGAAACAAAGCTAGAGTATCCTATTAATAATTCAGTTAAACTGTACAGCAATGTGACATAACAGCAAGGAATGATGTGGGAAGTGTCTTAGTAAATATAGACCTCAATTAACAAAACTAGAATTTAATATCCACTAAAATATAATCTTTTTTCTCTCTAAAGTTACCCTCATTTTTCTCAAATAAAGCCATGTCAAGATTAATTTGTTTACAAGTTGTCTGATTATTTGATCATATAGGCTCTTTTAAATTGGCTGTGTTGGAACTTTTAATTAGGAGTCTCAGGGTAGAATGTTAATAAGGTTTGCTAAGGCCAGGAAAGCCCCGTCAAGGGCTTGTCATTGATTTCTGCCTTACAGATTTAGGTAAATTCTTTTCTCTTTAAAATCCTTAAAATACCTTGAGATTCCTATATCTGTTAGGAGACGATCTTCCTAATTTGTCTGATAGAGCCACTGGGGACCTAAGAGTTTTTAGTCTATTGAGGGATCAGATAGAGAGAAAAGATAAATGTTCCAAGTCTGATTACATAGGTATAATGTATCAAATTGCAGTGAATCATAAATAGCTTAAAGAGAAGAGATTCTTTATGTCTGGGAAACAGGTTAAAAGCCAGTAGTATTAAACAAAATCAAAAATTATAACCATATTCACCAGTTTACTCAGTCCCATGTAACTAATTCTTTTAATCACAGTTTTCATTGGAAATTTAAAATTTCTTACCCAGTTTAGTTCACTGCTATAGTTTGAAATTTATTAGAAATCAGTAAATCTCCTTGAAGAGCAAGCATTTTGCAAAACCATCAGAAGACAACCATTAACTGTCTATAAATGACAAAAGATTTAAAATCATGGTTAAACACCGTTACACTATAATCGATAAAGAAACCTGGTCACTATACCCAGAATTATCACTGGTAACATTTCAGATATACCAGAATTTTAGGGAGTCCATATAATTTCTACAATATCTATATTAATAATATTTTCTCATACAATATAACCTTAGAAGATTTATTATTCATTTGACAATACCGTGTTATTTAACATGCCAAATGAAATTTACTAGATTAAAATCTCTCTTTGGGATGTTTCAGGGGCCCTCTGTAGCATCCCAAACTTAACTGGAGATTAAAAGAACTTTAATTAGAAATTGATACTTGGGGAGCTTGTTAAAAGATTTCAGAACACTTGGTCAGATAAACATATAGATCACTGTAACGTAGTACTAATTCATTAACAAGAAAATGCGTCAAAGGTAATGGCAGAACAGATCAGTTAAGTGGTATAAGAAGTTTTACAATCTGTTACTGAAGGTGGATTAACATTTTAAGAAAAAATTTTCCTCTTAACAGCGAGAAAACCAAATCTAGTGTTGTACCTGCTTACTTCTAAGATTCATTTACTTTGCCCATGTTGATTCTAAACTTAGCCAATTCCGCCCACGTATGAAACTCTTTCCTCAGGGTTTCTCTTCCACAAGCCTTCCATAGCTTTCTATACTCATATTAGTGTGTCCCTTATTTTCTCTTCCATTCAGAAGTAACCAACTTCAGGAGAAATTCACTATTTTTCATTAACAAAATATAATTCCATTCTTATATCTTCCTTTACACATTTATCTTACTTTCCTAGGATACTGAGTTCTTTCCCTTAATAATAGAGACTAATTCAGGGTGGCATCATCCATTTATTAGTATTTCAAAACACCTTTATTTTCTCTGTAAGAGGAAGTTACATGTTAAGTAATTCATATTTCAATCTTATTTTATCTGAAAATGGCATAGCTATTTAATAAACTCCTATCATTTGACTTAATTTAGAACAACTCTAGAATTTAAAGATACCAAACATTTAGAGATTATCTTAAGCATACATTTTAAAAATATATTTTAAAAATTTACCCAAAGCTCTCATCTCATTTGCATTTAATTTACTTAAAATTTTACCACACCACATTACTGTTTTTTTTTCTTCACAAATCTGCAACAGATATAACAGGATCTTATTTGACTTTCATTAAACCTAGGTACAGTAAAGGCATTATACCTAATATTGATGACTTTAAAGATGTCTATATTAATTGGAACATTCTTAAACTAAACAATATCAAATATTATCTTAATATTGAATATTTTCAGTTCACGTGATGCTGAAAGTCAATTTGTTCAGTTTTTATTTTAAAAATACTTAATTTTCAAGCTCTTATTTTTTACGTCAATTAAGCAGATCTCTTTGACTTTGATTTTTTTTTAGCTGTAGAAATATCTCACATCTATAATGTGTACAAAGTCTTATAAACAGACAAAAGCTAGAGATCTCATAGCTTCACTTTAAAACTTACTTATAAGTATAATAATAGTTGGAGTAAAGTGAATTTGCTTGCTCAAATCACTAGGGCTTACTATTTATGAAACAGACATTTAAGATTTCTTGACAAAGTCTGAAGGACACGTCAGAGTTCTGAGTTCTAAAATGCCAAAAATTTCTTGGCCTTAAGTTTTATTTCGTTGAGCTAATTAGGATCAGTCCTAGGTCACTGTTTGCTGTATTTACATTTCTGATCTGCAAGACAAATACACACGCTTCCAATTCCCCAGAGAACTGCTCTGTCACCCAGACCCAATTTTCTCTCCTTAATTGGCATTTTTTTATCAGTGAGAAGAGCTGTAGACAAAGAATTCCGTGTTTTAAAACCTTAAGGTTTACTTTATCATGTTTTCCAAAGCTTGCATAAGGCATTTAGTAAGGTCTCTTTTCCTTGAGTTATAAGTTAAACCCAGGGTAAACGTCTTATTATATTTTTTTATTAGCCACTGAATATTAGTTTTTAGTTTTACGTTATATTGGACGGCTCATGTAACTCTATTGGTTTCTTTTACTTTGTTCAATTAATATTTTCTGAGGGACAGATTTGTGCCCAGAGTTATAAAACCAAGAAGGGGAAGCGTTTTTCCATTGAAACAGATCTATCCCACAACATAATTAAGCAAAACTTTTATATAAAGACCATTTAAATATACCAATTTTACAGACATTTATCTCAATTTTATTAAATCTTATACCTTTAATTTTTATATTTATGTTTTAATCAATAATTCTTATTTCTAGAAGGAGTGCCAGAAGCCCTTTTTTTTTTTTTTTTGTGCATTGTATCTAATTTTATAGAAAAGTCTCTAGGATGCCCAAGTTTCAGCCAAAGATCTTAGACCCTTCTCAATTTTTAATTTGATTAATTGGTCTGTTGTCCCAATCATTGATCAAGTATTTCAGTCTATATATACATATATTTTAAACTGTGGCAAATAAAACGGACTTGTTTGAACTTTAATGTTGGGGGGCAGTAGGTGATCTCTTTGGCCCTTTTTTTTACTTTATGTAGTGTAGTATCAAAACCTTGTACCTAAATCCAAAAATGTCCATTTTATTTATCTCATTCAAAATAACCATATAAAAATATTTATCCACTTGGGATAAGCCCTTTTTTTTTTTTCGACCTTTTAACAATCCTTTTTCCAGTTATTCAACCTAATTAACATTAATTATTCTAAGTTTTTATTAGCATCTCTAGAACCATTTATCGGAAAGGAAAAACACAAATGTAGCTTTTCAAACCAGTTTTATTTTTTTCACTAAGTTCTTAGCTTAACCATTAGATATATTTTTCTACCTTTAAAATTGATTTTAATAGATACCAATAAAACAGTTGTTTATAATGAGATCTCTTTCAACGTTCACCAATTTAAAAGTTTTTCCAAATTAAAGGATCCATCATATGGCCTTCAATTTATATATATATATAAATAATAATATATATATTATTATTATATAATATATATATAATATATATATAGTGATTTTAAACCAATAAGATGAAGAGGCTCTTCCACATGATAGTGGGGGTGTTGCCTAAATAAAATTCAAAGGTTTAGTCTCCAAAAGCTAAAGGCCTTTGTGGTCCAGGCTGATGAAACAAAGTTTAAGATGGCAAAATATCTGACAATTGGTACAAAGAATTGCTTAGAATACCAATTTATTTGCGTGGCCACCATATGTACACAATACTTGAAACTTTTGTATGGCAGAGTCCAAGGTTTCCTTTAAAAAAAAAGTAAACTTATATATACATACATACACACACTTAAAACACCCAGAGAAAGATAAAACGTTTACATTTCAAGGACACAGGAAGAGAAATCCAAGTTCCCCCTAACGGGGATTTTGTTTTTATAAGTTCAGAATTCCAAAAAAAGTTTTTATCAGGCCTGGTTAGTTACTTTCAGAGTGAGGTTTTTTTTTTTTTTTTTTTTTTTTCTAATTCCCAATTAATGCTGTAAGTTTTGTACGTACATAAACCTGGCTGGGGTAATAGTTGGATGCTGGCAATCTGTCATTTTTTCTTTTCTTTTCTGTTTTTTATTTTTTTTTTAAAGTTCTATTCCCCATTGTAAGGTCGGGTTCTCAGAATAAATTTGCTAGTAAGATTTCCCTCAGGGACAACTCTATGGCATGAAGTCTTTGCCTCTACCACACCTGCAAGATTCTCTGTCACCAGAGAAAGCTGTTACCAGCCAGGAGGAGGGTCCCATTTTTGGAGTTGAATGGTTACTCATAAGAGTTTTACTTTTATCCTGAAAAATTCAATGGAGGTAACCAAATTGAGGAAAACATTAGACCAACCTCTTACCTAACCACTCAGCCCTGAACCCAGTGTCCTTCAACTTGGACCCACTCGGGACGTCTCCACTGGGTGAGTATTTTCCTGGTATGTATCCACCAGCCCCACTTCGGACGTCTCCGCAAGGTGGGTGTTTCCCGTTATCTTTCAACCAGGCCCCACCCAGTATGTCTCCACTGGGTGGGTAATTAACCCCAGTATCTTTCAACTGGAGGGCCAGTTACCTGGAAACACCGCCAAATAAAACTCAGGATCATCAACCAATATGTGAGTTCCGAGAACCAAGAGAGACTCACCCAAATTCATCTGGACTCCCCAAGGAGGCAGAAGGGCACAAAGGGCCACTTATGGTACCAAGGCTCCAGATACTCGGAGAGTTCAGGTGGAGAAAGTCTGCTCTGGGTCCCTTCATGGTGTCCAAAACTGTTGACTGAAATACATGTGCAGCCTAAAGGTTAAGAGTTATGTTTTATTTGGCGGGACGACTCGAGCCGTGATGACAGCCTCTCAGATCTCTCTGAGGGACTGCTCCCAAGAGGTTGAGGAGGAGCTAGGATATATAGGGGGTTTACAACAAAGACCAGGTTGTTGGAACAGTAAAAGATTGCTTGTTATCTAAAGAAAGCCAGGTATCTCAAGTTCAAGAATTTAGTGCTTTTCCATGTATGGGAGGAAGCAAACATTTTGGACTCCCTGAATTCATTCTTTAAACAAGCACCTAGCTACCTATGGCCAGTATCCTGTCCTTTCTTATTCTGAGTCTGCTCAGAGGGCACCATTGTGAGTTGCTGCAGCTGTTGGGCTGCAGGCCTGTCCTCGCTGGGGGGTGGCAGCAGCCACTGATGACTTGGTTTCAGCATTCTTTGTTTACTGACATGGTTGCAGTATTTTCATTCACATTGTAGTATTTTCATTCACGGACTGATTATGGATAATCTGCAACCTTGGAAAGCAACCGAGATGGAATTACTGCAGGTACCTTCTACTTTAATAAGCCGTGTGCAAACATAAACATGGAGGAAGCATACATTTGGATTTGGTGGTGTAGGGAAGGGTTTCTGCACATTGCAGGAGAACGCAATGCAGAATTCCTTAAGTCCAACTTTCTTTTCTGTAGTGGTTTCTGAGAACAGTTTATGGTAATTAACCAACATTGACAAATGGTGGCACACATTGCATTTAAGAGCTGGCCGGCTGCAAACTTGTGTATTGGACAGGTGGAATTCATAGGCAAGTGGTCAGGTGGATGGGAGAGAGATGGAGCCTAGGCCTGGGCCCAGATACTGGTTTAAATCGCCATTTCCTCACCATACGGCCTTGGACTAGAATGCAACCTCTCTTAACCTGTTGGTGAATCTGTGAAATGGGCATGATAATAATCGTTTCTTCCTGGGATTTTTGTAAGTTCTAAAGAGTATTGTAGCACACATGAAGCACTTAACACACTGGCACTTACCAGTGTTCACTGTGTGCGGCCACCCCGCTTGGCATGTGTCAGAGCCGTAAAGGCAGCATTTGTCTGTTGAGGATGCACTGGTAGCCCCTTGAATAGGTTGTGAATTTGGTGATTTCTTTTAATCTTGGTAACTGTGTGCCATGGGCAGTTATTTTCATGGACAGATGAGGAATCTCAGGGTAAAGAAGACTGTGTAATTTGCCCAAAGTCAGACCATAATTTTGGGTGCAGGGGCCTCGGTTCAGCATGGGCCCCAGGACCTTCTGCCCTCTCCGTTCAGCACCAGAGCCAGATGTGTGGTCGGCTGTTTCCCAGCCCAGAATACCGGGCAGGCCGCAAGACACACCTGGCCCTGCACTGCTTGAGCAAAAACTCCGGAGGAGAGGAAGTTACAAAAGGGATAAACATAAAAACAGATGACAGCAAACTGTGATCAGCACTGAGAAGGAAAGAAACACGCCTCGCAATGCAGAGCTGCGAGCTTTCCCGTCGGGGCTGCTCTGGGGGCGTTCATCTCAGCTAAACAAGCTCTGCTGCTGCACCAAGGCAGGAAGGCAGGGAACGTGTGACCAGGTAGACAGGGCCTTGTTAATCATACTCATTCCCCATTAAGCTGCAGCTGTCACGGGCACTTACCTAGTAAACAGATGTCTTCCATAATCATCACGCACTTTTCTTGGTAGTTTTATTGCCCCACCTTTGAGATGAGGTCATTGAAGCTGGGGAGTTTGCTGCATGCCCGTGATCACCATGGAAATACCCCCACTGGTCTTTCAACCTAGACTGGTGTGGCTCTCATGTCCCAGCCCTATGAATGGCATCGTGTTGCTTCTCCCATGTTGCCCAAATGACTGACATTGATATTCTTACTTCGTAGGAAATGGTATGTGACTATAGGAGAAAAAGGTAGTAAGAAATTGTTTGGAAAACTAGAACAAAATCCAATTCTTCCCCAACTGGGGGAGCGTACCCTGTGTCACTCACCCCACTCACTGCGTGTCACCTCCTCCCTGCCGACTCCGCGTTCAGAAGCCATTCTGAGCCTTTGAAGAACATTTTGCCTCATGACACTGTTGACTAGGACCTGCGACCTCTCTGTCCCTGGTTAACTCTCTCTTCAAAGCCATTTAAATTTTTTGCAGGCTCCTCCGCTCAGATGTAAGAATATCCTCTTTCAACTTCTTGATGCAGCTCCTTAATGAAGATCTTGTGAAGGAAACTTAGTCAAAACCTGGGTGGTATGCACACAGTGACTGCAACCTCAGCACTTTATGAAGTTCAGAATCAGATTTGTGGGTGACTCAGGAAAGGCTTTTTTAAGGTAACAAGAGGAAAGTGAAAGGATGCAGGCTGTGTGAGACTGAAACATCTCGGTCCCAGCCAGCAAGGCACCTGTGTTCAGGATGGTGTGTGTGGAGTGTAGAGTTCTCACAAAGAAAGAAGTGTTGGGATGGGAGGGAGGACAGTTAGGTACTTTACTGTGGAGGGAAATAGTGGGCTGAACATTTCCTGGTTGAACAAGAGGATTGTGACATGATGTGCTTGTATTTTGGAGAGAAGGGTTTTGTGGGGACAGGCCTAGGAGAACGCTGTCTGGCTGGGGAGTCAGCACAACAGAGAAACACAGAGAACCGGGCAGGCCCCAAGGCCCCTGCTGGGGAAGAGGCTGCCCGCCAATTCGAGCCCGGGGGCGGCTTCTGTCCCATAGCTGGGGCCTCAGAGCTCCCTTCACAACCCATTCCTTTTGATACAAGAAAAAAAACGTGAGGCATGAGAAGGGCTGTGTCCCAGGTTTTGGTTGAGCCCCTGGGATGTGCCCCACCAGATTTTGTTCCTTGGCTTCGTGCAGTAAAGTATTCAAGAGCAAGCCACTGTTGAGTAAAGGTAGATTTACTCAGAGAGATACATTGAAAGGCAAGAGAAAGTCCACGAGGTGCGGGGGTTTGATGCTCAGATTAAAAGTAGGTACACACTCCACAGAGTGTGGGCTTTCTCCGAAGAGGGAGAGAGAGGGGTGACCGCGAGGTGGCGCTGTGTTGCTCGTTTTCTTGGGCTTAGGGTTTTCATTTGCTAATATGTAGAAGGACCAGCCTAAGGGCAAGAGGCTGGGATTCCCAGGGAGTTGGCCATTTCCCAACCTTTGACCTTTTGTGGCTAGCTTTGGGACTGCATGGTGCCTGGGGCATGTTATTCACCATGTTACTATTACAATGAGTGTATAATGAAGCTCAAGCTCTGCTAGAAGTTAAATCTCTTCATCCTGAGCCTCAAGGCCTACTGGGGGTTGAATCCTTCACCATTTTGATGTTAATTGCTGTGGCCTTCCTTGAATGGCTGTGCCCTGCCCCCTTCCATCCTGTCTCACTTTGATGACACAGAGAGAGCAAAGGCCGGGACCTGCCTGTGCTCCTGAATTTAACAGCGGGAGGTGTGGGGTGGGCTTATGATGACTCTGAGTGGTGAGAAGGATGTTTCAGATTTTGCCACGTGAGACATGGGGACCTGCCAGCAGCCATCACAGATTTATCTCAAGGGCATTATCGCTTGTGTTGTTACGGAAACAACAGGCCAGCCAAGAAACAAGCACTGAGATTTATTACTCCGGCGGGCTCAGAGGGGCTTCTGTTCCGAAGCTTTGAGCACCTCCAAGACCTGCACATGAGGTTCTATAGGGTTAATTACAAGTAAGGGGCTATTAGCCAATAAGACTCAAACGACAAAAAGCAAGGAATCAGTACACTGAAGCTTATGAATTTGGAACAGATCACGTTACTGACAATTGTTGACCATGGATTTACGAGTTAGCTTATTAGCCCAGTAAACTGACACTAAACTTCAGATTTACGAGTTAGCCCAGCAATACTTAGATCAGTAAACCGACACTTATCACACTTAGATTTGTGACTTAGCTCGTTAGCCCAGCTGGGCTTTTCCTTCACAGTGTCACTCATCTTTTCTATATTTCTTTTTTTTTTTTTTAAGTATTTAATCCAAATTTAATATCAGGTTGTTTTGGAAAGAAATTTCTCTTTTTCTTTTCTTTGGGGCTCTTTTGGGGGGGTAGGTAATTAGGTGTATTTATCTGTTAGTGGAGGCCCTGGGGCTTGAACCCGGGACCCCGTGCACGCTAAGCACACGCTCTTCCACCCCCCCATGATCTTTTCTTTTTGCTTTAGCTGCCAAGAATCTTACAGCTGAATTTCTAGTCGGCCTTTCACACTTGCCCTGACTCCAGGGAATCCATTTTTATGACTTTACCTCCCCCTGGTTTCATTTAAGTATTGAATCTCCAATTTCTCTTCACTCTCAATTTTGCCTTTTTGTTGTTATGGTTGTTAAGGTGTGTTTAAAAAAATTGTTTAGTTTCTCTTTTAGCAGGAGGCTGAAAGTAAATAAACATGTAAACAAACAGCACATTTAAATGCTTTTATACATTCTAAGGTGTTTAGTAGTTACTTAAAAACCGAATTGAATATTAAAGTGATAACATTTTTAAATTATTTTTTAATTTTTTACAAAGATATAGCTGATTTAAAATGATATGTTTCAGGTGTACAATAGATGCTCCATTTATAGTTACTGTTAACATTGGCTGTATTCCCTGTGTTGTAAGATACATCCCTGTAGCGTGTTTACATTACATGTTGCAGTTTGTATAAGAAAGTTGGGTAACGCAGAGTCTGGGGCATGGCTGTGTCTGACCCAGGGTCACGCTCACCCTGCCTGTCAGAGCCCAGGCCCTCACTCCTGTCTGCAGGGCAGCGAGTGGAGGCAGCCCTCATCAGCGCTGGCACCACCCTCTGAGCGGCAGTGACAGCAGTGTCTGTGTGTGGACGTGCAAAGTGTTTTTCCAGGAGCTTTACATGCATTTCTGCATTTAATAATTAAAGCCCTCCTGTGAGGAAGCGTTTTATAATTTTAATGAATAATACATTTTATTTTGATATTGATAGACTTCAAACCTCCGGAAAATTTACAGAAGTAGTACAGTAAACGCTTAGATACAGTTCACCTTAAAGGGCACTATTTGTCCTTTTGTGTCTGGCTTATTTTAGCATAAAGTTTCAAAGTTCATCCATATTGTAGCCTGAGTCAGTACTTTATTCTTTTGGTTTCATAATATCCTTTTTCTTGTTTTTCGTTTTTGTTCTATTTAAAAATATTTTCATTGAAGTCTAGTCAGTTTATAATGTTGTGTCAGTTTCTTGTGTACAGCACAACAATTCAGTTAAATAGGAACATACCTGTATTCTTTTTCATATTCTTTTTAAACATAAGTTACTATAAGATATTAAATATATTCTCCTGTGCTATACAGTATAAACTTGCGGTTTATTCTATACATAGTCAGTATCTGCAAATCTTGAAATCCCAAATTATTCCTCCCCACACCCTCTCCCCTCTGGTAACCATAGTTTGGTTTCTATGTCTCTGTGTCTGTTTCTGTTCTGTAGATAAGTTTATTTTTTGTGTCTTTGTTTTTTGACTTTTTTTTTTTTTTTTTTTAGATTCCACATGTGAGCGATCTCATATGGTATTTTTCTTTCTCTTTCTGGCTTACTTTTCTTAGAATGACATTCTCAAGGTGCATTCATGTTGCTGCAAATGGCATTACTTTATCATTATTTTATGGCTGAATAGTAGTCTATTGGAGAAATATACTAGAGTCTCTTCATCCAGTCATCTTTCAGTGGACATTTAGTTTGTTTCCATGTCTTGCTATTGTAAATAGTGCTGCTGTGAACATTGGGGTGAAAGGGTCTTTTTGAATTAGGGTTCCTTCTGGATATATGTCCAGGAGTGGGATTGCTGGGTCATATGGGAGGTCAATTTTTTGTCTTTTGAGGAACCTCTATACAGTTTTCCACAATGGCTCCACCAAACTGCATTCCCACCACAGTGTAGGAGGGTTCCCAATTCTCTGCAGCCTCTCCAGCATTTAATGTCTGTGAATTTCTGAATGATGGCTATTCTGACTGGTGAGAGGTGAGACTTGATTGCAGTTTTGATTTGCATTTCTCTGATAATGATATTGAGCATTTTTTTCATGTGCCTATTGGCCATTTGTATGTCTTCATTGGAGAAACGTTTCTTTAGGACTTCTGCCAATTTTTGAATTGAATTCTTTGTTTTTCCTTCTTTTTAAGTGTAAAAGCTGTTTACATATTCTGGGAATTAAGCCCTTGTCAGTCTCATTTATTGCAACTATTTTCTCCCATTCCATAGATTGTCTTTTTGTTTTGCTTTTTGTTTCCTTTCCTGTGCAAAAACTTGTAAGTTTAATTAGATCCCACTTGTATTATTTTGCTTGTATTTCTATTGCTTGTGTAGACTGCTCTAGGGAAACATTGTTGAGATGTATGTCAGATGTTTTGCCTATGTTTTCTTCTAAGAGGTTTAGAGTGTCTTGTCTACATGTTTAAGTCTTTAAGCCATTTTTAATTTATTTTTGTGTATGCTGTGAGGGAGTAGTCTAACTTCATTGATTTACATGCAGCTGTCCAGTTTTCCCTACACCATTTGCTGAAGAGGCTGTCTTTACTCCATTGTATGTTCTCACCCCCTTTGTGAAAGATTCAATGACCAAAAGTTTGTGGGACTATTCTTGGTAATTTTGTTTATCCGTTCATTGATGGATGGATATTGTTTGTAACCTTTGGCTACTCTGAATGATACTGCCATGAATATTGATGTGCAAGTTTTTGTGAGAATATATTTTCATTCTGTTGGCTGTACAGTTGGCCCGCCATATCTGTAGTTTTCACTTCATGGATCCAGATGGCTGATTGTAAAGGGACTCGAACATCCTTGGATTATGGTATCCAGGGTGGGGGTTTCCTGAAACGAACCCCCCGAGGATACTGAGGGATGACTCTATATGTAGGAGTGGAATTGCTGTGCCATATAATTCTAACCTTTTGAGGAAACACCAGGCTTTTCCAAAGAAGCTGCACCATTGCCCCTTTCCAACAGCTGCGTATTGAGGGTTCCCATTTCTCTGCCTCCTGACCGACACTTGTTATTGTCCATGTTTTGATTATAACCATCCTAGTGGGTGTAAAATGAGATCTCATTTTGATTTTGATTTCGCTAGTGATGCTGAGCATCTTTTCATATGCTTATTGGCCAATTGCGTATCTATTTAAATACTTGGCATATTTAAAAATTGGGTCGATTTTCTTTGTATTGGTCAGTTGTAAGCATTTGTTTTATATCCTGGATACTAGTCTCTTATTAGATATATGCTTTGCAAAATTTTTCTCCTATTCTGCAGATTGTCGTTTCACTTTACTTTTTTTAAACATTAAAACAATTTCTTTCTAGGGGAGGTAATTAGATTTATTCATTTTATTTTTCTTGCTAAGCACGCACTCTATCACATGAGCTACCCCCTTCCCCTTTCATTTCACTTTCTTGATGATGTCCTTTGTAACAAATGGTTTTAATTTTGATGAAGTCCATTTTATCTTTCTTTTTTTTCACTTGTGCTCTTGGTATTGTATCTAGGAAGCCATAGCCTATCCTAGGACCACAAAGATTTATACTATGTCTTCTTTTAGAAAGTTTATATATTTAGTTTTTACATTTCTGTCTGTGATCCATTTTGAATTAATATTTTATTTGTTATATAAAATACGGGGGTCCAGATTCCAGATTCATTCTTTTCCCTGCAGATACCCAGGTGTCTCTGCAACATTTGTTGAACAGACTCTTCTTTCAATGGAGTGTTGTTGACACATTTCTGGAAAAATGACTGTAAATATAAGTTTCCCCCTGGATTTTTTATTGTGTCTCATAGATTTTTTGCATCCAAACTTATGCCAGTACCATAATGACTTGAGTACTATAGATTTGTAGTAACCTTTGAGTGAGTCCTCCAACTTTGCTCTACTTTATCAAGATTGTTTTGGCTGACCTGGGTCCCTTGCACTTCCATATGAATTTTGGCATCAGTTTTTCAATTTTTGCAAAGAAGTCAGCTGGAATTTTGATAGGGATTCCATTAAATTTGTAGATCATTTTGGGGACTCTTAACATTTTTAACAATATTGTCTACCATTCCATGAACATGGGATGTCTTCCATATATGTAGATCTTTTAATTTTTTTTTTTTTTTGGGTGATACTTCAAACTGTTCAATGTGCAAATCTTGTAAAATTTTGTTAAATGTATCTCTCATTTTATTTTTAATGCTGTTGTAATTGGAAAGGCTGAGCTTCTTAAGGGTGGGACTATATATCAATTTGTTTATTTCTAGGATTCCTGCACAGCAAATACCCTAGATTTATATTTGCTACATAAATCTATCCACAATTCTTCCCACCCCCATGTCATAAGAAACCAAGACCCAGGTTAAGCTACCTGAACACCTATGTGGAAGTGAGAATTGAGACCCTTGGGTGGGGCTCTGTGCAGATTATACTGAAAGCTCATTCATTATGGCTTCATCTTAATTTCTTTTAAACACTGAAATCCTTTCAGTGTATATAGTCAGATACATTAAGAACATTTCCTTTTGATGTGTGGAGGAGCTAAGACTATAATTTTCAAATACTTTCTAGTGAGAGTGTTGTACTTGAAACCTAATTTGCATCAATCTTTGAAGATTTATGTTTCAGGAGCTTTGACTATATAATACCTGTCTTTATTCAATAACTACAATTAAATGCTCAAACAACATGTAAGAGTTTGAGCAAACTGCCCCCGCCCCATAGTGCTGGTTGGCTGCAGCTGTAACTGGAATCAAGGCTTACCTATCCCAGTACGCTTGGGCTGATCTGCTCAAAGGGGTTCGTCCAATAGTTTGTTGGTAGTCTTTTGGACAAAGCCATAAAGCATTGATTTAAGGTTGCTGGAATGGAATCTATTTTAGTAATATTAAGTAAGCACATATTGAGTGCTTACTGTATGTTGGGAATTGTCCCTCAGCTTCACATGAATATTATTTCACTTAAAACCTTCATATTTCCTTGTTATTCACACTTTACAGATAAGGAGTCTGAGGATTAGGTCTTCTCTCTTTTGGGGGGAGCTCATTATCAATGATGGGAAGTTATAAGGAAAAAGATATTGATTCATCCTGAGAAAACAATTTTCTGAGAGTCAGCACTGAAGAGGGTGATCATTGTTTGAGTGAGACGAGCCCCGGGTTGTACGGAGTCAGCATCCCTGTCCTGGACACTGCACATGTAGCGCTGCGTGGTGGGTGAGGCGGCGCGGCCGCGCAGGGAACGCGGATGCCGGGCCATTGGGCTGTACTCAGGCCGGTGGGGCTTTCTCCTAAGGGAAGTGGAACGTCATTGTCAGATTTTAAGTAGGGGAGTGGGGTGCTCTCGTAGATCACTTTTGTCTTGTAGAATGCTTAGAAACATTTAGAAGGCTCGGCAGGAGGTGATGTGATAAGTCAGAGTAGGGTGGCTGTGAGGTGTAGCAGTGTTCAGTTTTCAAGTGATTTTCAGTCCCAGGTTTGTTGCTCAGTAGCCGTTTCACTTTGGATGACACACTCAAGGAAGTGAAACAATTTATCTTATTAATTGAAGCAGTGATATACCGACTTCCCAGGACTGCTGAGGAGATCCAGTGAGATAACGTGTGCACAATGTGCAGCGTGGTCCACAGCACAGAGTCAGTGCTGAGGGAGTGCCAGTGAGAACATGGTAGGTGAGGTTTGGGTGGTGGGACTCGTTGACTGAGGAAATTGGGCCCTGAAGGAGGGGTCCAGTCACATCTGTGAGTGATGGGCCTGAGCTGGGAGAGACAGAGAGACCTTGCCCCCCGACTGGGGGCCCTGGGCAGGACGGCTATGGGAGGAGCACCGTGAAGTCAGCTCTTTGCAGGTGGAGTTGGAGGTGCCCTTGAAACACCTAAGTGCAGTGGCACAATCAAAGAGGAGTTCTGGGCCCGGGCTGTGCATTTTCCTATAATCTCAATCCCTGAGGACACAGAGGTATTGATCATTGAACGTGAAGACATACTTGCAGGACAAGTGAATAGTAGTATCATCTCTATCATCAAAGCTCACGTCTCTTTATTCATCACTCACTTTGCTAATTGGGTACTTACAGAGCTCACTTCACCATCCTCACCTGGGCTCAGGCTCCACAGAAAAGATCTTGTGAGTCTCCCTCTTTTCCAGAAGAAAACACATTTAGCTGGTAGACTTCTCTACCTCGCCAGACTTAGAATTTTAGTTTGTTGATTTAATTCTGTTTTCTCTTGGCTGTCTCCTGACAGGAGAGACATTTTACCTCATGGTCAGGTTTCAATTAGCTTTACTGAGAATTGCTGATCTGATCCATAGTGTATGTTTTCTATTAACTTTGTAGAGTACTTATCATTTTTCTGTCTTTGCCCTTTAATTTTGTTTCCTCTTCAATGTTCTATCCTATTTGGGGCCTTATTTTATTTTTTAATTAAAAAAATGTCTGTTAGCAGTTAAGAAAACAAAAGCAAAGAAAAAATGCACATGATAGCTAAATTTTGAAAATATCTATTGTGTTTTCTGTCTCGGCAATGGAGGGTTCTAGAAACTCTTGAAAACCTTCATTACATAAGTTCCTTAAAATGCTGATTAAGAAATAAGACCTTCCGTCCTCATCTTTCAAGCTGCACAGTTAATTGTCAAGAAAGTGAGGGGAAATCCTCAGAAGCCAAGTCAAACCAGAAAGCAGGGATTCTGGGAGATACGTGAGCCTTAGAAGTCCTGGGGGGCAATTTGGCTCCTGAACTGAGTTTCAGTTGCCTTGACAGGAGGGCAGGAGGTGAGCCCGAGGCCTCTCACACTGGGAGTTGGATGGCTGTTCTTATGTAAGGCCAAGCACATCCTGAGAATCCTGCTTTATAAAAGGGTGAATTAGAAAGAAAAGTAAAAAAGCATTCCTCAAGGAAAGGAAGTAAGGAAAGTCAATTTTTTTGGAAGCGGGGAAGAATAACATATCCAATGTAAGTATTTAGTTTAATCTGTTCTGGCATGAGAGTGACAACAAACTCCTGGCAGAAAATCACAGCTCCTCCCGGATAGAGAAGTTGTGTTTTGAATGAATCAGTGGGCAGCCATTCCGAAAAATGTCTCCAGAGTCTTCTGGATCAAGATACTGGACCCAAACACCTCCCTTCCATGGTCTCATTTAAATAACCAGAAAGGTTTTAAAGGAAAGAAGCCATAATCATAGTTCTATTTATTGACATTAATATATGCTAGGAATTCAGAGGTGACTATGGAGTTTTCTCCTCTTTTATGGACCTTACTTTCTATTTCACATTGTTGGGGAACTTGGTGGAGGGTGGTGTTAGTGTGTTGCAATTAGCCAGGAAAGGAGATTAAGAAAACAGTGAAGGGTGGGTGACATTTTTAGCTGAGGACAGTCCTGTTCAGTTGGTTTGTAATTGCAGGCTCGTTGAGTTGTCACTGGAGGGAATTGATCTTATGGAATTTGGACTTAACTCAGGCCTCTTCAGAAAGGACAAGTGAACCTGGAGAAAGACAGTCAAATCTGTGCAGACATTAAAGTCCACGTGAACGTGCTGTATCCCTGAGCCAAAGATCGGACAAGTAGGCAGCACTTCTTGAGGACAGAGGAGTGGTTTTTAAGGTTCTCCAAGAATGAATCCCAGGGAACCGAGATGGCCAGTTGTCAAACTGTGACTTTGCTCTTTGGACGGTGTACCCACCGAGGTTATTGGCCGTTTATATGTTTCCATTTATCTTTAATACATGACAGGTGATGA
The DNA here is from genome assembly GCF_048773025.1 of Camelus bactrianus. Classification (NCBI taxonomy): domain Eukaryota; kingdom Metazoa; phylum Chordata; class Mammalia; order Artiodactyla; family Camelidae; genus Camelus; species Camelus bactrianus. Next base: position 43,537,113 of record NC_133558.1, read on the forward strand.
GGACGTGGGCATACACTTTTGACACCTTGTCAAAGTGACTGGGTACCTGCCTAGAAGCGCGGGCACAGCTACGGCTGCGCCATACATCTTGCCGCCAATCCTGCTCCCCGGCTCCGTGATCACGGCAGAGTGGTTCCTTGATGACCTGTCCGTCTCCTCTGTGACATCGTAACCCAACAAAATACCAGAGCGTATTAGCTTGGCTTTGTTCTTTTCCATCCTTCCCTTCGAATGATGATGACTGATAGTGGACCCAGTTACGTTTGCAGAAGACTTACACGTAGGGCTTTCAGTACAAACCTTGTAATCCTCACTGTCTGATCTAGAGAAGAAAGTTACATTCTTTCCAAATTGTTTTGATGCACTTATGTGGGAAAATGATGTACGTTTGAATATATATTTCCTCTCTGAATCATCATGGCTCGAGATGAATATTTGTAGACATGGAATGAGTTTTCTGTATTTGAGCTGTATGGTCCCCTAAATTCTCCCCAGTTTTTTAAAGTCATCACTGGATTGCTACCTCCAGAGTTTCCCAAAGCATCCACCACTGCCTGTTATTCGGACACTGTGAGTTTCCAAGTTGGAGAAGGCTGCTGGCTGTTGAGGCATTCTCTGGCACATCTCTGGCTGTCTGATGTGAACTTAGCACACAAGACTTAGCAGACAGTATCTAACAACGGTCACGTCCATTTCTGGAACACTCATGGAGGATTTTACACCTATGCTAGTGGCATACGTTATTTCTTTTAGTTTTCCCAACAATCATAATTAGATTTTATCACCTGTATTAATAAGGAAACTGTCAAAGCGAGTGACGTGCAGACTTTGGACTGGAACACGGGTCTTTCTGATCCCTGTCTCGGTTCCCTCCCCAGCCTATCCTTCCAAATGGCTAGGAGACTCTTCCTCAGTCTCGAGTTTCCCGCTGATGTTACCACTCTCTATGTTTCTGGAGAGGAAAATATGTCTAAACTTACTTTCCAGTTGGAAATGGAATGGAGAGTTAACGTTGGAAGCCGGGAGAGTCTGTCCTGTGATGAAGCGGTTTCCGAGCCACTTCCACTGGGACGTCACGTCACTGTCTGGGCCCCTTGCACAGCCTGTGCACAGGTGATAAGCCAGATGTGCCGAGCAGTCCTCCCGGACAGGGCAGTGCGTTGGAAATGAGTTTGGGGATTTGGTTTCATTACATAGGTTCCTGAGGGCCTTGGCCTGGCACTTCGAGTGGGACCACTCCCTGTCCCACAGACTCGTGCTCTGGGCCCGTGCAGACCTGACATGGCCTCAGCCTGAGGCTCAGGGCCCGTGGTGATGAGGAGCATTTTAGTCCAGGTTCTGCCGGAGGCTCTGACACTTCTGGGCCGTGGGAATTTGTCCAGGATGATAATAATTCCTCTCCGAGTTTCAGATTTCCTTGCCTGTTACCCGGGGTAGTAATAGTTTCTGAAATGATTGTAATGATTCAGTAACGGGCACAGCGTGTGCTGGCAGGTAGCTGGACTTTAAGGAGCAGAAGTCGCAGTCACTCTGTCAGCCTCTCACTGTGTGCTCTGTGCTTTGAGAGGTTGTCTGTTTGGTGAAAGTCCCGCCCAAATCCTAGGGTCTAGATGAACTGTTGTTCCTTTACTTTCCCTTCCGTTTCCTCTATCCCTTCTCTGTGTCCCATGTTTAGGTAGCAGATTCCTCTGTTTCAGGGAATACGGGCCTTTCTAGTAAAAGGAGAGGCGGAATGCGGAAAGGTGGGGCCCAGAGGGGGTCTGGAGCATCTGCACAGCGCTGCTTCCCTGCATTTCTGCATCCGGTCCCATCAGTGCACGAAGTCAGCCTTCCTCTTCCTTCCTGTGTCATCCGGTCTCTGTTTTAAGGGAAAACCTTTTTTACGGGTTTTTTTCACTTACATGTTTCGTTCAGATGCTTGTTGCTTTTCTCCCTGTGCTTCAGCATTCCTAGGAGAGAATTCAGCAGTGCAGCATCCTCTCCGAGCTCTATGAGTTGATCGGCTTCCACCGCAAGTCCGCCTTCTTCAAGCGGGTGGCCCCCGTGCAGCGCGCGGCCCCCGGCATCCCGGAGCCTGGCGGGAAGGCCTTCTACTGACTCCTTCTGCAGACGCTTCCTGGCTACATCCTGTCGTTGGACCTGCAGGACTTCAGCAAAGGTGTTGGAACTAAAACATCGCTTCAGTCCCATTAACCATGCCTGGTTTGGGCCCTGCTGTCCTGTCTCATCAGGGTGAATTGTGATTCGTGTAGAACAGGGCTCAGCAGACTTTTTCTGTCAAGGGCTTGGGAGTAAGTATTTCAGTGTCTGCAAACCTCCTGATCTCTGGTGCAGCTGCTCAGCTCTGCTGTTCAGACGGCAGAGCAGCCAGACATTCCACACACCCACAGAGTTTTATTAACAGCGGTGGCTGGGGCTGGATTCGGTGTATGAACTGCAGTTTGTCCCCACAGCCTCCTCACTATTGACACCTGCACCAGAGCGTGCATTTGCGACAATGGGTGAACCTGCACTGACACGTCATCATCACCCAGAGCCCAGACTTGACACTAGGATTTACACTTGGTGGTGTGCACTCTGTGGGTTTGGACAGATGTGCTATGACATGTATCCATCATCACAGCATCATACAGAGTAGTCTGTCTTAGTGACCTTAAAATGCTCCGTGCTGCAACTCATTCATTGCTCCTTCCCCTCTAGCCTCTGACAGCCACTGATCTTTTAGTCTCTGTGGTTTTCCCTTTCCCAGAACACCATACAGTTGGAATCAGACAGTTGCGGAACCTTCCCAGATTGGCTTCTTTCACTTAGTAATAAGCATTTAAGGTTCCTCCATGTCTTTCCATGCCTTGATAACTCATTTCATTTTAGCACCAAATAATACTCCATTTTCTGGCTGGACCACAGTTTATCCATTCACCTACTGAAGAACAGCTTAGTTGCTTCTGAGTTCTGGTGATTATGAATAAAGCTGCTATTAACATCTGTATGCAGATTTGTGTGTGGACATAAGTTTCCATTTCGTCGAGTAAACCCCAAGGAACACAGTTGCCGGATCATATGTTAGGAGTACGTTTAGTTTTGTAAAAAATTGCCAGACCGTCTTCCAAAGTATCTGGGCCATTTTACATTCCCACCAGCAATGCATGAGAATTCCTGACGCTCCACATCCTCACCAGCATTCGGTGCTGTCAGCGTTCTGCGTTTTGGCAGTTCTGACAGGTGTGCAGTGGTACCTCGCTGTTTCAGTCTGCTGCCCCTTGATGACAGATGCTGTGGAGCATCTTTCCATAGACTTCTTTGGCATCTAGACTTCTTCTTTGATGAGGTGTGTGTTCAGGCATTTTGCTCATTTTTAATCAGGTTGTTCATCCTTCTTGTTGAGTTTAAAGATATTTTGGTATATTTTGGATATCAGCCCTTAATCAATGTGTCCCTGCCCTTCACCTGCAGCACCGGATTTGTCCTTTGGGTCTCAGTGGAGTGTCAGCTCTTCAAAGAGGTTCCCTGTCTTCCCTCAGCCTAAATACTGTCCTTGTGTTTTTCACTTTCATTGACTCATTTTGTTCTTTTTAAATAGCATTTCCCATAATTTGTAAGTACATTAAAAAAAGGGGCAATGATTGAACACCACCTCCCCCACCAGGCTGTGTGCCCTGTGAGAGCAGAGGCCCTGTCCCCACTCACCGTTTCCCATGACAGCACATGGCACATGTCCATGTAAAAGTGTGTAATGTGGGGCCAAACCTGATGAGCAGCTATGATGACATGTGTTGGCTACCATTTATTGAGTAGACTTTGTTTCTGATCTTAATTATTAAATCACATGAATGAAACTGGTTTGTTTTGAAAAATAAAACAACAAAGCAAACCTCCATTTGATTGGTACTTTCCACTTAGCCTTCTGACCCAGGAGGGGATGTTCACCATCATTTTGTGGAGGAGGTTGGGGAGGTAAAGTAAGAGAGTGAGATCAAATAAAGTAAAAATGATAACTATCAGTTGGCTTTATTTTCACTAAGACATAAAAGTTACTTTAAACCCTATCTCAGCTGTTGTTCTGTTGTTTTAAACATTTCTCATAGAATTAAATGGAAGCCCACTAAACCCTGAAAGGGAAATTGTGTGCTCAGGTCCTGAAAACTGTTTATGTCTATTTCTTGAAATGCACATTTTCCTGCTAGTTACAGAAAGTCGAGGCGGGAACACAGCCGTGCGCTGTGTGTCTGCCGGCTTCACGGGCTGCTCAGTTTCATTTTCATTTTCTTGTGTTGCAGTTTATGAAGGTTTTCCATGAGATATATTGCTCAGCCTTTTCCTGAATGAAGGATAGAATTTTCCACAGGAAATCTTATGAAAGAGAGTGACAAGGCACATGGGTTTCCCAAAAAGGAATAGTTGATGTAATAAACTCTCACTATGGTGAACTTTTTTAATATAAGCCAGTTGAAAATTTTATCACTAGGTCATAGGCCACAAATCTGTCTTAAGAATAAAAAGATTCAAATTTTATAGAAGAAGCAGTTTGAATCAAGTAGAAATTATGATTTGTACACTAGTTGGTGTTAGAACTTATACTCAGTCTTATCATAATTGCCTGTGGTAGGAACTGGATCATTATTTATTTATTAAAAAAAAAATCCACTAGGTGCTATTTGCCCCATTCTTGATGCAGCAGTGCTGAGGTTAGTTAAGTTGGGCCATTTAGGATTGTTAGCTAGGTTTTCAGGACATTGATTTCAAACTCTTTTTTTTTTTACAATCTCTTCTTTTGTATCGGCCTTTGGTCTTTTGACAACGTGGAAATACTCCACGGATCTGCCTTTCCCTTTTTTCCTGTCTTTGTGGGAAAAGATTTCTGAAAGACAAACTACTAGGATATTAAGGATTTTGTGTGGGGTAAGTTTGTTCAGTTCTAAGGATTTCAATTAATACGTATTAATACTTGCTATTCAGCTAATGACAGTAAAATTATAAACTAACTTAAGTATACATCAGTAAGTATAGAACAATCAACCCATCACCCAGATTAAGGAATTCACAAACTTTTCCATATTTCCTTTATTCAGACCTTTGTTCTTTTATTTGTCCTTTGTTGAAGTATTTGACAGCAAATCCAAGAAGACATGTCATTTTACACTATGTGCTCAAGTAGGCATGTCTGAAAAATGAGGGCCTTTTTTTGATCAGGTTTTTCCATTTGACCCATGTGCTCGTTAAGTATCAGCTTTATCAGGCATCTCACTAGGCATTAGGGATCCTTGGGGCAATGAGGCAGTCCTGGCTCCCAAGGAAGTTAACGGCTGATGGAAAAACCAACACAGGAGCTTGGGTGCCTCACTTAAGGTCCCTACTGGATGACACCAATTGGACAAAATTTGTGCACAATACAGTAGGATTCACAGAAGGGACTGGTCAGACTTGTAGGGCAGGCCGTGAGAGAGGCGGTCAGCAGGGCTACAAGAGGAGGACTCATTTGTTCAGAATCTGAAATCCTTTCTGCCAACCTTTCTACCAAGCCCCCAGGGCCCATCACACACAACCCTGTGCTGTAACTGTTTTTGATTCCAGTTACCACATCTCCTTCAGGAAGGATTTTAAGGTGGAATATATTTAAAATCCGTAATTGTTGCCAGAAGGGACATAGAACAAGGAACATGTAAACAACACAAATGTCCATCAGCACATGACTGGATAAAGACGAGGTGATACATATATACAATGGAATACTACTCAGCCATAAAAGATGCCATTTGCAGCAATATGGATGGACCTGAAGACTGTCATTCTAAGTGAAGTGGGGTGGAAAGAGAAAGAAAAATGCCATATGACTTCATTTATGGGAATCTAAAATTAATACCAATAATAATAAGACAACAAATGAACTAAATATTGTTTTGATTTCTTGAATATATGCAAGCACATCTGACTGTCCTTTGTGATTGGATTACCATATTCTGTTTATTCTTTTGTAGATGTCCTTAATCTTCTGGTAACTAATTTTAAAAATCTAAGGCTCTAATCTGTTCTTAGAAACAATAATTAGTACATATATGTAAACTAAAAAATGCAGTATGCTCTATACATGTATTTGCATGCAATATGTGAAGTTGAACTGTAAAAATTCTACCTAATAAAACTGAAAAAGGAAAAAAATAAAAAAGTTATTTTAAAAAATCACCCCTCTTTAGATAATAAAACGTTCATTTCTGAGATTCTGTGAAAGACAGCATGGAAGTAGGTTTTTAAGGTTTTCTCCTTGCTCCTCGGTGAGCAGCCTGGGCTGCACAGCTTGGCCGCCACAGGCACCCAGGACTTGCCGGCTTGCTCCTCACTTGTTGGGAGGAAGATTAGCTGCTTCAGGAATATTTATGCTCTTAGAAGTTGCTGAAAACCCCACAGAGCTTCTGTTTACATGGAGTGTATCTGTCAATATACCCCATTTTAGAAATTTGAACAGAAAATTTAAACCCAAGAACTGACAAGCACACGCTGCCCCAGCACGTGGTCAAAGCAGTGCTGCCACGGTGGCGTGTGTTGGTTCTAGAAAAAATGCACAATACACTCAAGAATGAGGGTGAACCCACAGATCTCATCTCAGTAATGCTATGAAGAGGTGGGACCCAAAGCCCCTAAAACAGTGCTGAAGTCCCCAGATGTCTCAGAACACACAGAGCCATGGGATCAAGAATCCAGTGTCTCACGGATCATCAGCTGTGGAGACCGCATCCTGTGTCAGGAGGAACAGAATTAGGGATAGAAGGCACACAGTCCTATTGACAGCAAAGCTTTAAAGGTTTTGAATTGACTGAAAGTTTGGCAAAGATTTGCATTTAGACTATTACATTTCCTCTCTTGGAGACATTAGAAGGATAACACTGATTAATAGAGGATGATTGTAATGGATTAATTATGATACTGATGACATGGGCTGTGAACACTAACCCTGCACTCAGTGTAGAATAAGCCTTTTATGTACACAATTCATTAGGTCTCCACACCCCTGCAACGTGGCATTAAGCACTCATACAACCATGAAACCAGTGACTATAAAACAGTCACAAGCCTTCCTCTCCAGCATGAGGTAGCAGAACCAGCAAGGATTTTCAATGACAAAAGCCAAAATCATATATTTTGGGGAAAGAAAGCAAATGAAACACTGAAAAACAATAAACAAAAAGAGCAGATGGAATGGAAAATTTTATTGAAGAAAGCAATGATTGATTCAATTAAAACAGTTAATGTCCCTGGTATAATTGAACCATCAATCCAAATTTTTGGAAATGTGGGTTGTGAAATTACTGTCTCATTTAATATTGGAATTCCTATTTGGACCAATTTGATATGCACCACTGGTGTGAGGTTAGATATTTAGGTAAATAGCAATATTCCTATTTTTTAAGTTAACAGGAAACATAACACAGGACTCCAGATTTAGGGAGAGAATGCAAAAAACTACTATCATACTCCATCCATTAAGGACAAGTGTCCCTGCGTCACCAAAGCAATGAGAATTTGCACAAAGAAAACACAGTTCTCCAATTGTGACAAATACGAGACCGTGAGCCATGAGTTACGAGAACAAGCAACTGTTTAAATGCCATGGGCAAATTTTTTTTTATCATCTTGAAAACATCACTGATGTTCTAGGTAAGAAAAATAATTGTGTTAGTAACAAATCCAACTGGCACAGGGGTTTTTCCAAGTGAGAAGGTGATTCCAAAAAGTGCAGTAAAATGAGTAAAGATGATCTGCACAGTGACGGAGATGGTCTTAGACTAACCAGCACCACGATTCCTGGTTTTACACTTGCTCTCTGCTCGTCACCTCTGACACAAGAACTCATCAAATGATTGTTTTTTCTTTAGGGAAAAAAAAGATAAATAAAATCTAACTGCAAGATGTGGTATGTAACGCGATAATGAAGTTTTCTAACCTTATGATGCAGCCAGTGTAATGTAGCACATATTCGGGCACTAGAATTTTTTAATTTATTTCTTTTATACACTATTTCTATCCTAAAGGAGACACTTAAAGTTTTCTACTTTATTCAATGTATCTTGTGAGGGTTGTGATATACACTGGTATGGCAGTTTTCAGAGATTCAAAATCGCCTCTATGGTTGTGGTCAGGAAAGACAAGCCTCCCTCACAGCTGCGACGGAGAAGGAATCCCTGGAGTCAGCCTCCGGGCAGCTTCCGAACCGCATTTGCTTGCACTTGGCACAGGACACCATAAGCAAGTGTAACTCTGACAAGGAGATTTCCCCGGGGACATGGGAGGTGCTCTAACATTCTGAAGCCACTTGTTTCCCAGTTAGGTAAGGCTTGGAAAAATAGTTTATTAGAAGTGACTCCCTTTGTATGTGCCTTTTGTCCTGAGAGGTCACTAATTAGCATAGAATATAAAATACCCCATAATATAAGAATTTAGGCACCACATCTTTCCATCTAACTATTTGTTTATCATATTTATAGTTAGGTTACATTTTCTATGACTTTCACTTCCGGGCACCAGAAAAGAAAGGTTACAAAATATTTATTATAAATAGGGGGGACTGGGTCTAAGGGTTAAAAACCACTACTGCTAACAATAAAAACCATATAATAATTTTAATCTCAGTTGCATAAGACCTTCCAGAATTACTCCCTCAATTTCAGTGTTAAAACAGTAATGGAATGTCTGTTCTTCCAAGACTCGGGCCTGATCGCCACCCATCCAGACATCTGTCTGTGGGTCCCTACTTGTCCTCGAGGCCCCCGAACACACCTTATGGGGTGAACATTCTTCAGTGTCCCTACTGTAGGGGAAACATGGAAGTCTCAGGCACTATCCAGGATTCACACCTACCTGCAAAAATCAAAGTCATGTGACTGACACGGGACAACCCAGGTGGTGTGATAGGGCTGAAAGCTCACCAAAAAACAGGTTTGGGGGCCTAACCCAAGCCCTCCGGCTCCTTAAATGTAGAAGGACAGGGAGGCCTAATTAGCCACGAGACTGGGGGGCTTCATTACCCCATGAATAAAGGATTTGTGCCAGTGCCAACTTTAGACAGGGAACCCCAGAACCCAAACTTGGAAGCACCCTGTCCCCTCCCCTCTGAACAAATATTCTCTCAAGACAGTAGTGAGAGCTGTGAGCCCCGATGAGCTCTGGAATAAGATGCAATCTGAAAGACTGCTGGTAACAGATGGTGTGGAGCTCGGGCAGCCCCCAGGGCCACCAGCCCTTCTGGTACCACTCATGCCCACACTTCCATCCACAACAGTTTCTTCAGGACCCTTACGCACACATAACCATCACACAAAAATGATTGCTTAGACATATTTTAAGAGAAATAACATGAGAATGCCAAATTCAAAACAAGTCAGAGTCAAGACCCCAGTGTATTTACTGAATGAGATCTCACGTGTGCTCCGCAGTGAGCTTTAAACCCTTAGGATACAGTCATGGGACAGTAGGCATTTTCTTTATTTCCTCCAAGTTTGCTTTACTGCAGAACTCCTTAGACACAGGAAGACTCTGGATCCCACCTCTACTACTTACACAAAGGGCTCATCTCACCATTTGGAGTGGGATCACCGATGGTGCGACCGGCTCCAATGTGTGCACTCCCGTGCCCAGCTCCCCGAGGAGCAGAGCTCCCACCACAGGAGCACAGACCCCCAGGAGCAGAGCTTCCCCCACGGGCACTGCAGTGCCTGCAAGAATCAGGTGTCTGATGAGTGAGCCTGGGGCGGGCAAGACAGGAAGTAAGCACCGCTTCCTAACGCTCTGCAGGTGATCTCTGTGTCATCTTGAATAAATACAGTCAGCATTAAAGATGTTTAACAAGAGGGTAAAAGGTAAGGCCTCCTCAAATCTCCTCGCATTCCTTTAGTGGGAGTTCTGAACACATGGTGACAAGAGACGCTGGCTTTACATGCGCACGTTGCCCTCAGGGCTGCAGGGGAGGCCACGGTACTGCCTCTGCCCCACCTCTTGCCCTCATCCCCCAGACCTCACAGGGGCCGCTGACTCGTTTCTCTGACTTTCTCTCCTTGGTATTGCTGCTCTTCCAGCTTTTAAGAGTTCATAAGAACCTCACCAGAAAATGTTTAACAATGAAAGCAAATCAAATGAAATCAACCACAGAAACACACTGCCTTCATCATTACTTTACATTTTAGGAAGAAGTTCTTGAAGACGACTCCCTGACCTGAAGGGATGGATGGAGGTGAAAAGAAAAGAAGACAAGAATTTTTGGCCCACAAAAAATGAAAGGTAACCTGATGGTGGCTAGTTTTCATTGCACCTCTCTGGCCGCCCCAATTTCACATGCCCCTCCCAACTCAACTCATCAGAAATCGACTGAAGGAGACGGCTTTGCAAATTTATTGGAAGCCAAAGAAATCGCTCCAGAAACAGTTTCCCAAACCCAGCGAGAACACTGAAAACTGACCAGTGCCAGGATCTGAATACTAAAACACACAGATTCAAACTCCGACACCCTCCCTGGTGGGTGTACTTACCGTGCGGATGTCGCCGTGAAATTTTTCAGCATCCAACATAAAAATGAATGGGACACCAGTTTTCAACATCACAGTCCCTCTGAAACAACTGGTAGTCAATTAGCGTTTGTCGGCAGCAAAAGTCGATTTTCTCCCCTGCATTTGGAGGTCAACACACAGAAGAGACTGATGATCCCCGCTGCGAGTGTAGCTAAGTGTGTCTAAGCAAACTGGCTCCATCAGCCTCCTGATGAGCAGGGGAGTGTGTGAGCCGCGGGGCTCTGCAGACTAATGGCCAGGCAAGGAGGGCGCTTCTTTACTTTGGGGAGAAAAACGCGGAAGCAAAACTCGCTGTAAATAAATTCTAATTAAAATTTCAGGTGCAGTTACTGCAGCGTAACCCACGCCAATAGATGAGGCTCCTTCCGTGCTTTCCAGTCATGTGAGCCAGGCTCATTATTGTACCTGTGTGTTTGGTTTAGCAAGTGAATCATGTCTGTTTTCTGGAAATTACATGAGGGTGGAAAACCTTCCAAATATGTTCATTTATATGCTGTGGAATTTGTTTAATCCTCTTAAGAACATTTACTATGACAACCTTCTAAAATGAGCATCTTTGCCCGAGAGACATTTCCAGGCACATGGGCCGAAACCTAGGACAACCCAGAAGCAAAATCAAATCTGTTTCAGCTGCACAGCACCACAGAATGCGTCCAGTTTGCGAGTCAAGGATTTTTTTCTCCACACCCTTTTACTCTTCTGCCCAAATTAATCAGCCTCTGCTTCTCTTGTATAGTGAGTATCTTATGACTCATCTTCTCTCCCTGTAAAATGGAAATGGGAGATAATTCTACCCAATAAAATGTCATAGAACTAACCACCAAAATTATATATATTAAAAAAAAAAAAGCCAGGGCTTTATGCTGTCCAGGGATATGAATCATTTATTTAATGTGTCAATTGTTACAAGAATAAACTTTTCTAAATGTAAAACCTCCTCAGAAATCTTCAAGTATTTTTCAAGAAAAATATCACAGAAAATTTCTGAAAAGTATTTAAAGGAAAATCATTTTTAACTGAATCGTATTCTAGGCACACTGAATAAATTCTCTTTAGAGAACTCCTACTTTTTTTTAATAAATGACCTGTAAAAATACACCCAGCATTAATCAGTAAATCTTCAATCCTTATTTTTAAAATTCTTAAGGCATGCTATTTTTCTTAAATCAAATGAGGAGGTATTCTCAAGCCTATGGACAACGGAATTACCAAAGAGGACATTATAAAGCAGCAAGAGCAACTAGCACTTTGCCAAGCATTCTGCCTGTGAGTCACTCATACCATCTCATTTTGACCTGACCGCTTGCAGGTGAGCTCCATCAGCCCATTTAACACATGAAGAAACTGAGGCTCTGGGTGGTCATGTTTCCAGTACTTGTTGGAGCCAGGATCCAAACCCGGATCTTTGTCTATAGAGCCTGTGCCTTTACCAGATCACACTTAACATTCTCACTCTTCAAATGCACTCATTCCCCGAGGTAACACACCTTCCTTGCGTTTCTGAGAGTTTTAGGAAGTACTGAATTACAAGGACTAAGCAGTCATTTGTGTGGGCTAATTTTTTATTTTCTGATTTTCTTGAATCAGCTCAGGCTGAATTCATACTACTTACGAGGAGAAGTCCTGACGCAGAGGAGAGAGGGGAAGATAAGCCAGACATAAACAATTTCAAGAGATCCAATTCATCAAGGAAGCAAAGTATTAAATAAACCACTTCAGCTACACGCTTGTCAATAAACCTTGGTGTCTCTGTCTCAGCCTGAAGGAGGGTAAACCCTCCAACCCATCTGCCTTCCAGCCACTTACCCTGGATGATCTTGGTTCCCTCACCTGTGACACGTGTGTTCTCCAGGGAATCTTTGTAGAGATTAAACAATAAAACTATATGCAAAGGGGATACTTATTTGTTAGACAGTAGGCACTAAACGAATAATAAAATTATTTTATTTCATGAAAATGGGAGGTAGGTCTCCCAATTAAACATTCCTGATAGAATCCCAAGGACTTTAATTTATCTGCCAGAAATTGTAAAATAACTTTTCTTTTTAAAGGCTGTATCCATTCTCCCTACTTTTTACCAATCCTGGCTGTTATCCTGAAAATCTATTCCCAGAACTTGGCATCCATCTCCCATGTTTAAATCCTTAAAGTTTGAAATTATGATGAAGCTTAGGCACATAAAGATTCACACCATAATTCACAGAATAAACAAAGACCACAGGAACAGGGCCACCTCCAGACCCCATGTCCTCAGGACAGGCTCCAAACTTCATAAAATCAGATGCATGCTGTTTGAACAGAATGAAAATTGAATGTGATCAAGGAGGCTGACATAGAGCACTGGCCGGCTCACGAGACGACTCCTTCACCCCTCATCTGACTTAAGTCATCTAACAGTTATCAGTTGAGCTCTAACTAAAAGTAAAACAGGGGTAGGGTTGGAAAGTAACATTTTTCCCTACAATATATACATATTGTCAACTAAAAATTGGCACTTGTCATCTGCCTCTGATTTGATTAAGTCATGAGCCACTGCAGCTGCTGACCTTGAACACCCTCTGAAAGTAGTTCAGGGTGGAGATCAGGAATGGGGCGCTCTGTGCTCTGGGAAAATGGGCAGAAAATCTTTCAGATAGTTAGACATTTTCAGGAAATTTTATGAGCCCAAATTCTTGCATCTCCTGCTATCTAGAAAAGCACTAAAATCATTAACAGAGACACCTGTTCCTCGACTAACAGCAGCCTCTGTCTTAACGTATACTTGACTGCACGTCCCCCTTCAATGAAATCTCATATAATGCTGAACTCCCCCTCAACTTCAGAGCAGTTCCTCCGAGCTCTCTGAGATGCTGTCACCTGGGCCCTGGTCCTCATTTTGCCCCAGATAGAACTTAACCCACAACTCTCACGTTGTGTGGTTTATCGACAGTACCACAAAAATTAAGCTTACATACTTGAACTCATAGTAAACATTCAGTATCAAACATTTCTTGACTTAAATTACTTTTTAAAAGTAAATAATTATTCCATTTCTTAAATATAGCATCTTTAAATATAAAGTAACAGATATTTGTGAATCTTAGGAAAATATATTCTGGAAAAATTTTTTAGCTAATTAATAAAAAAGCTATTGTGTGGAATTATAGAAATTCAGAAGTGGAAAAGAATAGTATTGTAACTCAAGCTCTTGTTTTAATTGCAGAGATCCTGAGGCCTCAAAAGACACATAAATTTGCCTGATTTTATACACTGTCCTTTAATAGAAAGCCTAGAACTAAGATCCTGGTCTTTGAGAAACCAAGACTTGCTCTGCTGGTGCAGGGCTGAACCTGATGAAAATGGGTGGTGAGAAAGAACCAGAATGCGGGGGGCTGGGCGAGGCAGCAGAGGAAAGGAGGGTCTCAACTGGTCGTGGGTGAGAAATAGGCTCCCGCAGTGCTGGTGTGTTGGGCATCCCCCAAGTGCCTGAAAACTACTATTTAGCACACCTGCCACCGAAACGCACACAAGCTGTTTAACTAGAAGGCTGACCAGGAGGCTTTCTCAGTGACACAACAAGCTATTTTCACGTTAACTCTACAACTACAGGAAGAGAAAGAATAGAAAGCTGATATTAATTAATAATTTACACCAAGAGCCAAGGAATTTCCAGGAGAAATATAAAGACTTGTTGGAAGTTTCATTATGTGAACTTACTGCCAATTCATTTGTCTTAAAAATTGTTCTATAAAATATATTGTCCTTTGCTGTTCCAAATCACATTTGAAAGAAATGATGTTTCTTAACGGTGTTTCTGGAATTTTCTTCTATTTCCTAACACCAAATCTCAGAGCTTTAAAGAAATGGAGGGTTGGAATTTTGTCCACTCTTCTCTAGGCAATTTGTTGTTACTTCAAAGAACAAGGGGGGAATCACACAGAAAAGCATTTGAGCATCAGGCTGCTTACATTTCCTCTGGAAGTCTTGGAAAATAACGTGGAAATGAACAGCAGGACAGAAACCTGGCGGGAGGGTCACTGGCTAGAAGGTGAGAACAAATGTGTTCTCCAACGTGCTCTGGTAGCCACTAGTTTAAATGAACCGAGCAATTGTTCAAGCAAACACGCACATCTACGTGAAAATCTCAACCATTACCAACCGCTCAGTGCAGCCCGAAGCAATGGGCGGACTGCAGAGGCCCCCGGCGGCTCATCGTGGTGTCTTACAACATATGAAGGATGATCGGTTCCTCCCCTCACCTCGAGGGAGAAGGCTGGTCCTGAGTTGATCTTACCTCATAGCAAGCTGTCTCTCAGCCCTCTGTCTAAAGCAAGATAAAAGCAGGAAAGCTACCTGGGACTTTACAGAACCATCCCAAAAGGGAACTGAAGCACCTTTCTTCCCTCCTCTCTGCTGCCTGGAATGTGGACCTGATGGTTGACCCTCAGGCAGCCACTTTGGGCCATCAGGTTGATGGGCTGAAGACAACAGGCATCTTGTTCTCTGACCCAGGGGCCATCATGCAAACCAGCCCTGGGCTACCGATTGCTTGACTTCTTTATGTAAGAGGGAAATACAATTTTAGCATGTTTAAGCCACTGCTGTTATCTGGGGAACTAGGTGTTGTACATTGCCATGGTAAGACCTAATAATAAAGTTAAATATTCACCAAAAACTATTTACCAAATAGTTAATAAATGATAAAGAGATCTTGATTTTTGTTTTAATGCTATGAAATGTAAATCAAGTTTCAGCATATGCCAGTAAAACAAGACACTGTGGAGATAAAGCAAAACAGAGTTTGTAGAACAGAGACCCAAAGCATCCTCCTCTCCAAGGCACAGAAGGACAGCCGTAACTCTACGTGCCAAGGCTGGAGTCACATGGGCTCCCTGTTTTCCTTGTCTTGGGTTATGTTTTGTTTCCAGCCTTGGGAAAAATGGATAAGACTGCTGGTCAAATCATATCAGGAGCAGCTTCTATCGTGTAGAACCCCTGTCTCTTCCTTTCCTCTGCCTCCTGGAATGTTCTGACACAATTAATCAGTCCAGCCTTCTAAATTGAGCAAATGGGGCTCAATCAATCTGCTTTTAGACAGAGTTAAAAATAGACATTAAAAAGCATAACTAGGAAATCTTATCTTCCAGAGGTCATTGCACAGATGAAATAGGAGAATATCTGTGAATCACTCTGTAAACACTAAGTACAATACAAACAATATTAGTACTGATTCTATGTTACATTCATCAATAAAGGAATACAGAACCCTTTCTTACCAGAAGGAAAAGGTGCTTTGTAATTTTCTGTCACTTTAATTCTTCAAAAGTTTCTATAAAATTGATGTCTTTAAAAAAATCAATGCGCATTAGGGACTAAATTTAAATCCTTCACCTCCCCCTGTTTAACACATATCAAGAATGTTACCATTTCTAGATATTTTATTTAGGAAAGCCTTTGGTATACATGAGGCACAGAGCACCGCAAATTGTCAGTATCACTCAGGATAGGAAATCCATGTTGGATACCCGAACTTGAGGACATGAAGAAGATGCCTGACATGTCCCACTGACCTTTCAAGCTATTCTTTTTCAAACACTTGTTTCTTCTTGGTCCAGAATAGACACGCATTTGTTGATGTGAGACTGTTTAAGTGAAAAGGTCAACCCATCATTGCCACTTTAGAGACTGAAATCTTACCCTCCTCATCCATGTGGATATAGCATCCTTACTGATTCCTAACATGAAAAATGACCACCGATGACATCTCAGGATGCTCCAATGCAGAGGTTCCCTGCTGCAGTGAGGAGGAAAGAGCCGTGTGCTTCAAGACTCACTGTCTGTAGCTCACTTGGCAAGACACGGCAACTTGTCTAAGCTAAAGCTTAAAAGTGGAGAATAGAGACAACACCCATGGCAAAGGGCATTCGGAGGCTAATTCTTTGGCCCCACTTCATCACTTCTCAAGAGCCATGGGCAATACCTTGAGAAAGGCAGCAACGTGGTACCCAAGTCATTAAAAAGTTGCACCTCCTACTAGTAAACAATAAAGCAAGTGTCATCTGGCTCAACAGATCTCCCTGTGTCTCTAGAGTGTATGGCTATATTTTCTTTATTTTCTCAGTTGGGGGACACTCCATTTTTGAAAATCCCCCTCCCTGCAGTAGAAGTTCTTAGTTTCCCAATCAGAATGCAGGCTTGAAGGGGGAAAACAGAGCTGATAAAACATAGATCACTATTTATTCCTTGATATATTTTTGGCACATGGGCTAAAAATCTTTGGGTCAGTTGGACATCAAGATCATATCTAATTTACACAATTGTCAACTGTCATTTTACTACCAGCTCCTGAAACAGTCAAGTGGTCACTAGGTTATTTTTCCTTCCCTTGCCTGGATTTGATGATTTCTAACCAGACACAATAGATTTTTGAAAAGAAATCTGTTTCACCTTTTGTTTTTAAACTAAATTTGTGTACCTGACCCTGACTTCACTCTAACATTCACAAAAAGCTATCCAAGGACACCCACTTTTGACATCATCTCTAGATGTCTCGAATACACTGCTGAGCTGATTCTTCCAGATCATTAAAATATATATGCACATTATGCTGTGGTCCTCTTCAATTTGTGGTGTTTTCAGTAATCATTACCTCTTTGGATACTTTATTACACATTTAGCATTTCTTTATCCAATTCAGTTACATTAGTATATAAGATTTCAAAAGAACTGGTTTCTCAAAATGATGATATTTAACATCTATGGCCCTTTCTTAATCAAGTAATTCTATAAGGCTGTCAAGGACAGCAGTGGAAGTTGTGTGTGGTGATTTATGCTTCAGAGTCTCCAGTCCTGCCCCATGATCTTGCAGGTGTTTACGCATCCTTGTGAATGTCAGCACATCAGTCTATTAGGAGCTGAAATTAAACTACCTGGATGCTAATTTTTCTTTTAAAAACAATAAACTCAATTTCCCCTACTAATTCTTTATTGTTTCTCATACTGAGGCTCACCACTTTTCCTAATATATATGTTTGGTGGGGAGGGGGGCACAGCCCTGAAAGCCTGCAGACAGCACCCACTCTATAAGATTAACCAGAGGTGGCCATTGATGTTGTGTGACTTCAGCCACTGAGCACGGGCACCTGCTGTCCCTCCAACTGTTCTGCCTCCATTGCTGACAGTACTGAAGGTCACTGCCTCTTGTAAAATTCTACAACATTACAGTTCATATATTTTTAAAAGGTATCAAATTGTGAAAGTCGTCTGTTGATTGTGTAAAATGGGGGGTACTTGCCTTTGCTCATTTCAGGCTAAACTAAGTCCAGAAGGACACACACACATACACACACACTCAGTTCTGAATGCCCCCAAAGAAAAGTTTGAAAGTCTTCAGGACAGTGGTGGCACTCAAACCTTTGGAATTTTGAGCTCTGTGAAAGTATCACTTATTCAGAAATTAAGCATTATAGTTCTAGACCAACAGAATCAGAGTCCCTCACATTACTTACCAGAATTTTTTTAAAGAAACTATCTTCTCTAAAATCCAATGATAAATCAAATATCCATGGAAAGAATATAGATCAGTAATATCAAGCAACAATTTCTACACTAATGCTGATTAGCCATCAGCCCAAACCAAAGGACATAGAAATAAGACACCTGGAGATAAAGAGATGGAAGAGAGGTATTAAAAAGCAAGAATATAAAAGAAGTAATGGCCCTATGGAAACCTTCTCATTTTTTTGAAATAATTACTTGGTTAAAGGAACTCACTCTTGAGGATTGGTAATGCACCAAGAGGAAATCTAGCGGGGAAAAGAAGCAGAAGCAGGTCTCAGTTTTCTCCGAGGCTGATCCTAAATGAAAAAAAATTTCCTTGGCTTCCACAATACCCAACCTGCATTGATGTCTAAGCAGAAGAGTGAGGAGGAGAGAAAACCGAATGTGTGTGGAAGCCATCCTTCACCAACACTGCTGGAAACACAGAATTGTGGTGTTGGGGCACTGCCCGACCAATATATATAACAGCAGGAATAAGCTCTAACTAGGTTTCTGAGCGAAAAATGCTTTTAGCTTTAAATCTACTCAAGTAAACATGCAGAGAAATCATGGTAAGTGCTTGAGATTTAGCCTTGCTGTTTAGGTGAGATAAAGGAATTCTTCTACACTTGTTCCATTTTGGAAACATATGTGAGTGGAAGCCAACTTTCACCTAGGTTTTTGAGAACCCAGTTTCTGGCCTCGGGGATTTACGGTACTTACATATATAAGGGGAGGCACAAGCTCCAGGAGGCTTTTCCATTCCAAAGAGCTTTCACTTGAAACCGGCTTTCAGAATCATGCTGAGAAATCAGAGTTAGTGTTTCTATATGTCACTCCACCTTTTATGCTGTATGAAAGAACTCCACACCACATGCTCAATTTTTAGATAATGTATGAGTTTGGAAGCTGTCCTTCAACTAGCTAATTGGGAACCCACAGTTTCTGGGGTAGGGAAACTACGCTACATACATATCTATGGGGATGCACTAGTACCAAAACGGTTTTTCACTGCAAACCGTGTTTACTTGCAACCGGCTCTGAAAAACATACTGAGAAATCAGAGTAATTGTTTCTGTATGTCACTTAACCGTCAATGCTGGACGAAAGAAAGCCTCTCCACATGATAACTTCTGACATTTGAATGTGTGTTGGAGGTGTCCTTCACCTTACTTGTTGGAAACCCAGAGTTTCTGGTCTAGGGGAACTACGCTACTTAAATATCTAACCGGAGGCAGTCGCTCCAACGCGGTTTTCCTAAGCAAATCACTTTTACTTTGAAACCAGCGTTAGTAAACACGCTGAGAAATCAGAGAATGTGTTTCTACATGTCACTCTGCCTTTTATGATGGATGAAAGAAAGCCAATCCAAATACTCTATTTTCAAATCTGTATATGCATGGAAGCCGTCTTTCACCTATTTGTTGGGAACCATAGTTTCAGGACTAGGGGAACTACGCTGCTTTCTTATATTTGGGGACGTCCTAGCACCAACTCGCATTTCCACTGCAAACCGCTTTACTTGAAACCGGCTTTGAGAAACATGCTGAGAAATCAGAGATAGTGTTTCAGTATGTCACTTAACCTTCAATGCAGGATGAAAGAACGCCTCTCCACATGCTCACTTATGACAGCTGGATGAGTGTTGGAGACGTCCTTCACTTAAAATGTTGGAAAACAAGAGTTTCTTGTCTAGGGGTACTACGCTGCTTACATATCTAAGGGGAGGCACTCGCTCCAATGCAGTTTTCCACACAAACAGCTTTTACTTTTAAATCTGCATTAGTAAACATGCTGAGAAATCAGAGAATGTGTTTCTACATGTCACTCTGCCTTTTATGCTGGGTGAAATAAGGCCTCTACACATGCTCTATTTTCAAATCTGTATATGTATGGAAGCCGTCCTTCACCTAGCTCATTGGGAACCAACAGTTTCTGGACTAGGGAAACAACGCTGCTTTCATATATATGCGAACGAACTACCACCAACTCTCATTTCCACTGCAAGACGTTTTTACTTGAAACGGATTTCAGAAACATGCTAAGAAATCAGAGTGAGTGTTTCACTATGTCACTTAACCTTCAATGGTGGAAGAAGGAACGCCTCCCAACATGCTCACTTCTGATATCTAAATGTGAGTTGGAGCCATTCTTCACATAATTTCTTCAAAAACAAGGGTTTCTGGTCTAGGGGAACTATGCTGCTTACATATCTAAGCAGAGGCTCTCGCTCCAAAGCGGTTTTCCACAGCAAACCACTCTTCCTTAGAAACTGGCATTAGGAAACATGCTGAGAATTCAGAGTAAGTATTTCTGTATGTCACTTAACCTTCAATGCTGGATGAAAGAACGCCTTTCCACAAGATCACTTCTGATATTTCAATTTGTGTTGGAGACGTCCTTCTCCTAACATGTTAGAAAACCAGAGCTTCTGGAAAACGGGGACTACCCAATTTACATATCAAAGCAGAGGAACTCGATTCAAAGCAGTTTACCAAAGCAAAGTGATTTTTCTTTCAAACCAGCGTTTCACAGTAAACATAAAAGGCAGAGTGAAATGTACAAACACGTTATCTGATTTCTCAGTATGTTTCTTAAACCCGGTTTCAAGTAAAAGCGGTTTGCAGTGAAAAACTGAGTTCGTGCTGGTACGTCCCCATATATATGAAAGTAACGAATTTTACCTTGGACTGAAAATCTGGGTTTCCAGCAAGCTAGGTGAAAGGTGGCTTCCACACTCCTATATTCCTGAAAATTGAGCATGTGGAGAGGCGTTCCTTCATCCAGCATAAAAGGCAGAGGGACTTCTAGACACACATTCTCTGATTTCTGAGCATGTTTCTTACGCCGGTTTCAATGTAAAAGCGGTTTGATCTGGAAAACGAAGTTGGAGCGAGAGCCCCCCTTTACATATGTAAGTAGGGTAGTTCTCCTATACAAGAAACTCTGGAGTTCCAACAAGTTAGGTGAAGGACGGCTCCAAGAGAAATTCAGATGTCAAAAGTGAGCTTGTGGAGAGGCTTCTTTCATCCAGCCTTGAAGGTTAAGTTACATACAGAAACAAGTACTCTGATTTCTCAGCATGTTTCTCAAAGCCGGTTTCAAGTAAAAGCCGATTGCAGTGAAAACTCTAGTTCATGCTAGTACATCCCCATATATTGGAAAGCAGCATAGTTTACCTTGGACTGAAACACTGGGTTTCCAAAAAGCTTGGTGAAGAACGGCTTTCACACTCGTACAGATCTGATAATTGAGCATGTTGAGAGGCGTTCCTTCATGCAGCATAAAAGGCAGAGGTATTCTAGACACAAATCCTCTGATTTCTAAGCATGTTTCCTAACGCCTTTTTCAATGTAAAACCAGTTTGCTGTGGAAAACCGCGTTGGAGCGAGTGTCTCCCCTTAGATATGTAAGTAGCGTTGTTCCCCTATACCAGAAACTGGATTTCCAACAAGTTAGCTGAAAGACGGCTCCAACGCAAACTCAGATGTCAGAATTGAGCTTGTGGAGAGACGTTCTTTCATCCAGCATTGAAGGTTAAGTGACATACAGAAATAATTACTCTGATTTCTCAGCATGTTTCTCAAAGCCGACTTCAAGTAAAGGCGATTTGCAGTTTAAAATTGAGTTAGTACTATTACATCCCGATATATATGGAAGCAGCTTAGTTTGCCTTGGACTGAAACTCTGGGTTTCCAACAAGCTAGGTGAATTACAGCTTCCAAACTCATAGAGTTATGAAAATTGAGCATGTTGAGAGGAGTTCCTTCATGCCGAATAAAATGCAGAGGTATTACAGACACACATTCTCTAAAATTTCAGCATGTTTCCTAACGCCGTTTTCAATGTAAAAGCGATTTAGTGTGGAAAACCACGTTGGAGTGAGCGCCTGCCCTTAGATACGTAAGTAGCTTAGTTCCCCTATAACAAAACCTCTGGTTTTCAAACAAGTTAGGTGAAGGTCGTCTCCAAAACAAATTCAGATGTCAGAAGCAAGCCTGTGGAGAGGAGTTTTTTCATCCAGCATTGAAGGTTAAGTGATATACAGAAACAGATTCTCTGAGTTATCAGCATGTTTCTCAAAGCCGGTTTCAAATAAAAGCAGTTTGCAGTTTAAAACCGAGTCCGTGCTAGAAAGTTCCTATATATATGAAAGAAAAGTAATTTCCATTGGACTGAAACTCTGGGTTTTCAACAAGGTAGGTGAAGGATGGTTTCAACACTCATTTAGTTCTGAATATTGAGAATGTGGAGAGACATTCATTTGTCAAGCATAAAGGGAATGGTTTGCAGGAGAAACACCTACACTGGATTCTCACTATGCTTCCTAGTGCTGGTTGGAAGTTCATGCAGTTTTTATTGTAAATACGAGTTGTAACTAGTATCTCCACATTTATACAAATGTAGTGAATTTAACCACTCATAAGAAACTGTGTGTTCCCAACAAGAAATTTGATTGAAGACTTTCACACACACTTAACACTCAGAATTGTGCAAGTGGAGAGAAGTTCGTTCATCTATAAAAAGGAAAAGGGTTGAAATAGAAACACTTACCCTGGACTCACAGTATGATTCAGAGTGCCGCTTTGAAGTTCACGCAGTTTTCACTGTAAAACCGAGTTGGAGCTAGTACCTCCCCATATATATGAATGTAGTGTATTTACCTACTGAAAAGAAACTGTTTTCCCAACAACTAAGGTTTCGGATGCCATACACAAATATTTATCTGTCAGAATTGAGAATGAGAAGAGAAGTTCTATCATCCAGTATAAATGGAATGGACTGTAGTAGAAAAAATTACTCTGGTTTCTCAGTATCTTATCCTAGATCCGGGTAAAGTTCATGAAGTTTTTCAGTAAAGCTGAGTTGGAGCTAGTAATCCCCATATATATGTATTTAGGGCAGTTTCCAACAGAAAAAAATTTGTTCCCAACAACCTAGAAGATTGAAGACTTCCCAAACACTTAACTCTCAACATTCAACATATAGAGAGACGTTCGTTCATCTAGCAAAAAGGGAACGGGTTGCAGGAGAAACTTTTACACTGGGGTCTAAGTCTGTTTCCAAGTGCCGGCTTGAAATTCCTGCAGTTTTCACTGTAAAACAGTTTTGAAGGTACTACCTACTCATATATATGTTTGGAGTGGAGTTTGCAACTGAAAAGAAACTTTGGTTCCCAACAAGCTAGGTGAAGGACGGCTTTCACACACAATTATCTCTCAAAACTGAGCATGTGGAGAGACGTTCGTTCATCTAGCACAATGTGAACGGATTGTAGGAGAAACTATTACTCTGGTTTCTCAGTCTGTTTCTAGTGCCGGATTGAAGTTCCTGCAGTTTTCACTGTAAAACCGATTTGGAGCTAGAACCTACCCATATATATGTATGGAGTGTAGTTTGCAACTGAAAAGAAACTTTGTGTTCCCAACAAGCTAGGTGAAGGACGGCTGTCACACACAGATTTCTCTTAGAAATATGCATGCGGAGAGACCTTCGTTCATCTAGCACAAATGGAACGGGTTGCAGGAGAAACTTTTACTCTGGTTTCTCAGTCTGTTTCCTAGGGCCGGTATGAAGTTCCTGCACTTTTCACTGTAAAACAGAGTTGGAGCTGGTACCAACCCATATATATGTATGGAGTGTAGTTTGCAACTGAAAAGAAACTTTGTATTCCCAACAAGTTATGAGAAGAACGGCTTTAACACACACTTATCTATCAGAACTGGGCATGTGGATAGACGTTCGTTCATCTAGCACAAAGGGAACGGGTTGCAGGAGAAACTTTTACTCTGATTTCTCAGTCTGTTTCCTAGGGCCGGTATGAAGTTCCTGGACTTTTCAGTGTAAAAACGAGCTGGAGCTGGTACCTCCCGATATATATGTACGGAGTGGAGATTGCAACTGAAAAGAAACTTTGTGTTCCAAACAAGCTAGGTGAAGGACGGCTTTCACACACACTTTTCTCTCAGAACTGAGCATGTGGAAAGACGTTCGTTCATCTAGCACAAAGGGAACGGGTTGCAGGAGAAAATTTACACTGGGTTCTCAGTCTGTTTCAAACCGCCGGTTTGAAGTTACTTCAGTTTTCACTGTAAAACAGAGTTGGAGCTCGAACATCCTTATATATATATATGGAGTGTAGGTTGCAACTGAAAAGAAACTTTGTGTTCCCATCAAGCTAGATGAAGATCGGCTTTCACACACACTTGTCCCTCAGAACTGAGCATGGGAGAGTCGTTCGTTCATCTAGCACAAATGGAACGGTTTGCAGGAGAAACTTTAACACTGGGGTCTAAGACTATTTCCAAGTGCCGGCATGAAATTCCTGCAGTTTTCATTGTAAAAAAGTTTTGGTGGTACTACCTACCCATATATATGTATGGAGTGGATTTGGCAACTGAAAAGAAACTTTGTATTCCCAACAAGTTATGAGAAGAACGGCTTTAACACACACTTATCTATCAGAACTGGGCATGTGGATAGACGTTCGTTCATCTAGCACAAAGGGAACGGGTTGCAGGAGAAACTTTTACTCTGATTTCTCAGTCTGTTTCCTAGGGCCGGTATGAAGTTCCTGGACTTTTCAGTGTAAAAACGAGTTGGAGCTGGTACCTCCCGATATATATGTACGGAGTGGAGATTGCAACTGAAAAGAAACTTTGTGTTCCAAACAAGCTAGGTGAAGGACGGCTTTCACACACACTTTTCTCTCAGAACTGAGCATGTGGAAAGACGTTCGTTCATCTAGCACAAAGGGAACGGGTTGCAGGAGAAAATTTACACTGGGTTCTCAGTCTGTTTCAAACCGCCGGTTTGAAGTTACTTCAGTTTTCACTGTAAAACAGAGTTGGAGCTCGAACATCCTTATATATATATATGGAGTGTAGGTTGCAACTGAAAAGAAACTTTGTGTTCCCATCAAGCTAGATGAAGATCGGCTTTCACACACACTTGTCCCTCAGAACTGAGCATGGGAGAGTCGTTCGTTCATCTAGCACAAATGGAACGGTTTGCAGGAGAAACTTTAACACTGGGGTCTAAGACTATTTCCAAGTGCCGGCATGAAATTCCTGCAGTTTTCATTGTAAAAAAGTTTTGGTGGTACTACCTACCCATATATATGTATGGAGTGGATTTGGCAACTGAAAAGAAACTTTGTTTTCCCAACAAGCTAGGTGAAGGACGGCTTTCAAACACACTTATATCTCAGAACTGAGCATGTGCAGAGACGTTCGTTCATCTAGCACAAATGGAACGGTTTGAAGGGGAAATTTTTACTCTGGATTCTCAGTCTGTTTCTTAGTGCCGGTTTGAAGTTCCTGCAGTTTTCACTGTAAAACCGATTTGGAGCTAGTACCTCCGCATATATATATATGGAGCGTAGTTTGCAACTGTAAAGAAACTTTGTGTTCCCAACAAGCTACGTGCAGGACGGCTTTCACACTCACTTATCTCTCAGAAATGAGCAAGCGTAGAGACGTTCGTTCATCTAGCCCAAATGGAACGGCTTGCACGAGAAAGTTTTACTCTGGAATCTCACTCTGTTTCCTAGTGCCGGTTTGAAGTTAATGCAGTTTTCACTGTAAAACCGAGTTGGAGCTTGAACCTCCCCATATATATTTAAGGAGCGTAGTTTGCAACTGAAAAGAAGCTTTGTGTTCCCAACAAGCTAAGTGAAAGAAGGCTTTCACACACACTTGTCTCTCAGAACTGATGATGTGGAGAGTCGTTCCTTCATCCAGCACAAACGGAACGGTTTGCAGGAGAATCTTTTACACTAGGTTCCCAGTCTGTTTCCTACTGCCGGATTGAAGTTCCTTCAGTTTACACTGTAATACAGAGTTGGTGCAAGTACTTCCCCATATATATATATGGAGTGTAGTTTGCAACTTAAAGGAAACTTTATGTTCCCAAAAAGCTAGGTGTAGAACGGCTTCCACACACTTATGTCTCAGTACTGAGCATGTGGAGAGAATATCGTTCATCTAGCCCAAAGGGAACGGGTTGCAGGAGAAACTTTTACACTTGGTTCTCAGTCTGTTTCAAACTGCCGGTTTGAAGTTCCTTCAGTTTTCACTGTAAAACCGAGTTGGAGCTGGAACATCCCCATATATATATATGGAATGTAGTTTGCAAGGGAAAAGAAACTTTATGTTCCCATCAAGCTAGGTGAAGTTCGGCTTTCACACATACTTGTCTCTAAGAACTGAGCATGGTAGAGGCGTACGTTCATCTAGCACAATGCGAACGGGTTGCAGGAGAAAATTTAAACCTGGTTTCTCAGTCTGTTACCTAGTGCCGGTTTTAAAGTTCGTGCAGTTTTCCTTGTAAAACCGATTTGGAGCTAGTACCTCCCTATATATATGTATGAAGTTTAGTTTGCAACTGAAAAGAAACTATGTGTTTCCAACAAGCTAGGTGAAGGACGACTTCCACACACAAATTTCTCTCAGAAATGTGCATGTGGACAGACCTTCGTTCATCTAGCACAAATGGAACGGTTTGAAGGGGAAACTTTTACTCTGCTTTCTCAGTCTGTTTCTAAGTGCCGGTTTGAAGTTCCTTCAGTTTTCACTGTAAAACCGAGTTGGAGCTAGTACTTCCCCATATATATATATGGAGTGTAGTTTGCAACTTAAAGGAAACTTTATGTTCCCAAAAAGCTAGTTGAAGGACGGCTTTGACACACAATTATGTCTCAGTATTGAGCATGTGGAGAGACTTTCGTTCATCTAGCTCAAAGGCATCGGGTTGCAGGAAAACTTTTACTCTGGTTTCTCAGTCTGTTTCCTAGGGCCAGTATGAACTTCCTGCACTTTTACTGTAAAACCGATTTGGAGCTGGTACCTCCCCATATATATGTACGGAGTGCAGTTTGCAACTGAAAAGAAATTTTGTGTTCCCAACAAGTTAGGTGAAGGACGGCATTACACACACTTACCTCTCAGAACTGAGCATGGGAGAGACGTTCGTTCCTCTAGCACAAAGTGAACGGTTTGCAGGAGAATATTATACACTGGGGTCTAAGTATATTTCCAACTGCCGGCTTGAAATTCCTGCATTTTTCACTGTAAAACCGTTTTGGAGGTACAACCTACCCATATATATGTATGGAGTGGAGGTTGCAACTGATAAGAAACCTTGTCTTTCCAACAAGCTAGGTGAAGGACGGCTTTAACACACACTTATGTCTCAGAACTGAGCTTGTGGAGAGACGTTCGTTCATCTAGCAAAATAAGAACGGATTGTAGAAGAAACTTTTACTCTGGTTTCTCAGTCTGTTTTCTAGTGCCGGTTTGAAGTTCCTGCAGTTTCCAGTGTAAAACCGATTTGGACCTAGTACCTCCCCATATATATGTATGGAGTGTAGATTGCAACTGAAAAGAAACTTTGTGTTCCCAGCAAGCTAGGTGAAGGACGGTTTCACACACACTTATGTCTCATTACTGAGCAGGTGGAGAGACTTTCGTTCATCTAGCACAAAGGAAACGGGTTGCAGGAGAAACTTTTACTCTGGATTCTCAGTCTGTTTCCTAGTGCCGGTTTGAAGTTCCTGCAGTTTTCACTGTAAAACCGAGTTGGAGCTTGTACCTCCCCATATATATGTACGGAATGGAGTTTGCAATTATAAAGAAACTTTGGGTTCCCATCCAGCTAGGTGAAGTTCGGCTTTCACACACACTTGTCTCTCAGAACTGAGCATGGGAGAGACGTTCGTTCATCTTGCACAATGGGAAAGGGTTGCAGGATACAATTTAACCACGGTTTCTCAGTCTGTTTCCTAGTGCCGGTTTTAAAGTTCGTGCAGTTTTCCTTGTAAAAGCGATTTGGAGCTAGTACCTCCCTATATATATGTATGAAGTGTAGTTTGCATTTGAAAAGAAACTATGTGTTCCCAACAAGCTAAGTTAAAGTCGGCTTTCACACACAATTGTCTCTCAGAACTGAGCATGTGGAGAGACGTTCGTTCATCTAGCAAAATGTGAACGGATTGTAGGAGAAATTTTTACTCCTGTTTCTCAGTCTGTTTCCTAGTGCCGGTTTGAAGTTCCTGCAGTTTTCACTGTAAAACCGATTTGGAGCTAAAACCACCCCATATATATGTATGGAGGGAAGATTGCAACTGAAAAGAAACTTCGTGTTGCCAACAAGCTAGGTGAAGGAAGACTTTCACACACACTTATCTTCCAGAAATTAGCATGTGGAGAGACTTTCGTTCATCTAGCACAAATGGAACGGTTTGCAGGAGAAACTTTTACTCTGGTTTCCCAATCTGTTTCATAGTGCCGGTTTGAATTTCCTGCAGTTTTCACTGTAAACCCGTGTTGGAGCTAGTAATTCCCCATATATATATATGGAGTTATTTTGCAACTTAAAGGAAACTTTATGTTCCCAAATAGCTAGTTCAAGGACGGCTTTCACACACACTTATGTCTCAGTACTGATCATGTGGAGAGACGTTCGTTCATCTAGCACAAAGGGAACGGGTTGCAGGAGTAACTTTTACTCTGGTTTCTAAGTCTGTTTCCGAGGGCCGGTTTGAAGTTCCTGCACTTTTCACTGTAAAATGGAGTTGGAGCTCGTACCTCCCCATATATATGTACGGGGTGGAGTTTGCAAATGTAAAGAAAATTTGTGTTCCCAACTAGTTAGCTGAAGGACGGCTTTCACACACATTTATCTTTCAGAACTTAGCATGTGGAGTGACGTTATTTATCTAGCACAAATGGAACGGGTTGCAGGAGAAACTTATACTCTGCTTTCTAAGACTGTTTCCTAGTGCCGGTTTGAAGTTCCTGCAGTTTTCACTGTAAAAGCCAGTTGGAGCTAGTAAATAACCATATATATATTTGGAGAGGAGTTTGCAACTGAAAAGAAACTTTGTGTTCCCAACAAGCTAGCTGAAGGACGGCTTTCACACACACGTGTCTCTCAGAACTAAGCATGTGTAGAGACGTTCGTTCATGTAGCACAAAGGGAACGATTTGCAGGAGAAAGTTTTACTCTGGTTTCTCAGTATTTTTCCTAGTGCCGGTTTGAATTTAATGCAGTTGTCACTGTAAAACCGAGTTGGAGCTTGAACTTCCCCATATATATTTATGGAGCGTAGTTTGCAACTGAAAAGGAACTTTGTTTTCCCAACAAGCTAGGTGAAAGACGGCTTTCACACACAATTGTCTCTCAGAACTGAGCATGGGGAGATACGTTCGTTCATCTAGCACAAAGGGAACGGTTTGCAGAGAAACTTTACTCTGGTTTCTCAGTCTGTTTCCTACTGCCGGTTTGAATTTCCTTCAGTTTTCACTGTAAAACGGAGTTGGACCTGGAACCTCCTCATATATATATATGGATTTTAGTTTGCAACTGAAAAGATACTTTGTGTTCATACCAAGATAGGTGAAGGTCGGATTTCACACACAATTTTCTCTCAGAACTGAGCATGGAAGAGTCGTTCGTTCATCTAGCACAAAGGGAACGGTTTGCAGGAGAAACTTTTACACTGGTGTCTAAGTCTATTTCCTAGTGCCGTATTGAATTTCCTGCAATTTCACTGTAAAACGTTTTGGAAATACAACCTACACATATATATGTATGGAGTGGAGTTTGCAACTGAAAAGAAACTTTGTGTTCCCAACAAGCTAGTTGAAGGAAGGCTTTCGCACACACTTATCTCTCAGAAGGGAGCATGTGGAGAGACGTTCGTTCATCTAGCAAAAAGTGAACGGGTTGCAGGTGAAACATTAACACTGTGTTCTCAGTCTGTTTCAAACTGCCCGTTTGAAGTTCCTTCAGTTTTCACTGTAAAAGCGAGTTGGAGCTTGTACCTCCCCATATATATGTACGGATTGGAGTTTGCAATTATAAAGAAACTTTGTGTTCCCATCAAGCTAGCTGAAGTTCGGCTTTCACACACACTTGTCTCTCAGAACTGAGCATGGGAGAGACGTTCGTTCATCTAGCAAAATCGGAACGGGTTGCAGGAGGCAATTTAACCCTGGTTTCTCATTCTGTTTCAAAGTGCGGGTTTTAAAGATCGTGCAGTTTTCCTTGTAAAAGCGATTTGGAGCTAGTACCTTCCTATATATATGTGTGATGTGTAGTTTGCAACTGAAAAGAAACTATGTGTTCCCAACAAGCTATGTGAAGGACGGATTTCACACACACTTTTCTCTCAGAAATGTGCATGTGGAGAGAACTTCGTTCATCTAGCACAAATGGAACGGGTTGAAGGGGAAACTTTTACTCTGGTTTCTCAGTCTGTTTTTTAGTGCCGGCTTGAAGTTCCTGCAGTTTTCTCTGGAAAACCCAGTTGGAGCCAGTACCGCCGCATATATATGTATGGAGCGTAGTTAGCAACTGAAAAGAAACTTTGTGTTCCCAACAAGCTAGTTGAAGGACGGCTTTCACACACACTTATCTCTCAGAACTGAGCATGTGGAGAGACTTTCTTTCATGTAGCAAAATGTGAACGGATTGTAGTAGAAATTTTTACTCTGGTTTCTCAGTTTCTTTCCTACTGCCGGTTTGAAGTTCTTGCAGTTTTCACTGTAAAACCGATTTGGAGCTAATACCTCCCCATATATATGTATGAAGTGTAGTTTGCAATTGAAAAGAAACTTTGATTTCCCAACAAGATAGGTAAAGGACGGCTTTCACACACACTTATATCTCTGAAATGAGCATGTGGAGAGACTTTCCTTCATCTAGCACAAAGGGAACGGGTTGCAGGAGAAAATTTTACTCTGGTTTCTAAGTCTGTTTACTAGGGCCGGTATGAAGTTAATGCACTTTTACTCCTAAACCGAGTTGGAGATGTTACATCCCCATATAAATATATGGAGTGGAGTTTGCAACTGAAAAGAAACTTTGTGTTCCCAACAAGCTAGTTGAAGGACGGCTTTCACACACACTTATCTCTCAGAACTGAGCATGTGGAGAGACTTTCTTTCATGTAGCAAAATGTGAACGGATTGTAGTAGAAATTTTTACTCTGGTTTCTCAGTCTGTTTCCTAGTGCCGGTTTGAAGTTCCTGCAGTTTTCACTGTAAAACCGAGTTGGAGCTAGTAATTCCCCATATATATATATGGAGTTATTTTGCAACTTAAAGGAAACTTTATATTCCCAAATAGCTAGTCCAAGGACGGCTTTCACACACACTTATGTCTCAGTACTGATCATGTGGAGAGACGTTCGTTCATCTAGCACAAAGGGAACAGGTTGCAGGAGTAAGTTTTACTCTGGTCTCTAAGTCTGCTTCCTAGGGCCGGTATGAAGTTCCTGCACTTTTCACTGTAAAATGGAGTTGGAGCTCGTACCTCCCCATATATATGTACGGAGTGGAATTTGCAACTGAAAAGAAAATTTGTGTTCCCAACAAGCTAGGTGAAGGACGGCTTTCACACACACTTGTCTCTCAGATCTAAGCATGTGTAGAGACGTTCGTTCATGTAGCACAAATGGAACGATTTGCAGGAGAAAATTTTACTCTGGTTTCTCAGTATTATTCCTAGTGCCGGTTTGAAGTTAATGCAGTTGTCACTGTAAAACCGAGTTGGAGCTTGAACTTCCCCATATATATTTCTGGAGCGTAGTTTGCAACTGAAAAGAAACTTTGTGTTCCCAACAAGCTAGGTGAAGCACGGCTTTCACACACACTTGTCTCTCAGAAATGAGCATGAAGAGATACGTTCGTTCATCTAGCACAAAGGGAACGGTTTGCAGGAGAAACTTTTACTCTGGTTTCTCAGTCTGTTTCCTAGTGCCGGTTTGAAGTTCCTTCAGTTTTCACTGTAAAACGGAGTTGGACCTGGAACCTCCTCATATATATATATGGATTTTAGTTTACAACTGAAAAGATACTTTGTGTTCCCATCAAGCTAGGTGAAGGTCGGATTTCACACACAATTTTCTCTCAGAACTGAGCATGGGAGAGTCGTTCGTTCATCTAGCACAAAGGGAACGGTTTGCAGGAGAAACTTTTACTCTGGGGTCTAAGTCTATTTCCTAGTGCCGGATTGAATTTCCTGCAATTTCACTGTAAAAACGTTTTGGAAATACTACCTACACATATATATGTATGGAGTGGAGTTTGCAACTGAAAAGAAACTTTGTGTTCCCAACAAGCTAGGTGAAGGACGGCTTCCACACCACTTATCTCTCAGAACTGAGTATGTGGAGAGACGTTCTTTCATCTAGCACAAAGGGAACGGTTTGCAGGAGAAAGTTTTACTCTGGATTGTCAGTCTGTTTCCTAGTGCCAGTTTGAAGTTCCTGCAGTTTACACTGTAAAACCGAGTTGGAGCTAGTAACACCCCATATATATGTATGGAGTGGAGTTTGCATCTGGAAAGAAACTTTGTGTTCCCAACAAGCTAGTTGAAGGAAGGCTTTCGCACACACTTATCTCTCAGAAGGGAGCATGTGGAGAGACGTTCGTTCATGTAGCAAAAAGGGAACGGGTTGCAGGAGAAACATTAACACTGTGTTCTCAGTCTGTTTCAAACTGCCCGTTTGAAGTTCCTTCAGTTTTCACTGTAAAACCGAGTTGGAGCTAGTACTTCCCCATATATATATATGGAGTGAAGTTTGCAACTTAAAGGAAACTTTATGTTCCCAAATACCTAGGTGAAGGACGGTTTCACACACACCTGTCTCAGTACTTGTCATGTGGAGAGACTTTCTTTCATCCAGCAAAAAGGGATCGGGTTGCAGCAGAAACATTTACTCTGGTTTCTCAGTCTGTTTCCAAGTGCCGGTTTGAAGTTCCTGCAGTTTTCACTGTAAAACCGAGTTGGAGCTAGTAATTCCCCATATATATATATGGAGTTATTTGGCAACTTAAAGGAAACTTTATGTTCCCAAATAGCTAGTCCAAGGACGGCTTTCACACACACTTATGTCTCAGTACTGATCATGTGGAGAGACGTTCGTTCATCTAGCACAAAAGGAACGGGTTGCAGTAGTAACATTTACTCTGGTCTCTAAGTCTGCTTCCTAGGGCCGGTATGAAGTTCCTGCACTTTTCACTGTAAAATGGAGTTGGAGCTCGTACCTCCCCATATATATGTACGGAGTGGAGTTTTCAACTGAAAAGAAAATTTGTGTTCCCAACAAGCTAGGTGAAGGACGGCTTTCACACACACTTGTCTCTCAGATCTAAGCATGTGTAGAGACGTTCGTTCATGTAGCACAAATGGAACGGTTTGCAGGAGAAACTTTTACTCTGTTTTCTCAGTCTGTTTCCTACTGCCGGTTTGAAGTTCCTTCAGTTTTCACTGTAAAACTGAGTTGGACATGGAACCTCCTCATTTATATATATGGATTTTAGTTTGCAACTGAAAAGATAATTTGTGTTCCCATCAAGCTAGGTGAAGGACGGCTTTCACACACACATGTCTCTCAGATCTAAGCATGTGTAGAGACGTTAGTTCATGTAGCACAAATGGAACGGTTTGCAGAAGAAAGTTTTACTCTGCATTCTCAGTCTGTTTCCTAGTGCCGGTTTGAATTTCCTGCAGTTTACACTGTAAAACCGAGTTGGAGCTAGTAACACCCCATATATATGTATGGAGTGGAGTTTGCATCTGGAAAGAAACTTTGTGTTCCCAACAAGCTTGTTGAAGGAAGGCTTTCGCACACACTTATCTCTCAGAAGGGAGCATGTGGAGAGACGTTCGTTCATGTAGCAAAAATGGAACGGGTTGCAGGAGAAACATTAATACTGTGTTCTCAGTCTGTTTCAAACTGCCCGTTTGAAGTTCCTTCAGTTTTCACTGTAAAACCGAGTTGGAGCTATTACTTCCCGATATATATATATGGAGTGAAGTTTGCAACTTAAAGGTAACTTTATGTTTCCAAATACCTAGGTGAAGGACGGCTTTCACACACACCAGTCTCAGTACTGGACATGTGGAGAGACTTTCTTTCATCCTGCAAAAATGGAACGGATTGCAGGAGAAACATTTACTCTGGTTTCTCAGTCTGTTTCCTAGGGCCAGTATGAACTTCCTGCACTTTTACTGTAAACCGAGTTGGAGCTGGTACCTCCCCATATATATGTACGGAGTGCAGTTTGCAACTGAAAAGAAATTTTGTGTTCCCAACAAGTTAGGTGAAGGACGGCTTTACACACACTTACCTCTCAGAACTGAGCATGGGAGAGACGTTCGTTCCTCTAGCACAAAGTGAACGGTTTGCAGGAGAATATTTTACACTGGGGTCTAAGTATGTTTCCAACTGCTGGCTTGAAATTCCTGCATTTTTCACTGTAAAACCGTTTTGGAGGTACTACCTACCCATATATATGTATGGAGTGGAGTTTGCAACTGATAAGAAACCTTGTGTTTCCAACAAGCTACGTGAAGGACGGCTTTAACACACACTTATGTCTCAGAACTGAGCTTGTGGAGAGACGTTCGTTCATCTAGCAAAATAAGAACGGATTGTAGAAGAAACTTTTACTCTGGTTTCTCAGTCTGTTTTCTAGTGTCGGTTCGAAGTTCCTGCAGTTTCCAGTGTAAAACCGATTTGGAGCTAGTACCTTCCCATATATATGTATGGATTGGAGTTTGCAACTGAAAAGAAACTTTGTGTTCCCAACATGTTAGTTGAAGGACGGCTTTCACACACACTTATCTCTCAGAACTGAGCATGTGGAGAGACGTTGGTTCACATAGCACAAAGGGAACGGGTTGCAAGGGAAATTTTACACTGGGTTCTCAGTCTGTTTCAAACTGCCGGTTTGAATTTCCTTCAGTTTTCACTGTAAAACGGAGTTGGACCTGGAACCTCCACATATATATATATGTATTTTAGTTTACAACTGAAAAGATACATTGTGTTCCCATCAAGCTAGGTGAAGGTCGGATTTCACACACAATTTTCTCTCAGAACTGAGCATGGGAGAGACGTTCGTTCATCTAGCACAAAGGGAACGGTTTGCAGGAGAAACTTTTACACTGGGGTCTAAGTCTATTTCCTAGTGCCGGATTGAATTTCCTGCAATTTCACTGTAAAAAAGTTTTGGAAATACAACCTACACATATATATGTCTGGAGTGGAATTTGCAACTGAAAAGAAACCTTGTGTTCCCAACAAGCTAGGTGAAGGACGGCTTTCACACACACTTGTCTCTCAGAACTAAGCATGTGTAGAGACGTTCGTTCATGTAGCACAAAGGGAACGATTTGCAGGAGAAAGTTTTACTCTGGATTCTCAGTCTGTTTCCAAGTGCCGGTTTGAAGTTCCTGCAGTTTTCACTGTAAAACCGAGTTGGAGCTAGTAACACTCCATATATATGTATGGAGTGAAGTTTGCATCTGGAAAGAAACTTTGTGTTCCCAACAAGCTAGTTGAAGGTAGGCTTTCGCACACACTTATCTCTCAGAAGGGAGCATGTGGAGAGACGTTCGTTCATCTAGCACAAAGGGAACGGGTTGCAGGAGTAACTTTTACTCTGGTTTCTAAGTCTGTTTCCTAGGGCCGGTATGAAGTTCGTGCACTTTTCACTGTAAAATGGAGTTGGAGCTCGTACCTCCCCATATATATGTACGGAGTGGAGTTTGCAACTGAAAAGAAAATTTGTGTTCCCAACTAGTTAGCTGAAGGACGGCTTTCACAAACACTTATCTTTCAGAACTTAGCATGTGGAGTGATGTTATTCATCTAGCACAAATGGAACGGGTTGCAGGAGAAACTTTTACTCTGGTTTCTAAGTCTGTTTCCTAGTGCCGATTTGAAGTTCCTGCAGTTTTCACTGTAAAAGCCAGTTGGAGCTAGTAAATACCCGTATATATATTTGGAGTGGAGTTTGCAACTGAAAAGAAACTTTGTGTTCCCAACAAGGTAGGTGAAGGACGGCTTTCACACACACT
This sequence comes from Camelus bactrianus, assembly GCF_048773025.1. Lineage (NCBI taxonomy): Eukaryota > Metazoa > Chordata > Mammalia > Artiodactyla > Camelidae > Camelus > Camelus bactrianus. The sequence continues at coordinate 43,573,058 of NC_133558.1, forward strand.
TGTCTCTCAGAACTAAGCATGTGTAGAGACGTTCGTTCATGTAGCACAAAGGGAACGATTTGCAGGAGAAAGTTTTACTCTGGTTTCTCAGTATTTTTCCTAGTGGCGGTTTGAAGTTAATGCAGTTGTCACTGTAAAACCGAGTTGGACCTGGAACCTCCTCATATATATATATGGATTTTAGTTTACAACTGAAAAGATACTTTGTGTTCCCATCAAGCTAGGTGAAGGTCGGATTTCACACACAATTTTCTCTCAGAACTGAGCTTGGGAGAGTCGTTCGTTCATCTAGCACAAAGGGAACGGTTTGCAGGAGAAACTTTTACACTGGGGTCTAAGTCTATTTCCTAGTGCCGGATTGAATTTCCTGCAATTTCACTGTAAAAACGTTTTGGAAGTACTACCTACACATATATATGTATGGAGTGGAGTTTGCAACTGAAAAGAAACTTTGTGTTCCCAACAAGCTAGGTGAAGGATAGCTTCCATACCACATATCTCTCAGAACTGAGCATGTGGAGAGACGTTCTTTCATCTAGCACAAAGGGAACTGTTTGCAGGAGAAACTTTTACTCTGGATTCTCAGTCTGTTTCCTAGTGCCGGTTTGAAGTTCCTGCAGTTTTCACTGTAAAACCGAGTTGGAGCGATTAACACCCCATATATATGTATGGAGTGGAGTTTGCATCTGGAAAGAAACTTTGTGTTCCCAACAAGCTAGTTGAAGGAAGGCTTTCGCACACACTTATCTCTCAGAAGGGAGCATGTGGAGAGACGTTCGTTCATCTAGCAAAAAGGGAACGGGTTGCAGGAGAAACATTTACACTGTGTTCTCAGTCTGTTTCAAACTGCCCGTTTGAAGTTCCTGCAATTTTCACTGTAAAAGCCAGTTGGAGCTAGTAAATACCCATATATATATTTGGAGTGGAGTTTGCAACTGAAAAGAAACTTTGTGTTCCCAACAAGCTAGGTGAAGGACGGCTTTCACACACACTTGTCTCTCAGAACTAAGCATGTGTAGAGACGTTCGTTCATGTAGCACAAAGGGAACGATTTGCAGGAGAAAGTTTTACTCTGGTTTCTCAGTATTTTTCCTAGTGCCGGTTTGAAGTTAATGCAGTTGTCACTGTAAAACCGAGTTGGAGCTTGAACATCCCCATATATATTTATGGAGCGCAGTTTGCAACTGAAAACAAACTTTGTGTTCCCAACCACCTAGGTGAAGGACGGCTTTCACACACACTTGTCTCTCAGAACGAAGCATGTGTAAAGACGTTCTTTCATGTAGCACAAAGGGAACGATTTGCAGGAGAAAGTTTTACTCTGGTTTCTCAGTATTTTTCCTAGTGCCGGTTTGAAGTTAATGCAGTTGTCACTGTAAAACCGAGTTGGAGCTTGAACTTCCCCTTATATATTTATGGAGCGTAGTTTGCAACTGAAAGGAAACTTTGTGTTCCCAACAAGCTAGGTGAAGGACGGCTTTCACACACACTTGTCTCTCAGAACTGAGCATGGAGAGATACGTTCGTTCATCTAGCACAAAGGGAACGGTTTGCAGGAGAAACTTTTACTCTGGTTTCTCAGTCTGTTTCCTAGTGCCGGTTTGAAGTTCCTTCAGTTTTCACTGTAAAACGGAGTTGGACCTGGAACCTCCTCATATATATATATGGATTTTTGTTTGCAACTGAAAAGATACTTTGTGTTCCCATCAAGGTAGGTGAAGGTCGGATTTCACACACAATTTTCTCTCAGAACTGAGCATGGGATAGTCGTTCGTTCATCTAGCACAAAGGGAAATGTTTGCAGGAGAAACTTTTACACTGGGATCTAAGTTTATTTCCTAGTGCCGGATTGAATTTCCTGCAATTTCACTGTAAAAACGTTTTGGAAATACTACCTACACATATATATGTATGGAGTGGAGTTTGCAACTGAAAAGAAACTTTGTGTTCCCAACAAGCTAGGTGAAGGACGGCTTCCACACCACTTATCTCTCAGAACTGAGCATGTGGAGAGACGTTCTTTCATCTAGCACAAAGGGAACTGTTTGCAGGAGAAACTTTTACTCTGGATTCTAAGTGTGTTTCCTAGTGCCGGTTTGAAGTTCCTGCAGTTTTCACTGTAAAACCGAGTTGGAGCTATTAACACCCCATATATATGTATGGAGTGGAGTTTGCATCTGGAAAGAAACTTTGTGTTCCCAACAAGCTAGTTGAAGGTAGGCTTTCGCACACACTTATCTCTCAGAAGGGAGCATGTGGAGAGACGTTTGTTCATCTAGCAAAAAGGGAACGGGTTGCAGGAGAAACATTTACACTGTGTTCTCAGTGTGTTTCAAACTGCCGGTTTGAAGTTCCTTCAGTTTTCACTGTAAAAGCGATTTGGAGCTTGTACCTCCCCATATATATGTACGGAATGGAGTTTCCAATTGTAAAGAAACTTTGTGTTCCCATCAAGCTAGGTGAAGTTCGGCTTTCACACTCACTTGTCTCTCAGAACTGAGCATGGGAGAGACGTTCGTTCATCTTGCACAATGGGAAAGGGTTGCAGGATACAATTTAACCCCGGTTTCTCAGTCTGTTTCCTAGTGCCGGTTTTAAAGTTCGTGCAGTTTTCCTTGAAAAAGCGATTTGGAGCTAGTACCTCCCTATATATATGTATGAAGTGTAGTTTGCATTCGAAAAGAAACTATGTGTTCCCAACAAGCTAGGTGAAGTTCGGCTTTCACACACAATTGTCTCTCAGAACTGAGCATGTGGAGAGACGTTCGTTCATCTAGCAAAATGTGAACGGATTGTAGGAGAAATTTTTACTCCTGTTTCTCAGTCTGTTTCCTAGTGCCGGTTTGAAGTTCCTGCAGTTTTCACTGTAAAACCGATTTGGAGCTAATACCTCCCCATATATATGTATGGAGGGTAGATTGCAACTGAAAAGAAACTTCGTGTTGCAAACAAGCTAGGTGAAGGACGACTTTCACACACACTTATCTTCCAGAAATGAGCATGTGGAGAGACTTTCGTTCATCTAGCACAAATGGAACGGTTTGCAGGAGAAACTTTTACTCTGGTTACCCAGTCTGTTTCCTAGTGCCGGTTTGAATTTCCTGCAGTTTTCACTGTAAACCCGTGTTGGAGCTAGTAATTCCCCATATATATATATGGAGTTATTTTGCAACTTAAAGGAAACTTTATGTTCCCAAATAGCTAGTTCAAGGACGGCTTTCACACACACTTATGTCTCAGTACTGATCATGTGGAGAGACGTTCGTTCATCTAGCACAAAGGGAACGGGTTGCAGGAGTAACTTTTACTCTGGTTTCTAAGTCTGTTTCCTAGGACCGGTATGAAGTTCCTGCACTTTTCACTGTAAAATGGTGTTGGAGCTCGTACCTCCCCATATATATGTACGGAATGGAGATTACAACTGAAAAGAAAATTTGTGTTCCCAACTAGTTAGCTGAAGGACGGCTTTCACACACACTTATCTTTCAGAACTTAGCATGTGGAGTGACGTTATTCATCTAGCACAAATGGAACGGGTTGCAGGAGAAACTTTTACTCTGGTTTCTAAGTCTGTTTCCTAGTGCCGTTATGAAGTTCCTGCAGTTTTCACTGTAAAAGCCAGTTGGAGCTAGTAAATACCCATATATATATTTGGAGTGGAGTTTGCAACTGAAAAGAAACTTTGTGTTCCCAACAAGCTAGGTGAAGGACGGCTTCCACACCACTTATCTCTCAGAACTGAGCATGTGGAGAGACGTTCTTTCATCTAGCACAAAGGGAACTGTTTGCAGGAGAAACTTTTACTCTGGATTCTCAGTCTGTTTCCTAGTGCCGGTTTGAAGTTCCTGCAGTTTTCACTGTAAAACCGAGTTGGAGCTATTAACACCCCATATATATGTATGGAGTGGAGTTTGCATCTGGAAAGAAACTTTGTGTTCCCAACAAGCTAGTTGAAGGTAGGCTTTCGCACACACTTATCTCTCAGAAGGGAGCATGTGGAGAGACGTTCGTTCATCTAGCAAAAAGGGAACGGGTTGCAGGAGAAACATTTACACTGTGTTCTCAGTCTGTTTCAAACTGCCGGTTTGAAGTTCCTTCAGTTTTCACTGTAAAAGCGATTTGGAGCTTGTACCTCCCCATATATATGTACGGAATGGAGTTTCCAATTGTAAAGAAACTTTGTGTTCCCATCAAGCTAGGTGAAGTTCGGCTTTCACACTCACTTGTCTCTCAGAACTGAGCATGGGAGAGACGTTCGTTCATCTTGCACAATGGGAAAGGGTTGCAGGATACAATTTAACCCCGGTTTCTCAGTCTGTTTCCTAGTGCCGGTTTTAAAGTTCGTGCAGTTTTCCTTGAAAAAGCGATTTGGAGCTAGTACCTCCCTATATATATGTATGAAGTGTAGTTTGCATTCGAAAAGAAACTATGTGTTCCCAACAAGCTAGGTGAAGTTCGGCTTTCACACACAATTGTCTCTCAGAACTGAGCATGTGGAGAGACGTTCGTTCATCTAGCAAAATGTGAACGGATTGTAGGAGAAATTTTTACTCCTGTTTCTCAGTCTGTTTCCTAGTGCCGGTTTGAAGTTCCTGCAGTTTTCACTGTAAAACCGATTTGGAGCTAATACCTCCCCATATATATGTATGGAGGGTAGATTGCAACTGAAAAGAAACTTCGTGTTGCCAACAAGCTAGGTGAAGGACGACTTTCACACACACTTATCTTCCAGAAATGAGCATGTGGAGAGACTTTCGTTCATCTAGCACAAATGGAACGGTTTGCAGGAGAAACTTTTACTCTGGTTACCCAGTCTGTTTCCTAGTGCCGGTTTGAATTTCCTGCAGTTTTCACTGTAAACCCGTGTTGGAGCTAGTAATTCCCCATATATATATATGGAGTTATTTTGCAACTTAAAGGAAACTTTATGTTCCCAAATAGCTAGTTCAAGGACGGCTTTCACACACACTTATGTCTCAGTACTGATCATGTGGAGAGACGTTCGTTCATCTAGCACAAAGGGAACGGGTTGCAGGAGTAACTTTTACTCTGGTTTCTAAGTCTGTTTCCTAGGACCGGTATGAAGTTCCTGCACTTTTCACTGTAAAATGGTGTTGGAGCTCGTACCTCCCCATATATATGTACGGAGTGGAGATTACAACTGAAAAGAAAATTTGTGTTCCCAACTAGTTAGCTGAAGGACGGCTTTCACACACACTTATCTTTCAGAACTTAGCATGTGGAGTGACGTTATTCATCTAGCACAAATGGAACGGGTTGCAGGAGAAACTTTTACTCTGGTTTCTAAGTCTGTTTCCTAGTGCCGGTTTGAAGTTCCTGCAGTTTTCACTGTAAAAGCCAGTTGGAGCTAGTAAATACCCATATATATTTTTGGAGTGGAGTTTGCAACTGAAAAGAAACTTTGTGTTCCCAACAAGCTAGGTGAAGGACGGCTTTCACACACACTTGTCTCTCAAAACTAAGCATGTGTAGAGACGTTCGTTCATGTAGCACAAAGGGAACGATTTGCAGGAGAAAGATTTACTCTGGTTTCTCAGTATTTTTCCTATTGCCGGTTTGAAGTTAATGCAGTTGTCACTGTAAAACCGAGTTGGAGCTTGAACTTCCCCATATATATTTATGGAGCGCAGTTTGCAACTGAAAAGAAATTTTGTGTTCCCAACCAGCTAGGTGAAGTACGGCTTTCACACACACTTGTCTCTTAGAACGAAGCATGTGTAGAGACGTTCGTTCATGTAGCACAAATGGAACGATTTGCAGGAGAAAGTTTTACTCTGGTTTCTCAGTATTTTTCCTAGTGCCGGTTTGAAGTTAATGCAGTTGTCACTGTAAAACCGAGTTGGAGCTTGAACTTCCCCTTATATATTTATGGAGCGTAGTTTGCAACTGAAAGGAAACTTTGTGTTCCCAACAAGCTAGGTGAAGGACGGCTTTCACACACACTTGTCTCTCAGAACTGAGCATGGAGAGATACGTTCGTTCATCTAGCACAAAGGGAACGGTTTGCAGGAGAAACTTTTACTCTGGTTTCTCAGTCTGTTTCCTAGTGCCGGTTTGAAGTTCCTTCAGTTTTCACTGTAAAACGGAGTTGGACCTGGAACCTCCTCATATATATATATGGATTTTTGTTTGCAACTGAAAAGATACTTTGTGTTCCCATCAAGGTAGGTGAAGGTCGGATTTCACACACAATTTTCTCTCAGAACTGAGCATGGGATAGTCGTTCGTTCATCTAGCACAAAGGGAAATGTTTGCAGGAGAAACTTTTACACTGGGATCTAAGTTTATTTCCTAGTGCCGGATTGAATTTCCTGCAATTTCACTGTAAAAACGTTTTGGAAATACTACCTACACATATATATGTATGGAGTGGAGTTTGCAACTGAAAAGAAACTTTGTGTTCCCAACAAGCTAGGTGAAGGACGGCTTCCACACCACTTATCTCTCAGAACTGAGCATGTGGAGAGACGTTCTTTCATCTAGCACAAAGGGAACTGTTTGCAGGAGAAACTTTTACTCTGGATTCTCAGTGTGTTTCCTAGTGCCGGTTTGAAGTTCCTGCAGTTTTCACTGTAAAACCGAGTTGGAGCTATTAACACCCCATATATATGTATGGAGTGGAGTTTGCATCTGGAAAGAAACTTTGTGTTCCCAACAAGCTAGTTGAAGGTAGGCTTTCGCACACACTTATCTCTCAGAAGGGAGCATGTGGAGAGACGTTTGTTCATCTAGCAAAAAGGGAACGGGTTGCAGGAGAAACATTTACACTGTGTTCTCAGTGTGTTTCAAACTGCCGGTTTGAAGTTCCTTCAGTTTTCACTGTAAAAGCGATTTGGAGCTTGTACCTCCCCATATATATGTACGGAATGGAGTTTCCAATTGTAAAGAAACTTTGTGTTCCCATCAAGCTAGGTGAAGTTCGGCTTTCACACTCACTTGTCTCTCAGAACTGAGCATGGGAGAGACGTTCGTTCATCTTGCACAATGGGAAAGGGTTGCAGGATACAATTTAACCCCGGTTTCTCAGTCTGTTTCCTAGTGCCGGTTTTAAAGTTCGTGCAGTTTTCCTTGAAAAAGCGATTTGGAGCTAGTACCTCCCTATATATATGTATGAAGTGTAGTTTGCATTCGAAAAGAAACTATGTGTTCCCAACAAGCTAGGTGAAGTTCGGCTTTCACACACAATTGTCTCTCAGAACTGAGCATGTGGAGAGACGTTCGTTCATCTAGCAAAATGTGAACGGATTGTAGGAGAAATTTTTACTCCTGTTTCTCAGTCTGTTTCCTAGTGCCGGTTTGAAGTTCCTGCAGTTTTCACTGTAAAACCGATTTGGAGCTAATACCTCCCCATATATATGTATGGAGGGTAGATTGCAACTGAAAAGAAACTTCGTGTTGCAAACAAGCTAGGTGAAGGACGACTTTCACACACACTTATCTTCCAGAAATGAGCATGTGGAGAGACTTTCGTTCATCTAGCACAAATGGAACGGTTTGCAGGAGAAACTTTTACTCTGGTTACCCAGTCTGTTTCCTAGTGCCGGTTTGAATTTCCTGCAGTTTTCACTGTAAACCCGTGTTGGAGCTAGTAATTCCCCATATATATATATGGAGTTATTTTGCAACTTAAAGGAAACTTTATGTTCCCAAATAGCTAGTTCAAGGACGGCTTTCACACACACTTATGTCTCAGTACTGATCATGTGGAGAGACGTTCGTTCATCTAGCACAAAGGGAACGGGTTGCAGGAGTAACTTTTACTCTGGTTTCTAAGTCTGTTTCCTAGGACCGGTATGAAGTTCCTGCACTTTTCACTGTAAAATGGTGTTGGAGCTCGTACCTCCCCATATATATGTACGGAATGGAGATTACAACTGAAAAGAAAATTTGTGTTCCCAACTAGTTAGCTGAAGGACGGCTTTCACACACACTTATCTTTCAGAACTTAGCATGTGGAGTGACGTTATTCATCTAGCACAAATGGAACGGGTTGCAGGAGAAACTTTTACTCTGGTTTCTAAGTCTGTTTCCTAGTGCCGTTATGAAGTTCCTGCAGTTTTCACTGTAAAAGCCAGTTGGAGCTAGTAAATACCCATATATATATTTGGAGTGGAGTTTGCAACTGAAAAGAAACTTTGTGTTCCCAACAAGCTAGGTGAAGGACGGCTTCCACACCACTTATCTCTCAGAACTGAGCATGTGGAGAGACGTTCTTTCATCTAGCACAAAGGGAACTGTTTGCAGGAGAAACTTTTACTCTGGATTCTCAGTCTGTTTCCTAGTGCCGGTTTGAAGTTCCTGCAGTTTTCACTGTAAAACCGAGTTGGAGCTATTAACACCCCATATATATGTATGGAGTGGAGTTTGCATCTGGAAAGAAACTTTGTGTTCCCAACAAGCTAGTTGAAGGTAGGCTTTCGCACACACTTATCTCTCAGAAGGGAGCATGTGGAGAGACGTTCGTTCATCTAGCAAAAAGGGAACGGGTTGCAGGAGAAACATTTACACTGTGTTCTCAGTCTGTTTCAAACTGCCGGTTTGAAGTTCCTTCAGTTTTCACTGTAAAAGCGATTTGGAGCTTGTACCTCCCCATATATATGTACGGAATGGAGTTTCCAATTGTAAAGAAACTTTGTGTTCCCATCAAGCTAGGTGAAGTTCGGCTTTCACACTCACTTGTCTCTCAGAACTGAGCATGGGAGAGACGTTCGTTCATCTTGCACAATGGGAAAGGGTTGCAGGATACAATTTAACCCCGGTTTCTCAGTCTGTTTCCTAGTGCCGGTTTTAAAGTTCGTGCAGTTTTCCTTGAAAAAGCGATTTGGAGCTAGTACCTCCCTATATATATGTATGAAGTGTAGTTTGCATTCGAAAAGAAACTATGTGTTCCCAACAAGCTAGGTGAAGTTCGGCTTTCACACACAATTGTCTCTCAGAACTGAGCATGTGGAGAGACGTTCGTTCATCTAGCAAAATGTGAACGGATTGTAGGAGAAATTTTTACTCCTGTTTCTCAGTCTGTTTCCTAGTGCCGGTTTGAAGTTCCTGCAGTTTTCACTGTAAAACCGATTTGGAGCTAATACCTCCCCATATATATGTATGGAGGGTAGATTGCAACTGAAAAGAAACTTCGTGTTGCCAACAAGCTAGGTGAAGGACGACTTTCACACACACTTATCTTCCAGAAATGAGCATGTGGAGAGACTTTCGTTCATCTAGCACAAATGGAACGGTTTGCAGGAGAAACTTTTACTCTGGTTACCCAGTCTGTTTCCTAGTGCCGGTTTGAATTTCCTGCAGTTTTCACTGTAAACCCGTGTTGGAGCTAGTAATTCCCCATATATATATATGGAGTTATTTTGCAACTTAAAGGAAACTTTATGTTCCCAAATAGCTAGTTCAAGGACGGCTTTCACACACACTTATGTCTCAGTACTGATCATGTGGAGAGACGTTCGTTCATCTAGCACAAAGGGAACGGGTTGCAGGAGTAACTTTTACTCTGGTTTCTAAGTCTGTTTCCTAGGACCGGTATGAAGTTCCTGCACTTTTCACTGTAAAATGGTGTTGGAGCTCGTACCTCCCCATATATATGTACGGAGTGGAGATTACAACTGAAAAGAAAATTTGTGTTCCCAACTAGTTAGCTGAAGGACGGCTTTCACACACACTTATCTTTCAGAACTTAGCATGTGGAGTGACGTTATTCATCTAGCACAAATGGAACGGGTTGCAGGAGAAACTTTTACTCTGGTTTCTAAGTCTGTTTCCTAGTGCCGGTTTGAAGTTCCTGCAGTTTTCACTGTAAAAGCCAGTTGGAGCTAGTAAATACCCATATATATTTTTGGAGTGGAGTTTGCAACTGAAAAGAAACTTTGTGTTCCCAACAAGCTAGGTGAAGGACGGCTTTCACACACACTTGTCTCTCAAAACTAAGCATGTGTAGAGACGTTCGTTCATGTAGCACAAAGGGAACGATTTGCAGGAGAAAGATTTACTCTGGTTTCTCAGTATTTTTCCTATTGCCGGTTTGAAGTTAATGCAGTTGTCACTGTAAAACCGAGTTGGAGCTTGAACTTCCCCATATATATTTATGGAGCGCAGTTTGCAACTGAAAAGAAATTTTGTGTTCCCAACCAGCTAGGTGAAGTACGGCTTTCACACACACTTGTCTCTTAGAACGAAGCATGTGTAGAGACGTTCGTTCATGTAGCACAAATGGAACGATTTGCAGGAGAAAGTTTTACTCTGGTTTCTCAGTATTTTTCCTAGTGCCGGTTTGAAGTTAATGCAGTTGTCACTGTAAAACCGAGTTGGAGCTTGAACTTCCCCATATATATTTATGGAGCGTAGTTTGCAACTGAAAAGAAATTTTGTGTTCCCAACAAGCTAGGTGAAGGACAGCTTTCACACACACTTGTCTCTCAGAACTGAGCATGGAGAGATACGTTCGTTCATCTAGCACAAAGGGAACGGTTTGCAGGAGAAACTTTTACTCTGGTTTCTCAGTCTGTTTCCTAGTGCCGGTTTGAAGTTCCTTCAGTTTTCACTGTAAAACGGAGTTGGACCTGGAACCTCCTCATATATATATATGGATTTTAGTTTGCAACTGGAAAGATATTTTGTGTTCCCTTCAAGCTAGGTGAAGGTCGGAATTCACACACAATTTTCTCTCAGAACTGAGCATGGGATAGTCGTTCGTTCATCTAGCACAAAGGGAACGGTTTGCAAGAGAAACTTTTACACTGGTTTCTCAGTCTGATTCTTAGTGCCGGTTTGAAGTTCCTGCAGTTTTCACTGTAAACCTGATTTGGACCTACTACCTCCCCATATATATGTATGGAGTGTAGTTTGCAACTGAAAAGAAAGTTTGTTTTCGCAACAAGCTAGGTGAAGGACAGCTTTCACACACAATTGGCTCTCAGAACTGATGATGTGGAGAGATATTCGTTCATCCAGCACAAACCGAACGGTTTGCAGGAGAAACTTTTACACTAGGTTCTCAGTCTGTTTCCTACTGCCGGTTTGAAGTTCCTTCAGTTTTCACTGTAAAACCGAGTTGGAGCTAGTACTTCACCATATAAATATATGGAGTGTAGTTTGCAACTGAAAAGAAACTTTGTGTTCCCAACAAGCTTGGTGAAGTACGGTTTTACCAAAACTTATCTCTGAGAACTGAGTATGTGCAGAGACGTTCGTTCATCTAGCACATTGGAAAGGGTTGCAGGAGAAACTTTAACTCAGGTTTCTCAGTCTGTTTCCTAGTGGCGGTTTGATGTTGCTGAATTTTTCACTGTAAAACCGAGTTGGAGCTAATACCAATCCATACAGATGTATGGAGTGTAGTTTGCAACTGAAAAGAAACATTGTGCTCCCAACAAACTACGAGAAGGACGGCTTTCACACACACTTATCTCTGAGAACTGAGTATTTGGAGAGACATTTGTTCATCTAGCACAAAGGGAACGGTTTGCCGGAGAAACTTTTACTCTGGTTTCTCAGTCTGTTTCCTAGGGCCGGTTTGAAGTTCCAGCAGTTTTCACTGTAAAATTGTGTTGGAGCTAGTATATCCCCAGATATAAGTATGGAGTGTAGATTGCAACTGAAAACAACCTTTGTGTTCCCAACAAGCTTGGTGAAGGACGGCTTTCACACACACTTATCTCTGAGAACGGAGTATGTGCAGAGACGTTTGTTCATCTAGCACATTGGAACGGGTTTCAGGAGAAATATATTCTCTGGTTTCTCAGTCTGTTTCCAGGTGCCGGATTGAAGTTCCTGTAGTTTTCAGTGTAAAACCGAGTTGGAGCTACTACCTGCGCATATATTTGTATGGATTGTAGTTAGCAACTGAAAAGAAACTTTTTGTTCCAAACAAGCTAGGTGAAGGAAGGCTTTCACACACACATATTTCTGAGAATTGAGTATATGGAGAGATCTTCGTTCATCTAGCACAAATGGAAGGGGTTGCAGGACAAACTATTACTCGGCTTTCTCAGTATATTTCCTAGTGCCGGTTTGTTGTTCCTGCAATTTTCACTTTAAAACAGAGTTGGAGCTAGTACCACCCCATATATATGTATGGAGTGTAGTTTGCAACTGAAAAGAAACTTTATGTTCCCAACAAACTAGGTGAAGGACGGCTTTCTCACACACAAATCTCTGAGAACTTAGTATTTGGAGAGACATTCGTTCATCTAGCACAAATGGAACGGTTTGCAGGAGAAACTTTTACTCTGGTTTCTCAGTCTGTTTCCTAGTTCCGGTATGAAGTTCCTGCAGTTTTCACTTTAAAACGGAGTTGGGGCTAGTTCCTCCCCATATATTAGTATTGTGTGTAGTTTGCAACTGAAAAGAAACTTTCTGTTCCCAACAAGCTATGTGAATGACAGCTTTAAAACAGACAAATATCTGAGAATTGATTACGTGGAGAGACGTTCGTTCATCTAGCGCAAAGTGAAGGTTTTGCAGGACAAACTATTACTCTGGTTTCTCAGTATGTTTCCTACTGCCGGTTTGAAGTTCCTTCAGTTTTCACTGTAAAACCGAGTTGGAGCTAGTACTTCCCCATATATATATATGGAGTGTAGTTTGCAACTTAAAGGAAACTTTATGTTCCCAAAAAGCTAGTTGAAGGACGGCTTTGACACAAAATTATGTCTCAGTACTGAGCATGTGGAGAGACTTTCGTTCATCTAGCACAAAGGGATCGGGTTGCAGGAGAAACTTTTACTCTGGTTTCTCAGTCTGTTTCCTAGGGCCGGTATGAAGTTCCTGCACTTTTACTGTAAAACCGAGTTGGAGCTGGTACCTCCCCATATATATGTACGGAGTGCAGTTTGCAAATGAAAAGAAATTTTTTGTTCCCAACAAGTTAAGTGAAGGACGGCTTTACACACATTTACCTCTCAGAACTGAGCATGGGAGAGACGTTCGTTCATCTAGCACAAAGTGAACGGTTTGCAGGAGAATATTCTACACTAGGGTCTAAGTATGTTTCCAACTGCCGGCTTGATATTCCTACATTTTTCACTGTAAAACCGTTTTGGATATACTACCTACCCATATATATGTAGGGAGTGGAGTTTGCAACTGATAAGAAACCTTGTGTTCCCAACAAGCTAGGTGAAGTACGGCTTTCACACACATATATGTCTCAGAACTGAGCTTTTGGAGAGACGTTCGTTCATCTAGCACAATGTGAACGGATTGTAGGAGAAACTTTTACACTGGTTTCTGAGTCTGTTTTCTAGTGCCGGTTTGAAGTTCCTGCAGTTTTCACTGTAAAACCGATTTGGAGCTAGTACCTCCCCATATATATTTATGGATTGTAATTTGCAACTGAAAATAATATTTGTGTTCCCAACAAGCTAGGTGAAGGACGGCTTTCACACACACTTGTCTCTCAGAACTGATGATGTGGAGAGACGTTCGTTCATCCAGCACAAACGGAACGGGTTGCAGGGGAAATTTTACACTGGGTTGTCAGTCTGTTTCAAACTGCCGGTTTGAAGTTCCTGCAGTTTTCACTGTAAAACCCAGTTGGAGCTAGTACCTCCGCATAAATATATATGGAGTGGAGTTTGCAACTGAAAAGAAATTTTCTATTCCCAACAAGCTATGTGAATGACAGCTTTAAAAAAGACATATTTCTGATAACTGAGTACGTAGAGAGACGTTCGTTCATCTAGCACAAAGGGAACGGTTTGCTGGAGAAACATTTACTCTAGTTTCTCAGTCTGTTTCCTAGTGCCGGTATGAAGTTCCTGTAGTTTTCACTTTAAAACCGAGTTGGAGCTACTACCTGCGCATATATATGTATGGATTGTAGTTTGCAACTAAAAACAAACTTTGTGTTCCAAACAAGCTAGCTAAAGGACGGCATTCACACACACTTATATCTGAGAATTGAGTATATGGAGAGATCTTCGTTCATCTAGCACAAAGGGAAGGGTTTGCAGGACAAACTATTACTCTGGTTTCTCAGTCTGTTTCCTAGTGCCGTTCTGAAGTTCCTGCAGTTTCACTGTAAAACCGAGTTGGAGCTAGTACCTCCCAATGTATAATTATGGAGTGTAGTTTGCAACTGAAAAGAAACTTTGTGTTCCCAACAACCTAGTTGAAGGACGGCTTTTACACACACTTATCTCTGAGAACAGAGTATGTGGATAGACGTTCGATCATCTAGCACAAAAGGAAAGGGTTGCAGGACAAAAGGTTACTCTGGTTTCTCAGTCTTTTTCCCAGTGCCGGTTTGAATTTCCAGCAGTTTTCACTTTAAAACTGTGTTGGAGGTAGTTCCTACCCATATATATGTAAGGAGTGTAGTTTGCAAATGAAAAGGAACTTTGTGTTCCCAACAAGCTTGGTGAAGGACGGCTTTCAAACACACTTATCTCTGAGTACTGAGTATGTGCAGAGACGTTCGTTCATCTAGCACATTGGAACGGGTTGCAGGAGAAACTTTTACTCTGGTTTCTCAGTCTGTTTCCTAGTGGCGGTTTGATGTTGCTGCATTTTTCACTGTAAAACCGATTTGGAACTAATACCAAACCATAAAGGGGTATGGAGGGTAGTTTGCAAGTGAAAAGAAACTATGTGTTACTAACAAACTAGGTGAAGGACGGCTTTCACACACTCTTATCTCTGACAATTGAGTATATGGAGAGATCTTCGTTCATCTAGCACAAAGGGAAGTGGTTGCAGGACAAATTATTACTCTGGTTTCTCAGTCTGTTTACTAGTGCCGTTTTGTAGTTCCTGCAGTTTTCACTGTAAAACCGAGTTGGACCTAGTACTTCCCCATATATATGCATGGAGTGTAGTTGGCAACTGAAAAGAAACTATGTGTTCCCATCAAGCAAGGTGAATGACGGCTTTTACACACACTTATCTCTGCGAACTGAGTATGTGGAGAGACGTTCGTTCATCTAGCACAATGGGAACGGGTTGCAGGACAAAAGTTTACTCTGGATTCTCAGTTTGTTTCCTAGTGGCGGTTAGATTTAGCTGCATTTTTCACTGAAAACCGAGTTGGTGCTAATACCAACCCATATAGATGTATGGATTGTAGTTTGGAACTGAAAAGAAATTTTATGTTCCCAAAAATCTAGGTGAAGTATGGTTTTCACACAATTTTCTCTTACAACTTAATATGTGGAAAGATGTTCGTTCATCTAGCACAAAGGGAACGGTATGCAGGAGAAACTTTTACTCAGGTTTCTCAGTATTTACCCTAGTGCCGGTTTGAAGTTAATGCAGTTGTCACTGTAAAACCGAGTTGGAGCTTGAACTTCCCCATATATATTTATGGAGCGTAGTTTGCAACTGAAAAGAAACTTTGTGTTCCCAACAAGCTAGATGAAGGACGGCTTTCACACACACTTGTCTCTCAGAACTGATGATGTGGAGAGACGTTCGTTCATCCAGCACAAACGGAACGGGTTGCAGGAGAAAGTTTTACACTGGGTTCTAAGTCTGTTTCCTATTGCCGGCTTGAATTTCCTGCAGTTTTCACTGTAAAACCGTTTTGGATGTACTACCTACCCATATATATGTACGGAGTGGAGTTTGCAACTGAAAAGAAACTCTGTGTTCCGATCAAGCTACGTGAAGGTCGGATTTCACACACTTGTCACTCAGAACTGAGCATGGGAGAGACGTTCGTTCATCTAGCAAAATGGGAACGGGTTGCAGGAGACAATTTAACCCTGGTTTCTCAGTCTGTTTCTTAGAGCCGGTTTTAAAGTTCGTGCAGTTTTCCTTGTAAAAGCGATTTGGAGCTACTACCTCCCTATATATATGTATGAACTGTAGCTTGCAACTGAAAAGAAACTATGTGTTCCCAAAAAGCTAGGTGAAGGACGGATTTCACACACATTTTTCTCTCAGAAATGTGCATGTGCAGAGACCTTCGTTCATCTAGCACAAATGGAACGGATTGAAGGGGAAACTTTTACTCTGGTTTCTCAGTCTGTTTCTTAGTGCCGGCTTGAAGTTCCTGCAGTCTTCACTGTAAAACCCAGTTGGAGCCTGTACCTCCGCATATATATGTATGGAGCGTAGTTAGCAACTGAAAAGAAAATTTGTGTTCCCAACAAGCTATTTGAAGGACGGCTTTCACACACACTTATCTCTCAGAACTGAGCATGTGGAGAGACGTTCGTTCATCTAGCACAAAGGGAACGGGTTGCCGGAGAAACTTTTACTCTGGTTTCTAAGTCTCTTTCCTAGTGCCGGTTTGAAGTTCCCGCAGGTTTCACTGTAAAACCCAGTTGGAGCTAGAACCTCCCCATTTATATGTATGGAGTGTAGTTTTCAACTGAAAAGAATCTTTGTGTCCCCAACAACCTAGGTGAAGTACGGTTTTCACACACACTTATCTCTGAGAACTGTGTATGTGGAGAGACTTTCGTTCATCTAGCACAAAGGGAACGGTTTGCAGGAGAAACATTTACTCTGGATTCTCAGTGTGTTTCCTAGTGCCGGTTTGAAGTTCCTGTAGTTTTCACTGTAAAACCGAGTTGGAGCTACTACCTGCGCATATATATATATGGAATGTATTTAGCAACTGAAAAGAAACTTTGTGTTCCAAACAAGCTAGGTGAAGGAAGGCTTTCACACACACTTATCTCTGAGAATTGAGTATATGGAGAGATCTTCGTTCATCAAGCATAAAGGGAAGGGGTTGAAGGACAAACTATTACTCTGTTTCTCAGTATATTTCCTAGTGCCGGTTTGTAGTTCCTGCAAATGTCACTGTAAAACAGAGTTGGAGCTTGTAAAACCCCATATATATGTATGGAGTGTAGTTTGCAACTGAAAAGAAACTTTATGTTCCCAACAAACTAGGTGAAGGACGGCTTTCACACACACAAATCTCTGAGAAATTAGTATGTGGAGAGACATTCGTTCATCTAGCACAAATGGAACGGTTTTCAGGAGAAACTTTTACTCTGGTTTCTCAGTCTGTTTCCTAGTGCCGGTAGGAAGTTCCTGCAGTTTTCACTATAAAACTGAGTTGGAGCTAGTTCCTCCCCATATATTAGTATTGTGTGTAGTTTGCAACTGAAAAGAAACTTTCTGTTCCCAACAAGCTATGTGAATGACAGCTTTAAAACAGACATATATATGAGAACTGAGTACGTGGAGAGAAGTTCGTTCATCTAGCACAAAGGGAAATGTATGCAGGAGAAACTTTTACTCTGGTTTCTCAGTCTGTTTCCTAGTGCCGGTTAGATGTACCAGCAGTTTTCACTGTAAAACTGAGTTGGAGCTATTATTTCCCCAGATATAAGTATGGAGTGTATATTGCAACTGAAAAGAACCTTTGTGTTCCCAACAAGCTAGGTGAAATAAGGCCTTCACACACACATTTCTCTGAAAACTGGGTATATGGGGAGATGTTCGTTTATCTAGCACAAAGGGAAGTGTTAGCAGAAGAAACTATTACTCTTGTTTCTCAGTCTGATTCTTAGTGCCGTTTTGAAGTTCCTGCAGTTTTCTCCGTAAAACCGATTTGGAGCTACTACCTCCCAATATATAATTATGGACTGTCGTTAGTAACTGAAAAGAAACTTACTGTTCCCAACAAGCTAGATGAATGACGGCTTTAACACAGATGTATTTCTGAGAACTAAGTATGTGGAGAAACTTTCGTTAATTTAGTACAAATGGAAAGGTTTGCAGGAGAAACTTTTACACTGGTTTCTCAGTCTGATTCTTAGTGCCGGTTTGAAGTTCCTGCAGTTTTCACTGTAAAACTGATTTGGACCTACTACCTCCCCATATATATGTATGGAGTGCAGTTTGCAACTGAAAAGAAACTTTGTGTTCCCAACAAGCTAGGTGAAGGACGGCTTTTACACACAATTATCTCTGAGAACTGAGTATGTGGACAGACGTTCGTTCATCTAGCCCAATGGGAACGGGTTGCAGGACAAAAGTTTACTCTGGTTTCTCAGTCTTTTTCCTAGTGCCGGTTTGAATTTCCTGCAGTTTTCACTTTAAATCTGTGTTGGAGGTAGTACATACCCATATATATGTAAGGAGTGTAGTTTGCAAATGAAAAGGAACTTTGTGTTCCCAACAAGCTAGACGAAGGACTGCTTTCACACACACTTATCTCTGAGAACTGAGTATGTGCAGAGACTTTCGTTCATCTAGCAAAAAGGAACGGGTTGCAGGAGAAACTTATACTATGGTTTCTCAGTCTGATTACAAGTGCCGGTTTGAAGTTTCTGCAGATTTCACTGTAAAATCGAGTTGGAGCTAGTACCTCCCCATATATATGTATCGATTGTAGTTTGCTACTGAAAAGAAACTATGTGTTCCAAACACGCTAGTTGAAGGACGGCTTACACAAACATATATCTCTGAGAATTGAGTATATGGAGAGAAGTTCCTTCATCTAGCACAAATGGAAATTGTTGCAGGAGAAATTTTTACTCTGGTTTCTCAGTCTGTTTCCTAGTGCTGGTATGAAGTTCCTGCAGTTTTCACTGTAAAACCGAGTTGGAGCTTGTACCACCCCATATATATGTATGGAGAGTAGTTTGCAACTTAAAAGAAACTTTGTGTTCCCAACAAGCAAGGTGAAGGACGGCTTTCACACACACTTATCTCTGCGAACTGAGTATGTGGAGAGACGTTCGTTCATCTAGCACAATGGGAACGGGTTGCAGGACAAAAGTTTACTCTGGATTCTCAGTTTGTTTCCTAGTGGCGGTTAGATTTTGCTGCATTTTTCACTGAAAACCGAGTTGGGGCTAATACCAACCCATATAGATGTATGGAGTGTATTTTGCAACTGAAAAGAAGATTTATGTTCCCAAAAATCTAGGTGAAGTATGGTTTTCACACAATTTTCTCTGACAACTTAATATGTGGAAAGATGTTCGTTCATCTAGCACAAAGGGAACGGTATGCAGGAGAAACTTTTACTCAGGGTTCTCAGTCTGATTACAAATGCGTTTTGAAGTTCCTGCAGTTTTCACTGTAAAATCGAGTTGGAGCTTGTACCTCCCCATATATATGTATGGAGTGTAGTTTGCAACTGAAAAGAATCTTTGTGTCCCCAACAACCTAGGTGAAGTACGGTTTTCACACACACTTATCTCTGAGAACTGTGTATGTGGAGAGACGTTCGTTCATCTAGCACAAAGGGAACGGTTTGCAGGAGTAACTTTTTCTCTGGTTTCTCAGTGTGTTTCCTAGTGCCGGTTTGAGGTTCCTGTAGTTTTCACTGTAAAACCGAGTTGGAGCTACTACCTGCGCATATATATATATGGAATGTATTTAGCAACTGAAAAGAAACTTTGTGTTCCAAACAAGCTAGGTGAAGGAAGGCTTTCACACACACTTATCTCTGAGAATTGAGTATATGGAGAGATCTTCGTTCATCAAGCATAAAGGGAAGGGGTTGAAGGACAAACTATTTCTCTGTTTCTCAGTATATTTCCTAGTGCCGGGTTGTAGTTCCTGCAAATGTCACTGTAAAACAGAGTTGGAGCTAGTACCACCCCATATATATGTATGGAGTGTAGTTTGCAACTGAAAAGAAACTTTATGTTCCCAACAAACTAGGTGAAGGACGGCTTTCTCACACACAAATCTCGGAGAACTTAGTATTTGGAGAGACATTCGTTCATCTAGCACAAATGGAACTGTTTGCAGGAGAAACTTTTACTCTGGTTTCTCAGTCTGTTTCCTAGTTCCGGTATGAAGTTCCTGCAGTTTTCACTTTAAAACTGAGTTGGGGCTAGTTCCTCCCCATATATTAGTATTGTGTGTAGTTTGCAACTGAAAAGAAACTTTCTGTTCCCAACAAGCTATGTGAATGACAGCTTTAAAACAGACATATATCTGAGAATTGATTACGTGGAGAGACGTTCGTTCATCTAGCGCAAAGTGAAGGTTTTGCAGGACAAACTATTACTCTGGTTTCTCAGTATGTTTCCTAGTGCCGTTTTAAAGTTCCTGCAGTTTTCACTGTAAAACCGAGTTGGACCTAGTACCTCCCAAAGTATAATTATGGAGTGTAGTTTGTAACCGAAATGAAAATTAGTTTTCCCTACAACCTAACTGAATGATGGCTTTAACACAGACGTAATTCTGAGAACTGAGTCTGTGGACAGACGTTCTTTCATCTAGCATAAAGGGAAAGGGTTGCAGGACAAACGTTTACTCTGGTTTCTCAGTCGGTTTCCTAGTGCCTGTTTGAAGTTCCTGCAGTTTTCACTGTAAAACAGAGTTGGAGCTAATACCAACCCGTATAGAGGTATGGATTGTAGTTTGCAACTAAAAAGAAACTATGTGTTCCCAACACGCTAGTTGAAGGACAGCTTACACAAACATATATCTCTGAGAATTGAGTATATGGAGAGAAGTTCTTTCATCTAGCACAAATGGAAATGGTGGCAGGAGAAACTTTTATTCTGGTTTCTCAGTCTGTTTCCTAGTGCCGGTATGAATTTCCTGCCGTTTTCACTATAAAACTGAGTTGGAGCTAGTTCCTACACATATATTAGTATGTGGTGTAATTTGCAACTGAGAAGAAACTTTCTTTATCCAACACGCTGTGTGAATGACAGCTTTAAAACTGACATATATCTGAGAACTGAGTACATGGAGAGACGATCGTTCATCTAGCACAAATGGAACGGTATGCAGGAGAAACTTTTACTCTGGGTTCTCAGTCTGTTTCCTAGGGCCGGTATGAAGTTCCTGCACTTTTACTGTAAAACCGAGTTGGAACTTGTACCTCCCCATATATATGTACGGAGTGCAGTTTGCAACTGAAAAGAAATTTTTTGTTCCCAACAAGTTAGGTGAAGGACGGCTTTACACACACTTACCTCTCAGAACTGAGCATGGGGGAGACATTCGTTCATCTAGCACAAAGTGAACGGTTTGCAGGAGAATATTTTACACTGGGGTCTAAGTATGTTTCCAACTGCCGGCTTGATATTCCTACATTTTTCACTGTAAAACCGTTTTGGATGTACAACTTACCCATATATATATATGGAGTGGAGTTTGCAACTGATAAGAAACCTTGTGTTCCCAACAAGCTAGGTGAAGTACGGCTTTCACACACAATTATGTCTCAGAATTGAGCTTGTGGAGAGACTTTCGTTCATCTAGCACAAAAGGAACGGGATGCAGGAGAAACTTTTACTCTGATTTCTCATTCGGTTTCCAAATGTCGGTTTGAAATTCCTGCAGTTTTCACTCTAAATCAGAGTTGGAGCCAGTA
Organism: Camelus bactrianus; assembly: GCF_048773025.1. Classification (NCBI taxonomy): domain Eukaryota; kingdom Metazoa; phylum Chordata; class Mammalia; order Artiodactyla; family Camelidae; genus Camelus; species Camelus bactrianus. The sequence goes on from NC_133558.1 coordinate 43,594,335, forward strand.
CCTCCGCATATATATGTATGGAGCGTTGTTTGCAACTGGAAAGAAACTTTGTGTTCCCAACAAGTAGGTGAAGGACGGCTTTCACACGAACGTGTCTCTCAGAACTGATGATGTGGAGAGACGTTCGTTCATCCAGCACAAACGGAACGGGTTGCAGGATAAACTTTTACACCAGGTTCTCAGTAAGTTTCCTACTGCCGGCTTGAAGTTCCTTCAGTTTTCACTGTAAAATCGAGTTGGATCTAGTATTTCCCCATATATATGTATGGAGTGTAGTTTGCCACTTAAAGGAACTTTATGTTCCCAAAAAGCTAGGTGAAGTACGGCTTTCACACACAATTATATCTCAGTACTGAGCATGTGGAGAGACTTTCGTTCATCTAGCACAAAAGGAACGGGATGCAGGAGAAACTTTTACTCTGGTTTCTCAGTCAGTTTCCTAGGGCCGGTATGAGATTCCTGCACTTTTACTGTAAAACAGATTTGGAGCTGGTACCTCCCCATATATATGTATGGAGTGGAGTTTGCAACTGAAAAGAAAATTTGTGTTCCCAACAAGTTAGGTCAAGGACGGCTTTCACACACATTTATCTCTCAGAACTGAGCATGTGGAGAGACGTTCGTTCATCTAGCACAAAGTGAACTGTTTGCAGGGAAACTTTTACACTGGGTTCTCAGTTTGTTACAAACTGCCGGTTTGAAGTTCCTTCAGTTTTCACTGTAAGACCGAGTTGCAGCTGGAACATCCCCATATATATATATGGTTTGTAGTTTGCAACTGAAAAGAAATTTTGTGTTCCCATCAAGCTAGGTGATGGTCGGCTTTCACACACACTTGTCTCTCAGAACTGAGCATGGTAGAGACATTCTTTCATCTAGCACAATGGGAACGGTTTCCAGGAGACAATTTTACTCTGGTTTCTCAGTCTGTTTACTAGTGCCGGTTTTAAAGTTCGTGCTGTTTTCCTTGTAGAACGGATTTGGAGCTTGTACCTCCCTATATATATGCATGAAGTGTAGTTTGCAACTGAAAAGAAACTACGTGTTCCCAACAAGCTATGTGAAGGACGGCTTTCACACAAAAATTTCTCTCAGAAATGTGCATGTGGAGAGACCTTCGTTGAACTAGCACAAAGGGAACGGGTTGCAGGAGAAACTTTTACACTAGGTTCTCAGTCTGTTTCCTACTGCCGTTGTGAAGTTCCTTTAGTTTTCACTGTGAAACCGATTTGGAGCTAGTACCTCCCCATATATATGTATGGAGTGCAGTTTGCAACTGAAAAGAAACTTTATGTTCCCATCAAGCTACGTGAAAGTCGGCTTTCACACATACTTGTCTCTCAGAACTGAGCATGGTAGAGACGTTCGTTCATCTAGCACAATGCGAACGTTTTGCAGGAGACAATTTAAACCTGGTTTCTCAGTCTGTTTCCTAGTGCCGGTTTTAAAGTTCATGCAGTTTTCCTTGTAAAACCGATTTGGAGCTAGTACCACCCTATATATATGTATGGAGGGTAGATTGCAACTGAAAAGAAACTTTGTGTTCCCAACAAGCTATGTTAAGGACGGATTTCACACACACTTTTCTCTCAGAAATGTGCATTTGGAGAGACGTTCGTTCATCTAGCACAAATGGAACGGGTTGAAGGGGAAACTTTTAGTCTGGTTTCTCAGTCTGTTTCTTAGTGCCGGCTTGAAGTTCCTGCAGTTTTCACTGTAAAACCCAGTTGGAGCCAGTACCTCGGCATATATATGTATGGAGCGTATATACCAACTGAAAAGAAAATGTGTGTTCCCAATAAGCTAGTTGAAGGACGGCTTTCACACACACTTTTCTCTGAGAACAGAGTATGTGGATAGACGTTCGATCATCTAGCACAAAAGGAAAGGGTTGCAGGACAAAAGTTTACTCTGGTTTCTCAGTCTATTTCTAGTGCCGGTTTGAAATTCCATCAGTTTTCAGTTTAAAACTGTGTTGGAGGTAGTTCCTTACCATATATATGTAAGGAGTGTAGTTTGCAAATGAAAAGGAACTTTGTGTTCCCTATAAGCTTGGTGAAGGACAGTTTTCAAACACACTTATCTCTGAGAACTGAGTATGTGCAGAGACGTTCGTTCATCTAGCACATTGGAACGGGTTGCAGGAGAAACTTTTACTCTGGTTTCTCAGTGTGTTTCCTAGTGGCGGTTTGAAGTTGCTGCATTTTTAACTGTAAAACCGAGTTGGAGCTAATACCAACCCATAAAGGGGTATGGAGGGTAGTTTGCAAGTGAAAAGAAACTATGTGTTACTAACAAGCTAGGTGAAGGACGGCTTTCACACACACTTATCTCTGACAATTGAGTATATGGAGAGATCTTCGTTCATCTAGCACAAAGGGAAGTGGTTGCAGGACAAATTATTACTCTGGTTTCTCAGTCTGTTTACTAGTGCCGTTTTGTAGTTCCTGCAGTTTTCACTGTAAAACCGAGTTGGACCTAGTACTTCCCCATATATATGCATGGAGTGTAGTTGGCAACTGAAAAGTAACTATGTGTTCCCAACAAGCAAGGTGAAGGACGGCTATCACACACACTTATCTCTGCGAACTGAGTATGTGGAGAGACGATCGTTCATCTAGCCCAATGAGAACGGGTTGCAGGACAAAAATTTACTGTGGATTCTCAGTTTGTTTCCTAGTGGCGGTTAGATTTTGCTGCATTTTTCACTGAAAACCGAGTTGGTGCTAATACCAACCCATATAGATGTATGGAGTGTAGTTTGCAACTGAAAAGAATCTTTGTGTCCCCAACAACCTAGGTGAAGTACGGTTTTCACACACACTTATCTCTGAGAACTGTGTATGTGGAGAGACGTTCGCTCATCTAGCAGAAAGGGAACGGTTTGCAGGAGAAACATTTACTCTGGATTCTCAGTGTGTTTCCTAGTGCCGGTTTGAAGTTCCTGTAGTTTTCACTGTAAAACCGAGTTGGAGCAACTACCTGCGCATATATATATATGGAATGTATTTAGCAACTGAAAAGAAACTTTGTGTTCCAAACAAGCTAGGTGAAGGAAGGCTTTCACACACACTTATCTCTGAGATTTGAGTATATGGAGAGATCTTCGTTCATCAAGCATAAAGGGAAGGGGTTGAAGGGCAAACTATTACTCTATTTCTCAGTATATTTCCTAGTGCCGGGTTGTAGTTCCTGCAAATGTCACTGTAAAACAGAGTTGGAGCTAGTACCACCCCATATATATGTATGGAGTGTAGTTTGCAACTGAAAAGAAACTTTATGTTCCCAACAAGCTAGGTGAAGGGCGGCTTTCACACACACTTATTTCTGGAGCTGAGTAGGTGGAGAGACTTTCGTTCATCTAGCATAAAGGGAACGAGTTGCAGGTGAAAATTTTACTCTGGTTTCTCAGTCTGTTTCCCAGTGCCGATTTGAAGTTCCTGCAGTTTTCACTGTAAACCCGCGTTGGACATAGTACCCCCCAATGTATAATTATTGAGTGCAGTTTGTAACTGAAAAGAAAATTTGTGTTCCATACAAGCTAGATGAATGACTGCTTTCACACACACTTATGTCTGAGAAGTGAGTATGTGGAGAGACGTTCGTTCATATGGCAAAAATGGAACGGTATGCAGGAGAAACTTATACTCTGGTATCTCAGGCGGTTTCCTAGTGGCAGTTTGAATTTCCTGCAGGTTTCACTGTAAAACCGAGTTGGAGCTAGTACCACCCGTTACAAATTTATGGATTGTAATTTGCAACTGAAAAGAAACTTTGTGTTCCCAACAAGCTAGATGAAGTACGGATTTCACACACACTTATCTCTGAGAACTGAGTATGTGGAGAAACGTTCGTTCATCTAGCATAAAGGGAACGAGTTGCAGGTGAAAATTTTACTCTGGTTTCTCAGTCTGTTTCCTATTGCCGGTTCGAAGTTCCTGCAGTTTTAGCTGTAAAACCGAGTTGGATCTAGTACTTCCCCATATATATTTATGCATTGAAGTTTGCAACTGTAAAGAAACTTTGTGTTCCCAACAAGCTAGGTGAAGGACGGCAATCACACACACTTATCTCTGAGAACTGAGTATGTGGAGAGATGTTCGTTCATCTAGCACAAATGGAAGGGGTTGCTGGAGAAACTTTTACTCTGGTTTCTCAGTCTGTTTCCTAGTGCCGGTTAGAAGATCCTGTAGTTTTCACTGTAAAAACGAATTGGAGCTACTACCTGTGCATATATATGTATGGATTGTAGTTTGCAAGTGAAAAGAAACATTGTTTTCCAAAAAAGATAGGTGAAGGACGACTTTCACACACACTTATCTCTGAGAATTGAGTATATGGAGAGATATTCGTTCATGTAGCACAAAGGAAAATTGTTGCAGGACAAACTATTTCTCTGGTTTCTCAGTCTGTTTCCTAGTGCCGTTTTGAAGTTCCTGCAGTTTTCACTGTAAAACAGAGTTGGACCTAGTACCTCCCAATGTATAATAATGGAGCGTAGTTTGTAACTGAAAAGAAAATTTTTGTTCCCTACAAGCTAGATGAATGACGGCTTTAACACAGACGTATATCTGAGAACTGAGTATGTGGAGAGACTTTCGTTATTCTAGCACAGATGTAAAGTTTTGCAGGAGAAAATTTTACACTGGTTTCTCAGTCTGATTCTTAGTGCTGGTTTGAAGTTCCTGCAGTTTTAAGTGTAAAACCTAGTTTGACCTACTACCTCCCCATATATATGTATGGAGTGTAGTTTGCAACTGAAAAGAAACATTGTGTTCCCAACAAGCAAGGTGAAGGACGTCTTTTACACACACTTATCGCTGAGAATTGAGTATGTGGACAGATGTTCGTTCATCTAGCACAAAGGGAAAGGGATGCAGGACAAAAGTTTACTCTGGATTCTCAGTCTGTTTAATAGTGCCGATTTGAAATTCCTGCAGATTTCACTTTAAAACCGAGTTGGAGGTAGTACCTAACCATATATATGTAAGGATTGTAGTTTGAAAATGAAAAGGAAATTTGTGTACCCAACAACCTAGGTGAAGGTCGGCTTTCACACACACTTAACTCTGAGAACTGAGTATGTGGAGAGACGTTCGTTCATCAAGCACAAAGGGAAATGTATGCAGGAGAAACTTTTACTCTGGTTTCTCAGTCTGTTTCCTAGTGTCAGTTTGAAGTTCCTGCAGTTTTCACTGTAAAACCGAGTTGGATCTAGTCCCTCCCGTATATAATTATGGATTGAAGTTTGCAACTGTAAAGAAACTTTGTGTTCCAAACAAGCTAGGTGAAGGACGGCTTTCACACACACTTTTTATGAATATTGAGTATATGGAGAGATCTTCGTTCATCTAGCACAAAGGGAAGGGGTTGCAGGACATAGTATTACTCTGGTTTCTCAGTCTGTTTCCTAGGTCCGTTTTGAAGTTCCTGCAGTTTTCTCTGTAAAACCGAGTTGAAGCTAGTACCTCCCAATGAATAATTATGGAGTGTAATTTGTAACTGAAAATAAACTTTGTGTTCCCAACAAGCTAGATGAATGACGGCTTTAACACAGACGTTTTTCTGAGAACTGAGTATGTGGAGAGACGTTCGTTCATCTAGCACAAAAGAAAGGGTTGCAGGAGAAAATTTTACTCTGGTTTCTCTCTCTGTTTCTTAGTGTCGGTTTGAAGTTACTGCAGATTTCTCTGTAAAATCGAGTTGGAAATAATACTTCCCTATATAGATGTATGGAGGGTATCTTGCAACTGAAAACAAACTTTGTGTTCCCAACAAGCTAGGTGAAGAACGGCATTCAGAGACAGTTATCTCTGAGAACTATGTGCAGAGACGATCGTACATCTAGCAAAAATGGAACGGGTTGCAGGAGAATCTTTTACTCTGATTTCTCATTCTGTTTCCTAGTGTCGGTATGAAGATCCTACAGTTTTCACTGTAAAACAAAGTTGGAGCTAAAACCACCCCATATATATGTATGGAGTGTAGTTTGCAACAGAAAAGGAACTTTGTGTTCCCAACAATCTAGATGAAGGTCTGCTTTTACGCACACTTATCTCTGAGAACTGATTATTTGGAGAGACGTTCGTTCATTTAGCACAAAATAACGGGTTGCAGGAGAAACATTTAATCTGTGTTCTCAGTCGGTTGCCTAGTGCCGGTTTGAAGTTCCTACAGTTTTCAATGTAAAACCGATTTGGAGCTAGTACCTTCCAACATATATGTATGGGGTATAGTTTTCAACTTCAAAGAAACTTTGATTTCCCAACAAGCTAGGTGAAGGACGGCTTTTAGTCATACTTTTCTCTGAGAAATGTGTATTTGGACAGACGTTCGTTCATATAGCACAAAGGGAACTGTTTTTACGACAAACGTATACTCTGGTTTCTCAGGCTGTTTCCTAGTGGCGGTTTGAAGTTGCTGCATTTTTCACTATTAAAACGAGTTGGAGCTAATACCTACCCAAATAGAGGTGTGCAGTGTACTTTCCAACTGAAAAGAAACTTTATGTTCCCAACAAGCTAGGTGAAGTACGGCTTTCACACACACTTATGTCTGAGAACTGAGTATGTGGAGAGACGTTCGTTCATCTAGCACAAAGGGAACGGTTTGCAGAAGAAACTTTTACTATGGTTTCTCAGTGTGTTTCCTAGTGCCGGTTTGAAGTTCCTGCAGTTTTCACTGTAAAATAGAGTTGGAGCTACTACTTCCCCATATAGATGTATTGAGTGTAGTTTGCAACTGAAAACAAACTTTGTGTTCCCAACAAGCTAGGTGAAGGACGGCATTCACAGACGGTTATCTCTGAGAACTGAGTATGTGGAGAGACATTCGTTCATCTAGCACAAAGGGAACGGTTTGCAAGAGAAACTTTTACTCTGGTTTCCAGTCTGTTTCCTAGTGCCGGTTTGAAGATCCTACAGTTTTCACTGTAAAAGCGAGTTGGAGCTTGTACATCCCCATATATATGTATGGAGTGTAGTTTGCAACTGAAAAGAATCTTTGTGTTCCCTACAAGCTAGTTGAAGGACGGCTTTCACACACACATATCTCTTGGAACTGTGTATGTGGAGAGACTTTCGTTCATCTAGCACAAAGGGTACGGTTTGCAGGACAAATATTTACGCTGTTTTCTCAGTCCGATTACAAATGCCGGTTTGAAGTTCCTGCAGTTTTCACTGTAAAACTGAGTTGGAGCTAACATCACCATATATATGTATGGATTGTAGTTTGCAACTGAAAAGAAATTATGTGTTCCCAACACGCTAGTTGAAGGACGGCTTACACAAACATATATCCCTGAGAATTTAGTATATGGAGAGAGGTTCGTTCATCTAGCACAAATGGAAATGTTTGCAGGACAAACTTTTACTCTGGTTTCTCAGTCTGTTTCCTAGTGGCGGTTTGAAGTTGCTGCATTTTTCACTATTAAACCGAGTTGGAGCTAATACCTACCCATATAGAGGTATGCAGTGTAGTTTCCAACTGAAAAGAAACTTTATGTTCCCAACAATCTAGGTGAAGTACGGCTTTCACACACACTTATGTCTGAGAACTGAATATGTGGAGAGACGTTCTTTCATCTAGCACAAAGGGAACGGTTTGCAGGAGAAACTTTTACTCTGGTTTCTCAGTGTGTTTCCTACTGCCGGTTTGAAGTTCCTGCAGTTTTCACTATAAAACCGAGTTGGAGCTAGTACTTCCCCATATAGAGGTATGGAGTGTATTTTGCAACTGAAAAGAAACTTTTTGTTCCCAACAAGCTAGGTGAAGGACGGCTTTCACATTCACTTTTCTCTGAGAATTGAGAATATGGAGAGTTCTTCGTTCATCTAACACAAAGGGAAGGGGTTGCAGGACATACTATTACTCTGGTTTCTCAGTCTGTTCCCTAGGGCCGTTTTGAAGTTCCTGCAGTTTTCATTTTAAAAGCGTGTTGAAGCTAGTTCTTCCCAATGAATAATTCTGGAGTGTAGTTTGTAACTGAAAATAAACTTTGAGTTCCCAAGAAGCTAGATGAATGACGGCTTTAACACAGACGTATTTCTGAGAACTGAGTATGTGGAGAGACGTTCGTTCATCTAGCACAAAAGAACGGGTTGCAGGAGAAACTTTTACTCTGGTTTCTCAGTCTGTTTCCTAGAGCAGGTTTGAAGATCCTGCTGTTTTTACTGTAAATCAGAGATGGAGCTAGTACCTCCCCATATATATGTATGGAGTGTAGTTTGCAACTGAAAAGAATCTTTGTGTTCCCAACAAGCTAGGTGAAAGACGGGTTTCACACACAGTTATCTCTGAGAACTGAGTATGTGGAGAGACTTTCATTCATTTAGCATAAAGGGAACGAGTTGCAGGTGAAAATTTTACTCTGGTTTCTCAGTCTGTTTCCCAGTGCCGATTTGAATTTCCTGCAGTTTTCACTGTAAAACCGAGTTGGATCTAGTACCCCCCAATGTATAATTATTGAGTGCAGTTTGTAACTGAAAAGAAAATTTGTGTTCCATACAAGCTAGATGAATGACTGCTTTCACACACACTTATGTCTGAGAATTGAGTATGTGGAGAGACGTTCGTTCATTTAGCACAAAAGGAACGGTTTGCAAGAGAAACTTTTACTCTGGGTTCTCAGTCGGTTTCCTAGTGCCGGTTTGAAGTTCCTGCACTTTTCACTGTAAAAATGATTTGGAGCTAGTACTTCCCCACATTTATGTATGGAGTATAGTTTGCAACTTAAAAGAAACTTTGTTTTCCCAACAAGCTATGTGAAGGACGGATTTTAAGCATAATTTTCTCTGAGAAATGTGTATTTGAACAGACGTTCGTTCATCTAGCACAAAGGGAACGGGTTTTACGACAAACGTTTTCTCTGGTTTCTCAGTCTGTTTCCTAGTGCCGGTTTGAAGTTCCTGCAGTTTTCACTGTAAAACAAAGTTGGAGCTTGTACCTCCCCATATAAATGTATGGAGTGTAGATTGCAACTGAAAACAAACTTTGTGTTCCCAACAAGCTTGGTGAAGGACGCCTTTCAAACAAACTTATCTCTGAGAAATGAATATGTGCAGAGACTTTCATTCATCTAGCACAAAAGGAACGGGTTGCAGGAGAAACTTTTACTCTGATTTCTCAGTCTGTTTCCTATTGCCGGTTTGAAGTTCCTGCAGTTTTCACTGTAAAACCGAGTTGGAGCTTGTACCACCCCATATAGTGGTATGGAGTGTAGTTTGCAACTGGAAAGAAACTTTATGTTCCCAACAAGCTAGGTGAATTACTGCTTCCACACACACTTATCTCGGAGAACTTAGTATGTGGAGAGAGTTTCGTTCATCAAGCACAAAGGAACGGGTTGCAGGAGAAACTTTTACTCTGGTCTCTCAGTCTGTTTCCTAGTTCCGGTTTGAAGTTCCAGCACTTTTCACTCTAAAACCGTGTTCGAGCTTGTATTTCCCCATATATAATTTAGGAGTGTAGTTTGCAACTGAAAAGAAACTTTGTGTTCCCAACATGCCTGGTGAAGGAAGGCTTTCACACACAATTTTCTGTGAGAACTGAGTATGTGGAGAGACGTTCGTTCATCTAGCACAAAGGGAACGGGTTGCAGGAGAAACATTTACTCTGGTTTCTCAGTCTGTTTCCTAGTTGCAGTTTGAAGTTCCTGCAGTTTTCACTGTAAAACAGTGTTGGAACAAGTACTTCCACATATGTATTTATGGATTGTATGTTGCAACAGAAAAGAAACTTTGTGTTCCCAACAATCTATGTGAAGTATGGCTTTCACACACACTTATCTCTGAGAACTGGGTATGTGGAGAGATGTTCGTTCATCTTGCACAAAGGAAGGGGTTGCAGTAGAAATTTTTACTCTGGTTTCTCTGTCTGTTTCCTAGTGCCGGTTTGAATATCTTGCAGTTTTCACTGTAAAAAAGATTTGGAGCTTGTATTTACCCATATAAATGTATGGAGTGTAGTTTGCAACTGACAAGTATCTTTGTATTCCCAACAAGAAAGGTGAAGTTCGGCTTTCACACACACTTACCTCTGGGAACTGTGTATGTGCAGAGATGTTCGTTCATCTAGCAGAAATGGAACGGGTTGCAGGGGAAACTTTTACTCTGTTTTCTCAGTCTGTTTCCAAGTGCCGGTGTGAAAATCCTGCAGTTTTCACTGTAAAAACGAGTTGGAGCTTGTACCTACCCATATATATTTATGGAGTGTAGTTTGCACCTGAAAACATACTTTGTGTTCCCAACATGCTATGTGAAGGACGGCTTTCACACACACATTTGTCTGAGAAATGTGTATGTGGAGAGATGTTCGTTCATCTAGCACAAAGGGATCGGTTTACAGGAGAAACTTTTTCTCTGGATTCTCATACTGTTTCCTAGTGCCGGATTGAAGTTCCTGCATTTTTCACTGTAAAACCGAGTTGGAGCTAGTACCTCCCCAATTATATGTATGGAGTGTATTTTGCAACTGAAAAGATACTTTGTGATCACAACAAGTTACGTGAATAACGGGTACCGACACACATATCTCTCAGAATTTAGCATGTGGTGAGACTTTGGTCCATCTAGCCAAAAGGAATGGGTTGCAGGGGAAACTTTTATCCTGGTTTCTCAGTGTGTTTCCTAGTGCCTGGTTGATGTTCCTGCAGTATTCACTGTAAAATGTAGTTGGAGCTTTTAGCTCGCCATATATTTTATGGATTGTATTTTGCAACTGAAAAGAATCTTTGTGTTCCCAACAATCTAGGTGAAGGACGGCTTTCACACACACTTATCTCTCAGAACTGAGCATGTGGTGAGATGTTCATTCATCTAGCAAAAAGGGAAAGGTTTGCAGGAGAAACTTTTACTCTGGTTTCTCAGTCTTTTTCCTAGTGCCGGTTTGAAGTTCCTGCAGTTTTCACTGTAAAACCGAGTTGGAGCTAGTACCTCCCCATAGATGTATATGGAGTGCAGTTTGCAACTAAAAAAGAAACTTATTTCCCAACATGCTAGGTGAAGGACGGCTTTCACACACAATTATCTCTCAGATCTGAGCATGTGTATAGACGTTCGTTCATCTAGCACTTAAGGAACGGGTGGCAGGAAAAAGTTTTTCTCTGTTATCTCAGTCTGTTTCCTACTGCCGGTTTGAAGTTCCTGCAGTTTTCACTGTAAAACCGTGTAGGGCCTAGTACTTCCCCATATATAAGTATGGAGTTTAGAATGCAACTGTAAAGAAACTTTGTGTTCCCAAAAATCTAGGAGAATTATGGCATTCTAACACACTTATCTCTCACAACTAAGCATGTGGAGAGACGTTTGTTCATCTAGCAAAAACGGAACCGTTTACAGGAGAAACTTTTACTCTGGTTTCTCAGTCTGTTTCCTAGTGCCGGCTTGAAGTTCCTGTAGTTTTCACTTTAAAACCGAGTTGGAGCTAGCAACTACCCATATAAATATATGGAGTGTAATTTGCAACTGAAAAGAATCTTTGTGTTCCCAACAAGCTAGGTGAAGGACGGCTTTCACACACACTTATCTCTCAGAAATGAGCATGAGGTGAGAATGTCATTCATCCAGCAAAAATGGAACGGGTTGCAGGAGAAACATTTACCCTGGTTTCTCAGTGTGTTTCCTAGTGCCGGTTAGAAGTTCCTGCAGTTTTCACTGTAAAACCGAGTTGGAGCTAGTGCCTCCCCTTGGATATCTATGGTCTGTATTTTGCAACTGAAAAGAATCTTTGTGTTCCCAACAAGCTAGGTGAAGGACGGCTTTCACACACACTTATCTCTCAGAACTGAGCATGTGGAGAGACGTTCGTTCATCTAGCATGATGGCAATGGGTTGTAATAGAAACACTTACTCTGTTTTCTTATTATTTTGCCTATGTCTGGTTTGAAATTCATGCAGATTTCACTTTAAAACTAGGTTGGTGCTTTTATCTTGCCATATAAATGTAATGTAGTTTCCAATTGAGAAGGAACTGTGTGTTCCCAACAAGCTAGTTGATTGATGGCTTTTACACACATTCAACTCTCAGAATTGAACATGTGTAGAGGGGTTCGTTCATGTAGCATAAATTGATTTTGTCACATTTGAAACACTTACTGTGGTTTATAAGTATGTTTCCTAGTGCCTGTTTGAAATTCATGCAGTTTTCAGTGTAAAAGCATGTTGGAGCTACTACCTATCCATATATATATATATATGTAGTTTAGTTCCACACTCTTAAGAAACTGTGTGTTCCCAACTAGATAGGTCATTGACCGATTACACGCACATTCAACTCTCAGAATTGAGCATGTGTAGACGCGTTCGTTAATGTAGCATAAAGGGATTGAGGAGCCATAGAAACACTTAATACAATTTCTCAGTATGTTTCTTAGTGCCAGTTTGAAGTTCATGCAGTTTTCTCTGTAAATCCGAGTTGGAACTAGTACCTCCCCATATATATGTATGTCGTGTATTTTCCCACTGAAAAGAAACTGTTTGTTCCCAACAAGCTAGGTGATTGACGTCTTTCAGACACATTCAACTGTCAGAATTGATCATTGGAGAGGCGTTCATTCATCTAGCATAAATAGAATGTGAAAGCGATGTTCATGGCCTATGCTGGTAGGAAAACAATAAAGGGAGCACTAATTTAGAGCCTTTATAGTTGTAGTCAGCAAACATGACAGAATTTCATTTTCAGCATTTGATTTCTTTTTTTTAAGGTTCAGAAATCTTAATTCTTTCCTGTAACTCGATATAGATAATGAATGTCTAAAAGTCTTTGAGCAACTGCTTTAAAGTAGAATTGCTACTTTGCTTTTGGTCTTTAACCTAAGGGAATATCCAGAATTCCAGTGGCAGTTCAAAAGCAAGGGCCTGAACCTTGCCTATTACTTCTTTTAAGTACAGTAAGAATAACTGTAGACTAGGGTACTGTCGATAACTGAAGAGCTGCTTGGATATGTTATATGTAAGTTATATTTTTAAAAATTATAAATATCATGAAAATCAATCAATCTTGGAGATCTTTTTGGTATAATTTAATCTTTAATTATGTAGATTTAGATAGCCCTTTTGTTTATGTAACACTTATGAAAATAAGTTGGCTTTATATAACTCCTTTGTAGATAAATGATAAATATTTGGGTTTTCTTATATCATATGCTTCTTTAAAATATGATATTAATTACACAATATGTATTTTCATTCAAGTTCATACTTTTTGCCCTATACTATCTTGACTTATTTAGATAAGTTAACCCATAGTCTGATTTATTTTAAACACTCAGTATGTGCTTCTGTCTGTTGCTTTATTAGAGAGCAAGAATTCTTTATTATTTTTAATAAAATATATTTGCGGGAAACTATACTGGTATTCTTTCATTCACAGAGTCAAGCAATGATACCTGTTTTGTTAGATCAGGTGTCTAAGCCTCTCAACTTCCAAAAGATTACATGGACAAAGTTAAAAACGCCATAAATGATCGACTAACAAATCTTATTGTGTTCCTTGATTAAAAGTATAAATATGGGTCAGTCTTAAATTCGGATGTAAAGCTCTTATGAATTACATGAGTCTTCTCCAAAATTCTTTAGTTTGGGCTTTAAACCCTCCAGTAAAAAACTGGTTTGAAGGAAGAAGACGAGAATAGTTTCAATCCAAATTCTATGGGAATAAACAAAGCTAAATGTTTCAGTCATTTTTTGAAGCAGAACAGATACGTTTTCTGCAGCATATGATTTTAATAGTATTCACCTGAACATACGGTTTAGACACCATGAGACCACAAGACAACAAACAAGATCTCAGGCAAAGGAAGGAAAACAACTGAGGGGATTTTCTACTGCAAAATTTCCCCTAACTCGAACTGTAATAGAGAACAAATCTGACGCCACATTGGATCTGTTCCTTTAGTTTGAAGCACTGTGCCCTGTTTTCCAGGCTTAATCTTGCTGGCTCTGCACCTTTTGTAAAACAACGTTGCCTTTAGCCTAAAACCTACAGGAAAGCCTATTCTCGGGGCTCTGACCTTTAAGGATGTTAGCACTTCTTCACTTACGCAGAGATGGTAAGTTGCAAAATAGAAAATAGCCTTTGTTTTGTTGGAGGTTTACAGGGACACCATAGCCTGACGCATGTGAATGGCTGCAAGAACAAAGAACGCCTGCAGCAAGAAGTTTGCACAACCAACCACACCCCTTCCCCTTTTTAGCTTAAAAGGAGCCTGAATTCTGACTTGGGCAAGATGATTTTCCAGGACAATAGTCCCCCATCTTCTTGGTCTGCCAGCTTTCTGAATAAAGTTACTATTCCTTGCCCCAAAACCTTGTCTCCTGATTTATTTGTTTATCACTGTTGTGCAGTGAGCAGAACAAGTTTGGCCTCGGTAACAGAACCAGCTTTGTCATTCCCTCTGATGTGAAATCTCTCTGGGTTTACACGTGCTTGCCTGGTGGTGGTGGTGGTAGGCAGAAATATTTCACTTCTCCTGATTTCAATAGGCTAAAATTTCCTGCTATTTAAGTCAACTCTAGACTTTTACAGAATCACCTGCAGATGTGCTTCTGGAAGCTACAAAAATTCCAACAATGAAAATAATTCTATTGTCTCCAGACAAGATACTTTTCCTCAAAACTGAGCAGCTCTGAGACACACTTCAAGAGTACAGATAGATGCAGTGTTCTTCATTTCCCATGCTGTTCTGACACAATTTTCCACTTATATCAAAGTAAATTAAAATCAGTCTTCAATAGCAGATGCTCTGGCATGATACAACAATGTCAATTCCACTTATTTATTGAGCCAGAGCAGCTTTAGAATAAATGACTTTATACCAAACTCCTGCTTGATGTCCTGTCTTCTCCCTGGTGGCTAATTCCTTCTTCTTACTTCCTAAAAGTTCTCCTGTTATGGGAAGTTAGCCTTTACTGTGCACATTCAATTGGGAAGGCACAAATTAAATATGTGAGGGGATCACATGCATATTTAATTCTTACTTATACATATATACAAGCACACAGGACCTGTGTCTTGGAAGATGTCACTTCCTAACGTGGGCAAGAGGATGGTCTATAGTTCAATCAATGATCTAAAAGCAGTTTTCTAGGATATAATAAAGCAATGCTTGAGTTATAAGAGAACAACCCCTGGATATGAATCAGTGGCAGCAATCAGGGGGTGCACATGTGTGCACGCACACGCCCATGCACACGGAGCAGCCTTGGAGACACTCCATCTGTGCTGATGGACCCAAGTCATGCTGGGGACATGAGGAAAAGTGCCTAATACAATCAAACCAGGACACCTGAGTAATGGGTAGTAGGAGTCAATTGAATTTTCTGGTTAGCTGAAGGTCAAACAAAAACACTTTTAGTTTCAAACGTCATTGCTAAGTTTTCTTAAAGCACAGGATCCTGTTTTCCTGCCTTGCTTAGTGTCATATGGCATATTAAACATGACAGATTCATACTTCTCTGACTGTGGAACGGGAAAGGCCTTGCTGTCATATTTCTGAACATTACTCTATGATTTGCAGCACAGTGGATACTGAAAATGGGGCAATTTGAGTGAATGGGAATGGACATAACCTAGCAGTCATTGACTGTGTGTGATTTGCCAAGTTTCTCCAAAAAGTAGGGGTAGCAAGCAAATCAGATAAACTGAGGGTTCTTGGGGTGGGGAGTCGGGTGGGCTGACAGCTGGGTGGTCCCAGGTAGCTTATTTTACTGTGTAAAATTGTGACTATGATCCAGTGACACATTGTCAAATTCTTGTGCCTGCAGCTTTGATACCTGGCCAAGTCTGGGCAGCCAATTTTATCGATGGTGCATAATGAAGATAACTAACATTCCCTGAGGACCAGGTTGTGTGACTTCCATGCATTGACTCACTGAATTCCCTAAGCACCCTTTGTGGTACATAACAGTCTTAAAATATGCAGCAGGGAATTATTCTGTTTGAAGATTAAAGAATGAAGCTCTGAACTGTTGAAGCCTGGCCCGAAATCATGCAGATGGGAAGACGCCATGCTGGGAGCTGAGCTCGGGCCAGGCTACAGAACCTGAAGGGCCCAGCAAGTCCCCTCATCCAGGAACCTGGCCCGCAGCCACTGCCAGGCCCTGTTCTGTTTCTATGAGTGCTCATAAGAAAATGCCAGGTACTCAGGTCAATGTGACTTGATTAAGAAATTCAAACTGGGATAGCCTTTTGTTGGGGACTGTAACCTGGGAGTGAAACTGGCAGTGAAGTAAGGGAGGAAACAGCCCTGGTTGTAAGAATATTTCTAGGGTAGGAGGTGCCCTGATGGGCTGGCATGGGAATCTCTGTGGTTGTGAGCCCCCAGTTGCCCTGTGGGGGTGTGGGCAGGGAAGGAGAGAGGCTGTTCAGACTGGTCATAGTCAATAAAGTTTGTAAACAGCTGAGTTCTGTTCCCTCACAGCTCAGACACCTGCAGGACATGAGGATACTTTGCTAATGACCAACAGTGGGTAGCAAAGGCCAAGAGTGGGGTGGGGAGGAGAGATGGGGCCACCTTCTGGAAGAACCTCTGCCCCAGGGGACCAGGAAGGTAATGAATGATTGGGGATGCACAAAAGGTTTCTATGGCCTCATCAGGTAATTCCTACTTTAAACTGATAGTCTGGAATATATGGTCAAATACGGTGGAATGACTGCTCTTATTTTAGGTTCTACAAACTCTTAAATGGATAGATTTCTATCTCCATTATACAAGCACTGCTGGGTGACCTTTATAGTCATGTGAGGATCAAAAGAGTGAGTACTTATTAATGCTATTACCACGCTTGTACTGAATTAACACTTCAGCAAGAGTATAATGGCCACGCTTCTTAACAACTGCCTCTGTAAGAGCTCTTGAAAGTCACAAATAATAATTATAAAAATATATATTAAAAATAATAACAATTACAACAGCTATGTTGTTTATAACGATGATAGTGTTAGAATCTCCCTCTCTTATTAAACAATACCCAAAACTGGATTCCTTAGGAAGCAACGCCAATGCATTTTTTGACTTTTCTAGGTCTTCACCGCATGAAGCCTTTTTACACACATGGGTCCACCACAGCCAGAATTGCTGTTCCTTGCATGGTGGGCTGCCACGCTGTGATGTCCTGGGCTTTTTCTGGAACCATGCGTCTGTACTTGGTAGTCAAGTTTCCACGTACCCACTCTGATTTCCAATATATTGTTCTCCAGAGCCAACAGAGGGTCCACTGGAAAGAGGCCACAGATAAGGTGGTGAACCCAAACTGAATACCTGTTGAAGGAATGGACACACAACATGGAGTGGTAGATGGATGGAAGGACAACATCAATTCCTTTACTCCTGTAAAGAGAGAGGGGCAAATGATGAACTAATTCCCAAAGAGAATAGACATTCATGGTAATAATAATGTTCAACAGAGAAAGAATCCAAACAAAAGGCAAATATAAAATCCCTGGGAAGAAGACTAATTACAACTTGTTTCTTACATGTATATACCCTTAGTAGGAGTAACATGCTTAAAAATCTTCAACCAACCATAGTTATTTACTGGTAATGAACTTGGGAATCTTGAGGCATATTATTCACTCTCAGTGTTGAAATAATACAATCTTGGAAGATGGTTTGTAATTGATGATTAAAAAAGAATATTGTGGATGTATATAACAATTTAAATAGAAATAAAAATGTACCTTTGGGAAAGCTATGCATAGAGAATGTTGGAGGAAATACACTGAAAATAGGCAAGTGAGAATGCTCCCTTGAGTCTGGGAAGGTGAGTGCAGCACATTCAGAGGGTCTATGAAGTTATTACAAGTCACAGAGGGGTATGCAATTAAAGTGACTTCCTAAGCAAAATATCCTTCTTCAGGAATTTTTATCTTGATATTTCTATGGTCTGTGTGGTAACAGGAAGTCAAAGTTATGGTGGTGGCTTAGAAGTTCTTTTCTCTTTGTCTGTAATTTACAGGGCATTGCTACAGACGGGGCAGCAGAGATCTGTGGTAAGCTGTTCCATGGGGTGGGGGAGTGGTTAGAAATGATAAGGCCAGAGATCTAAAAGACCTTTAGACCCTTCCCTCCTAACTGGCAGACCTTTAAATTAAACTAGCACAGCTATGTAACTAAGACAGTTGATGAGACGCAAATTTATAGTCCCTTTAGTGTTACTCCTCAGTCAAGGGGTAGGGACCACTCTGGCCAGGAACAGCAAGACCGTGGATGGGGTGGATGGGTAGGAGGAGCTGACATTTGCTTCTAACCTGAGAGTCAGGGTTGTGTTGCAGAAAAACCGACAGTGCTGGAAAGATGCAGCAGGTCCACAGCCCAAAAGGAACTGTCATATTCAGGGAGGTCAGAGAGCAAGAACCAGAGTTAGTGATGCCACAGGGTCAGCAGCATGGCAGCAGTGATGTCAGTAACTGTGTCCATAACCCACCTAACCCTACACGAACTCATCTGCCTACGGGGGGCAGGTAAGTCGCAGAAATGTGTGGAGTGGGTGCAGCCTCTGGCAAATTGGCAAGTGGACATCCTAAGGAAACGCAATGCTCACAGTCACCATATTGGAAAGAGGGCCTCAAACTCTCAGATCTCCTTCTTATTCAAAAGAAGCCAGAAATTAAGATTTTATTAGCAATCAACCCAGTTCAAAACCCAGGAAAGATATAATTTATAATGACAACAAATGCACAGACTATTCAGAAATAAATTAATGAAAAATGTTAAAATGATTCTGATAAATGACTTAAAAAAAGAAAAAAAAAGTGATGATTGAATGAACAGTAGAATGCACCATACTCTTCACTGGGCAGACTTAAATTTGCGGGACATAGAACATTTTTTCTCCAAAATAAATTTAGAATCTGAATGCAAATATTGTTAATAATCCAAAATGGATTTAAGAAAAAAATCTGAAGGGTGATCCTAAAGTTCTTCCAGAAATATACACAAATCTACAAATAAATTAATGAGGAGGGATGGTTGAATTTGTAGTATTAGGGACATTCTGGAAAAGGATAAAATAGAACCAACTCTAGGAGGTATTAATCTATCATCATGGAAACAGTATAGAAATAGTGAGCTAAGATTATGAATGAAATAGAATACATTTCAAGAATAGACGTGGATATTTATGAGATTTTTAGTAATATTAGAAACCTGACA
The DNA here is from genome assembly GCF_048773025.1 of Camelus bactrianus. Classification (NCBI taxonomy): domain Eukaryota; kingdom Metazoa; phylum Chordata; class Mammalia; order Artiodactyla; family Camelidae; genus Camelus; species Camelus bactrianus. The sequence continues at coordinate 43,613,485 of NC_133558.1, forward strand.
CTTCAAATCAGTGGATTCAGGTACTGGAGTAATTAGCTAAATCATTGGAAGACCTGGCACAGTGTCCTCACTTTCGACATTAAAATAAATTCCAGGTAATTTTTTAATTAAAGAAAAAAACACCAGAAATAACCCAACATGATTTAATCTGTTCAGATTTTCAAGCGAGAAGAACTTTCTAAAAAGCTTTTGGAACAAAGACCAACAACAGCAAAGGCCTAGCAACTCAGCAAGGCCAGAAACGCCCACTGTAAAACAAAACTAACCCTTGCCCAAGCCTCTCTCACGGCCCTGTATTGCTCTCTTATACTTTCTACACTTTCTTCTTCCCTTTAAAGTCCAGTTTCTTGGAGAAGTACCTGCGCTGATGACTCCTCCAGGGCTCAGAGCCCTGCATCCCCCACGGCCCTCACCGCGGCACTGAGACAGGAGTTGCACTGCCGGTGGCTGCGTGTTCCAAAGCCAGTGGGCATTTTCAGCTCCTGTTTATTTGATTACCAGGTAGCTTTTGCCGTGGACAAGTATTTTCCTCTCAGTGGAATGTTTTCCCCCCTTAATTTTTGTTTTACTTAAATAAATTTAAAAAGCCCAGGCAGAAAATGTGTGTGCACATATGCACACACGCAGATACACACAGATCTGTTTTTTAAAGGCTACCTAACTATAGTCCTCCTCCTCCTTTTCCCCAGGCTTGACAATTAAAGGTGGGCTTTAGCTCTTGCTTTATTGCCCCACACACCCCCCTTTCTCACTATGCTCCTTTTAGTCAGTGTTCAAATCCCTCTTAAGCCAGGTTACAGCCTTCTCTGTGTTGCCTCAGCTAGTTTTCTGCCAACTGCTCTGCTATTCTTCTTTCTCTTGGTGGATTTCTCTTCTCCCATTTGCTATGTACATGGCACTTTTTCCCAGGCCTCGTCTTCAATCCTCCACTTGGCAGGACTGAATCGCCCCCACGGCCTCACCCACAGCTCCTCTGAGCTCCTGACTGGTGAATCCAGCTTAACAATGCAATCAACCCTCAGATGCCCCATAGACACTTTGCACTCAAAATGCCACACACAGAACCATCCCCTCAAACCAGCTCCTCCCCTTACACTCCCCCTGCAGATCCGCTCTCCGGATGGGTCACTGGAAAGTCACCTCAGCAGCTCTGCGGCCCGCCGCCCTGGCCCTGCAGCCCCCTCTGCAGCAGTCACCACTTCTGCCGCCCACGTCTCTCTCCCTCTGCCCAGGGCCTCTCTGCAGGCGTGTGCCACTTGTTGTCTGGGCTACCTGCGGTGGTCCCCAAAATATCCTTTCACCCCAAAATATGGGCATCCCCCCAAAAATAGTATCTTCCATTCTGCTGCCAAAATAACCAGATCTTCTTCAACATAAACATGCAATTCTCTTGCTTACAAATATTCCAATATATCCCTGTTTCTTTAAGGATACATTCAAGTCTAAGCACAAAAGGCCCATCGTGACAGAGGCCTTGTGCACCTAATATTCCCACCTGTGGATCCTTTGTTCTAGCCCTACTTGTTCTTCAGTCTGGCCAAGCCGCTTCATGCCGTGTACTCTTATATGTCTCTACCTCTCTGCATGAATTGCCCACTCCCTCTACCACATATTAGAGAGCTAACTTCCTTTCACCTTTCAAGATTCAGTTCAAATATTTCCAGCTCTAGGAAGTACAATGTGTGTTCACCTGCTTAGCAATCCATCAACTACTCGCCATGCCTCACCTGGCCTGCGGAGTGCAGACACCATGTCTTACCTGTCTTGGTCTCCCCAGCAGTTGATACAGTGTTTGGCACAGCAGGTGCTCAGTGTTTGTTGGATGGATAAACGAATGTATCAGTAAAGAGATGAGAGGTCTACAATCCCCCCCAGTTACACAGCTGCCATTTTGGGAAGTTCATTCTGTGGAGTTAAGGAAATGTCAGTGCAGGTGGTGGGCAAACAGAACAGAAGTGAGGGCGTGTGGCAGACAGGCCTGGTCCTGGAGAGCGCAGGAGAGGCGTGGGTGGGATAACACTGGAGAGAGAGGGAATGGAGGGGGCGGGTGCAAGGCGATGTTGAAGAACAACTGATATTAAATGCAGTAAATTAAGTGGAGAACATAATATATGAAGGGAAGATCAAGTTAACACCGCAAGGGTGGAAAAGACAGCACCAGAGACGAAGAGCTCTCACTTCATCACTCACTGCATTTCACTATGGCACCCGCCCTCTGGGAAGGCAGTGTCAAATTCTTGAGAGACTGGTGTTGTGCTGTGGGTGCTCTAAGTACAAAACGGTATCTTATGGCTTCCAGATTTTAAGACTGATAGATTAATTCTCTTATGTCCCATGTCTGAGTTCTCAGACAGCAGGATCATTTGCTGGTGGGGGGAGAGCTATTGTGGTTAACAACTCAGGGTTACTCTAATAATCTCAAAGGACAGTGGGGAATTCACTAAAACAAATAAAAGAGAAATTTCACTCAGAAAAAAACATGTGCCATATAGAACCTTGTGGGGATCTTGGGGGCAATATTACCGCCAACTCATCTAACAGTTTTATGTGAGTGCGTTGAAACTCCAAGCTCAAGTCACTTAAACACGTATGAGAACCAGGGTCCAGGCTGTGGTGCTCCAGACATGGACGGGAAGGTGAAAAGCCTGACTACTGCCTCCGACAGGATCAGTCCAGACAGGGAGCACAATGGACACGGACATGATCACGCACCATCAAGACAAGAATTAAGTGCAATTCATGCCTACAGAGGAGAGCAGAAAATCTCTAAAACGTGGCGGGGTTCCTGCCAAGGCTCGGCAAGAGTCCTTCCAGGCAGAAAAGCAGAGAAAGGTACTTCAGGCAAAGGAGACTAGGGTTGGTGGCTGGGTGCGAGGCCTAACGAAGCACGGGTGGAGGGCTCCAGGGTCATCTGTCAGAAACTGTTCCCCTTCAGCAGCTAAGAGGCATAACTAAAAAGGCAGGTGGGGTGTCATTAATGATCACGGGGAAAACTGGGAGGAGGAAACTGACGTCAGGAGATCAGCACCAAGGCATTTTATTTTAGAGGAACCAAAATAATTCAAAAAGCACTTGGAAATTCTATCTCCCATGAACGAAAAGAACACAAAATAAGTTTCAATCCAGCATTGAATACAGAATAACAGACTGCCTACTCTCAGAAATGGATTGAATTTTCTAATTCGTTAGGGATTATTTAGAGAATAGGAAAACGAATAAATCTGAAAAATCTCTCTAGAATAGCTGTTTCTCCATCCTGTTCTTTAGGGTAGGGGGAGGCTTAATTATTTAATTTGTATTTTAATGAGACCATAAAGTTCTAAATGTCCTATCAATTTCTCCCAAAAGTGTACAACTTTTCCTTTCAATGACCTTTATTTGGCTTAGCTAAAACACTCACTTTTTTTCCAAGGCTTTTTTCGTATGTGATAAAATACCAAATGATCTGCTGCACTCAGAATGTTGTTGTTATTATTAATGCTGATAATAGCCCCAATAAGACATATTTACAATTATGACTCATTTTGGAATAACAGGTAATTGGCTTATAGTCCTTTCGAAAATAAGCAGAAAAAACGAACATAACTTCTACGCCAGGGACTGCAGCTGCACCCTTAATGGAACCTGGTCACGAAACACAACAAAAGCAAAGGTGAAACTCAAATCAGACACCAGGTCACAAAGCATAGCTGACTGAAGATGCCACAGGATGACCTTTCACTCTCCGAGGGAACCAGATGCGTTTCCATGTATAATGTATATTTTTAAAGCAATTATTTTATATATAGAATGTAATTTAGGAAAACGAAAACTCCCTCTATCTGTAGACTTATAAACAGGAAGCCCAAAGGGGTGCCTTTGCAGACATGAACCCGCATGTAAAATGCAATCCCTATTGACCAAAATCCTTTCCTGTCTCCTAACCTTAAAAACAAAAGAAAAAACTATATAATTCAAGGCAGTGGTGAGCTGAAAGGGCTCAGATACAAAACGTGCACATCATCAGCCTTCTAGAAGATAAAAGTGCGCCATGCATAGTAGAAAAGTTGACGTTTCCTATGGAAATCTATTTTGAGATGCAACCATTTAAAGGCAACCGAGAGCTCAAACCCAAGTTCAACCAAAGAGAAACAGAGCCCAAGCAAATGTACAGAAATGGACAAAGACATTGGAGAAGGAGGGGATCTGTGCTCAACTGACACTCCAGATCAGCAAATTCATCCTGAATTCAAGCCAGTGATGTGCCATGAGTTGACTCAAGGAACCAGGCAGAAACCATCGGCCGGAAGAAATAGGAACAATGTCAAAGGCAGGTGTGAGATGTGGAAGGGGTGACCCTGTGAACCTTGCTGCCATGAGGCAGGACACTCTTGCGGGCTTTCTGCACAGGCTGGCGGGCTCACATGACTCTGTTTAGAAGGATATCAGCCAACAGCTGTGCCACACGGGCTGCAGCCCGAGCTGAGTCACATCTAGTAACGGTTCTGAGTTCATCCTTAGACGACTTGACCAGAAGGATCTGAGAATCAATGGTGGAGATGTACCTGAATGAGTATTCCATTTCATTCCTTGGCAGTATATCTTCAGCTTTGTACAACATAAATATTGACAAAGATACACACAGGCACCCTATTTGAAAGCCTGACTGCATAATTGCTTCTATTGGAGAAAAGCGGGCTCCATTTCGGTATGCTAGGTCATTGTTTGGCTTGGTAACCGATGCTTCTGAGACCCAAAACATACACTAGTATAACCGACAGCACCGAAATCTCCACTGATGACTTGCTCATTTCAAGGAATTCATAAAATAAGCCCAGTTTGCCCATGGGATACAGATGGTTGTCCCGTTCCCATCGTGGGGTGGTCTGTTCTGCTCCTGAAACTGTGGCACCATTAGATTCATGACCCAGCTGCCAAACAGATCAAATTATAAGGCAGGGTATTATCAGACCAAGGTCATAAAAGCATTACTGATATCTCAAGATGAACACATCATCTTCCCAAGAATTTAATTTCTTGTTTTCAGGATAAATTTCTTTTTATTGCTGCCTCCCTATCCCCAAATATTGTGGAAACTAGTCCTGACTACTTACCTTGGCTTTATCAAAATTTTAACGACTACTAGTTTATCTCCTACCTCCTTTCCAGGTGGGCATTTTAGCTTTTAGAAGATACCTTCTCTCATTTGCCTTCCCCCCCCATTTCTCTGTTATTATCCACCGTGGCCTTTACAGTCTGAAAATCATCAGAGAAAATAAGTAAAAGAAAGAAATACAGGGTATGTGAGCTGGTGATAAATGCTGTGGGGAAAATAAAGGAGGATGAAGAATGTGTGGTAGGGAGGAGTAGGGATGGGGCAGTGACCTTTGAATAAGACAAAGATGGAGGGAAGGGCCAGGCAGACGAGGGGCAGAGGGAACGGTGATCACAGGCCTGGAGGTCCCTCACGCTGGACAGACAGCATGGAGGCTGGTGTGGGCCAGAGTGAATAGGAAATAAGTGGTGGTTTTGGGGGTGGAGCTTAAGAGACTGCAGTGAGGATGTGGGCATTTTTCCCTCTGAAGGAATTGCGGAGCCTTTGAGGGTCACCAAGCAGAAAAGTGATACTCTAACGTTGGATCAAACAGGTCCAAGACCCTAATTTAAGCTGAACAAATCAAGAGCCAAAGAAGTGACATGCCGCCTCAAAGTCAGTGCAGAGCTTGAAAGAAACACAGCCTCGACTCGCGGCCCAGTGCTCTGCCCCCTCCTGGATGCTGTCCCACAGAGCTGTCTCTAAGGTTATCTTTTTTCCTCACTCAGAGGCTTGTGGGCCAACTGAATGCTTCCCCCCTTTTTCAAATGGCAATTTGTCCTGAAATGAAATCGGAGTTGGCAGTGAAACAAGGCATGGACCTGTAGCCTACAGAGCTGTTGTACCTGAAAGCAACAGCCGGTGCGTGGTTTACTCGTGGAGTCCAGCAGAATAGAGAGCAACAACAGACAGCTTAGCGTCTGGCTGAGGTTCGGCTGACTGCACTGCACGTTTGGATGGTTTTCAAATTTGGACACTGAGGCGGCTTCACACGAAATGCAGGTGTATACATCATACATGCCCACACGTCTGTGTGCACACACACGTGGACACACACAGATTATATGATGTGTCTTGTAAAGAGCTGCCCCTTCTAGCTTTCCCACTGCCTCTGATCTCAGCATTAACCTTTCACTGGCCATGCTCCCAGGTTTGCTACGAGATTTCTTTACAATGGAACATGCCCTTCGCTTCAAAACTTTCCCCAATTCTTTCTTTCAATGACATTAGGGGGAGAGGAGGGAGCTCTGGGAATTGGTGTGGATATGGACTCGAGATACCCCTGAATCTGAATCCACACTTCATGGCGTATTTGTTATTTAACTTTATTTACATTCCAAATGCAATTGTTGCGGATCTCAGATGATTTACACTCACTGCTGTGGCAGAATGTTGCGGTCAGTAGACCCACCACTGGATCCGCTTATTCAACACGTCCTTCCAATAATTCAGATATTACTGTATCACAAGTGCCCATTTCTATATTTTGATATCTGCTTTTCAGTATAATTATCTTTCTTCTTTATTCTCTAAATCTTATGATTTTAAAACATTTTTCTGAGAAGTGGTCCACAGGCTCTTTACTTATGATAAGTTGATAAAGAGATCCTGGAGATCAAAACCACATTTAAATTCTGAGGTAAACTCAACTCTGTCATACATGGCTAGGTTTAGTCTGCAAATACTTTGTTTACTAATTTTTGCATCAAACAACAAGGTCCTACTGTATAGCACAGGGAACTACATTCAGTAACTTCTAATAGCCTATAGTGAAAAAGAATATGACAAGGAATATATATATATGTATGTATAACTGAATCACTATGCTGTACACCAAGAATTAACACAATATTGTAAACCAACTATACTTTCAACAAAAAACGTTGAAATAAAATTGGGAGATGAAACTGCCACTGCCTAGGCTGCTGTCAGGATGAAACGATTCAAAGCAGGCCAGGTATTAGCAACCCCCGTAACACATCAAAACCCCATGTGGGACCTTCCTTTTGAGCAGCACAGGCTAACCGGCTGTGGCCACCTGTAAATAGGGTTGAAGTCACTAAGAACCTTGGCTTGGGAACGCCGTGGCCACAGGGGTGTGAGTCACTGCAGCACCTACGAGAATGACGGGGACAGCCTGCTGCTCAAGCCGCTCCCCAGGCCACAGCCCGGAGCACTGCAGTCAGGTCTGAGGTCCGGCCGGGAGCGCGCAGCTCCACAGCCCCTCGGAGCCCTGCGGTGCGGGTGGAGCTGGGACCGCGCTCGTCCATCACCCTCCCAGGCACCCAGACTCGGGAGTCTCCTGGGGGAATTTTTCTCTGCCTCATACTTCCTGTCTCAGCCTCCTGTGGAATCCGGTCCATGCCCCAGGGAAGCAGGGCTTTTACCCTCCGGGACCCAAATCCATCACGGTTTGGATCCAGGATGAAACTTCCATGTTAACTCACCCGGTGCTCCCTTCTTGTGCTGAACTGCCCTCCCCCGTCGATGGCATTAGGTCGTATTTGAAGTCCCGACTTGCTTGTACTTAGCTAAGGCTCTGAGCCTCTTGCTCAGTCTTCCTGAGTGGAACCACTCTTCTGTGGCAGAAAAGCTTGGGCGGTCATCTACGCATCATTGTCCTCGGTCTTTTGGGTTTTCTGTTGGGATATGTTTCTCGTGCAGGGATATCAATTTGCACATGAGAAGCACCTGTAGACATTTTAAAAAATACAGACACTGGATCCACCCCCCTCTCCAGCCACGGCTGGAAGCTTTCTCTCTTTAGCAGCGGTTACGGGGAATTGACCACACATGTTGGCATAATCACAGTAAATTGCCCTTTACTCAGTGCTTGCCACGTGGCATTTTCTACTTCATGTTGTCTTTGTACCCTCATTATCACATTGAATCCCTGCATTATAGATTATCACCATTTCAGTTGAGGACACTCCCACTTGCTAATCTTGAATACAAGTATCTTTTGATTCTCTTAATCTATTTCATTCCTGAGTTTCCTGTTCCTGAAATTAAAGAGTGAATTATGGACACACGTATTTAAGATTCTCTTATTATATCTATCTGACACATCCTCTAACCAACTCATATCTGGAAAGAGAGATTTTCTCTTTTAAACATTTGCATTTTCTTACTATATAGTAGTGCATACACACAGTGGAAAATGTAGAAAACATATAAAGTAAGAAAATTACAGCCATACATTATCTAAACACCAAAGGACAACGCTATGTCATTTTGGGCATTTAACCATTTTTCTTAATATTTTATCATAAAATTTCCCTAGGGCAAGTTGCTTAAGCCTGGAATTTTACTAGCCTTTTTTCAAGTACAGAATAACATTCCCAGAAATAAGCCCGATATCAAAATAGTATGTGAGGCTCGGAAGGCCACAGGGCTCTCAGCTTACGCTCTGAGTCCTACAAAGAATGCTGTTAATTCACTGATGTCATGCATTTGATGCCTGTGAGTCACTCACCCACTCAGCTGGCTCGGACTGAGACCTACTTTATACCAGCTGCCGATCCAACTGCTGGGGAGACCCCAGAGGGAGCCTGGATCATGGCATCACTGTCCTTCATTTGCTCCCAGAATCCTACTCAAGAAATCCACATGGAATTTGGGGTGTGGAGGCAGGTGAGTTATGGTGAAATTCATTTCATTATGTTCCTTTAGACATATTTAAATAGCATGAAAATAGTCGCTAACTTTGATAAGTTTTCTTTTCCCTTCCTATGTATTTTTGAGGATGGGTATAGTTTTGGGGCAGCAAGAGTAATTGATAGATCTCTGGTATGTTAGGATTTTCTATGAAAAATTAAGAAGGAAACTGGCACCTTATACAAAGAGAAGAGGCAGTGAGGAAAACGCAAGCCACCCTCAAACTTGGCTACCATTCAGCATTCCTGGTTTTCAAACAAGGGAAACATAATTCAAAACATTTTCCCTAAATATTTCAGCCCAGAGTAGAAATACATGGAGGCAAAGTTCAGCTCACTGGAACCTACAGCAATGTGCTTACTTAAGCAAAGGTATAAACAGACCACAGATACTATAATGCATCCTTTACTTTAAACTAGTTCATGTGAGCCAGTTTCATTTCACATGAATTGCTCAGTACCAATTTAGAAAATAAATCCTTCTACTTGATTGGTAAAAATAGCTCACTGATAACCAGATTCAACAAAATTTAGTGTTAAATAATTAACCAATTTCCTTCAGGAAATGCTTTTGAGTAATCTGAGTTAAGTATTTCCTCTATCTGATCTATTTCTTTTCACAGAGAAAAAATATTATTATTTGCACATGAGCTACTTTTACTCCTCTGGAAAAATCTGACTGTGAGCTCAGGGTAAGAGTTGTCTACTACATATTAGGGAAAAAAAAAATTCACTTCACAGCGAAGATCAGAATCTTGTTTTTTTTGAGGGGCATGGTGAGCTTGGGGACAAGGGAAATGCCTTTGTTTAGAGACAGACCTCAGTAATCCATACTGAAGCTGAAAGAAGAAGCCATTGTGAAGAAATGTGGAAGGACACACTGACACCCAAAGGTGTTCACTCGGCAAAAACAGAAAGAAAGAAAAAATAATTTAACTGCCCTATAAAGAGAATGGACAGAAACTTGGTAATAAGGGAGAGAGAAGGAAGATTAGGGAAGGGAGGAGAAACAATGAAAGGGAACTTGGATGCGGTGGGCAGAATAGCAGGTTTCTGGAGCCTACAATGAAGGATGATAAGAAAAAAAGTAAAGTTTAAAAAAAGTAACAAAGTTTAAAATAGTTTAAAAATTAAAAAATGAAGTTAAAAAATAAAAATTTTTTTATAGTGGCATGGAAGATTTTAAAATGATGGAGGTTTCTTATTTCAAAATTCAAGTTGTTTGAGTTTCTCCTCCATGCTCCAAGAAACAGTAAGACCTGCTTGTGTAAGTGGTTTTGGGGGACACCACAGAGAGGGGTGAGCAGTGCAGTTAGGTTGGCCAGGAGCAGAATGCTGGTGTGGAAGGCAAGACAGAAGAGAGATCAAGAGTTTCATGAGGACAGAAACTCAAAGCCAGAAATTATCTTAAAAACGTTAGTGTGGTAGGCAGAAAAATGATCCCCCCCCAAGATGTCTATGTCCTAATCCCCAGAATATATGAAGAGATCAGGTTCCCTGGCAAAGGGGGCCTATATTTGCAGAAGGAGTTAAGGTTGCTAACCAGCCGACTCTAAGAGAGATGAGCTGGATTATATAGGTGGGCCCAGTGTAATCACCAGGGTCGTTAAAAGGAGGAAGAGGGAGGCAGAAGAGGAGGGAGGGGAGAGGGGATGTGACCACAGAATCAGAGTCAGAGACACACAACCACGCTGACCTTTAGAGAGAGAAAAGAGGTCACAGGCCAAGAGATGCAGGTAGCCTCTGGAAGCCAGAAAAGTCAAAGATACAGGTTCCCCTGAGGCCTTCAGAAACAGCCCTGCCAATACTTTGACTTCAGCAGGCTTCTGCATTCAAGAACCCTACAAGGTTAAATTTGTGTTGTTTAGTGGAGACTTTTTCTTTTTTCTTCCTACTACCATGACGTTTGGGGATACTTGTTACAACAGCAACAGAAAGTGAATACAGTAAGCTCCTTGAAATGTTCAGAAATTGCAGATAACTCTGGACTGTCCACTTTGATGTGGGATTGGGCTTATGTGAAAATCAAAAGGACAGTGTGACCTTTGCTAACATCTGCTTTTCTCATTTTTAGGAAGAGAACAGTAAGTCAAAACCTCTGTAGTTATTATTTTAGACAAGTGTCTCTTAAAACATTATGTAACCCTGTGTCTTAGGACCACAAGAGAGTCTCTGTTCTTAGAAGAACATGGATTCAGAGAGATAGGGTCTTACATCTGAGTCCCAAAGTGATCTCTTATTGGCAATGAGAGCTTGGGCAAATCATTTACCCTCTTTAAGCCACAGGATCTTCATTTGCAAAATGAAGATGAGAATAAGGATTGTTTGGGTGATTAAATTGTACACACACACACACAAACACACACACGCACACACACATATATGTACAATATTTAATACAGTGACTAGCACATATTAGGCACTCAACAAATTCCTGTTATGGATTTTTAAATGCATGTATAAAAGGAGGAGAAAGTTGTGGGAACTTGTGGGAAAACTTAGTTCACGGCCCCAAAAAGGGCCATCTCTCAAAGGGCTCTGATTAGTCAGTCCCCAGTGATGGGCTAATAAGCAGAAACTATAGCACTTGGGGATTTAAATTAAACATAAAAAGGAAGGTATTTAAGCATAATTATTAAACAGCAGGTACGTTTACACTGTTGGCTGGATCATCTTATCTGGAGAGCTTTAATAAGCAGAGTCTCCCCTGCTTTAGAGATGGGCATGCAGGAAAATGACTTGGATGGGTGGGCCGTTCTCACCCCATGATCACATGACTTAGTGCTCACGGAAGTAACACCTCTTGTATGTTATTGCAGGTTGACTGTCCTCCCATGATTATTGTCAGCTATGTCATCAGTTCAAGGAAACAGCCACCTGGGTCACACTGGAATATTAGAAAGAAAATCTCATTTAAATTTTAGATAGCTCTAACATGAAAAAAGTCATTATTTTATGCCTAAAAAAATCTAAGGAACAGAGAGTAAAGACACTCTTCATTGGGCAACTAAGAGAAAACATGAAACAGGTCAGACTGTCAGAACACAAAGCTGTATTCTCACCTCTTCATTTCTGCATTTTCACAGCCAACACACCTGATCTCCCTGATAAGTCACAAATCTGCCCTTAAAGAATGTGATGTAGAAACACGAGGAGTACTAGTTGACAAACTGGAACAAGAACACCTTCATGGCTAGGTTGTTCTCATAGTCAGTCTGGTCCTTGGGAGCTCTGCAGCTAGAATAAAGAAAAGTTAAGTCTGCAAAAATGTGAATGGCTTTGAGACCCTAATCAAAGCCATGGATACATGAGTTAACATGGTAAATATGTATGTGTATATATATATATATATATATATATATATACACACAATTCACACTGTTTTCATTTAAGCTGTTTTGAATTCCTTAACATAGCTACTATGTTAATTCCAAGTGTACACACTGTTGTAAGAGTTTCTCCCACTATGAACACAATATCCCACAAGGCGAAAAAAAAAATTCAGCCGTTCCTTAAAATTTATAAGCACAACAGTATCCAATGGGCAAGAACTGTCCTCTGTCAGGTGTAAGTTGACAGAAAGCTACTTTTAAAAATCATTCTAAATGATATTCTCTTGTCTCCCTGAACGGCAGAAAGGTAGGACTATTGAAGAAACTAAACTAAACACGGGGCAACTTGCTAGAAGTATTTGGGGAACATAAAACTGGTCATCCTCCTAGTTTAGAATTTGAATTGGTCTTGGTGTTTTCAGAAGATGACCACTGAGCAGACCACTGGGAGAACGACCCAGCCACAAGCAGCGGGTCAGAAGCACTTAACTTGGGCCGCTAAGCCACTGGCTGGGATACAAGCCAGAGAGAAGAAACATTTATTATAGAAGCCACAGCTGATGAGAATGGAGCTACACTAACAGGAACAGCATGGGGGGAAGACACATAACACTGTGATTACCTGTCCTCTCCATAACGCACAAGCAAATCTGCCACTGGAACCACGACCCTCTTCCACTTATTTGCAAAACAGAGACTATTTACTTTCAAGAATAGGGTATATGATCTAATGTAATTGAAATTATTATTAAGCACTGACCTGTTTACACAGAGCTTGGACATTCTAATGCTTCCTTTTTCCCTTTTACTAATGCAAAGCTGGAGCTAATTCACTTCTCGCATAGGCTAGAGAAAATACATTTACACTTGAAGTTTTCTAAAGACTCTAATGTACTGGAATTGAAGTGCCTACAAGATACAGTCTCTGTTTTGACCTGGTTCTAAAACTGGTGTAGAAATGACCTCAGCTACAGGAGGAGCTTACCAGAGTCAGTCACCATGATTGCCACTTCCTCATATATGGCGTTCAGGGTCACGATGATGATAAAACTGATGATGGAAGCAGTGATGGGCGTGGCCCACCTGCACAGTAAGGTACTTCTGGATTGGGTCTCTTCCATTCAGATTCTTGGAAAGTTTTGCAGAAAATACAATGAACACTGAAAGCCCGTAGACAATGATCCCAATAACTGTTGTCAACAGGACCTGACAACCCAAAAACCCATCAGCATGAGACTCACTAATGATCGTATTTTTACACAGAATACTTGCCCCCAACCCACAATTAAACAGACAACATGCATGTGCTGTAAACCTCACATAAACGTGAGAAGTGATGTAAATTGCACGTAAATGCCACAAGAGACGTGAATATCAGGCATGTTAAACTTTAGGGGAGGAGGAATGAAGGATGTCAAAAAGAATGAGTGCATCCACTAACGTAACATGCTGACATCAGGAGCAGCTGTGTGCAGGGCATAGGGAATATAAGGGAACTCCACTTTCTGTGAATTTTTCTGTAAACCTAAAACTGCACTAAAGAAGGAAGCCTGTTAAGTATATCTTTAAATGGGTGAAAATGGAGTAACTGGTGGCATGTTCTTTTGGAGACAAGTCTATGATAGCAGAACTAATGAAAATATCCCTTCTACATCTATAGAATTACTTAGGTTATGAACTAGTTGTAACCCATGAAGGGGATATGCTTCCTTTCAAGGAAGAACCTATCACTGATTCAGGGGCCAGCAGGTGCTAGCAGTCATCTTCATTCTGAAAAGGACCAGTGAAGCTGTGGACATGCCCTGAGGGAAATAGTGGAAGTGACAGCAGGTCTCTGCTGATGAAAGCTTCACATGCTTTTCATACTCCTTGAGGTCTTAAAATGGCAGGTATTCATACTCCCTGCATTTGCACAAGATTCATGTCCCTGATCCGTTGTAGTTCTGTCTGTGTGGACCCAAGGACAAAGGGGGTGTCTGAAGCATAATTTGCACGTGGCTGATAGGGTTTCAGTTCCTCACTAGGCAGGTTTTTTCTGGCCACTGAAGAATGCACATTAAAGGTCCCATTTTTAAACTGTTTTCCTTCCATCTACCTTCTTGGTCATAGTCCAGAAGCATGTACTCAGTGTCCCTGGCCGCTCCTGATGGCTGCCCCAGAGAGAAAGCTACAAAGAATGTGAATTTCAAGACTAAGTGAACCACATCATGTTATTTACAGTAAAAGTGGGAGGCTGACTTGCACCTGCAGGGGAGAGCATAGGGAGTGTTTACAAGCCCCTCCTGGAGCCACACTCCTGCATCTGGATCCCAGCTCCGATGCTAGCTGTCGGGACTTGTGCAAAGTTCTTAACCTCTAGGGGCTTCAATCTCCTCTCCCACATAATGGGGGGATAATAATAGCAATTTATAGGACTATTGTGATGAGTCAATTATTTACTATTTGTGAAAACAATTGGAACATTAACCACAGGCATGTGAAAAATTCTACCTAAGTATTAGCTATGAATATGGTGACCAAAGTCTTAAAAAGGTGTTTCTCTTAGCTTTTAAGCCATCAGTTTGTAGAGAAAACATTTTATTTCCTCCCCTACTCTCTTTCATCACCGTTTTCTTCACAGTTAAGGCTTCATGCTTGTGACAGGAATAACTTTTTAGTGTGTGTGTGATTAAATGTGAAAATTAGTTAAGGCTGAGAAAAATATATTATAGAAGGTATATTAAGACTTCCCCTCTTGTACAGCACATATAGGCCATTTAAATAGTATGCGTTTTTAAAAAGTCTGCATAATAATTTTTTAATTATGTTTTAAGTAATCATAATAGTTAAGATTCTTTAAATGCTTACTATTGTTTCAGCACACATCTATTTTTCTAAATCCTCACAATCACCCTGTGGGGAAGGTGATATTATATCTCTTTTACAGATGAGGAAATAGAGCCATGTGGAGATGATGCAATTTGCCCCCAATGAAGCAACTATTAAATGAAAGAACTGAAATACTCAAAGAGCCCAAAGACACACTAACTGTATAGCACTGTCTCCTACATGGTCTGTGAAATCAATTCTAATTCATTTCAGAACTTTTACAAACTTGACACATTTCCGTTTTTCTTCCAAGCAATTAATGGGTTCAATATTTCTTAAGAAACAGGAAAGCTTTCCATTCTCCTTCCTCAAGTTTCTTCTTACTTATCATCTTTTCCGATCATAACTTTAATATTTGCTCATTAAAGAAAATTTGAAAGTACTCAGTAGTGGACAGAAATGCTGTCCTGGATCTGTCCCCAGTCTTAGAAGAGGACCCAGATTTTGCTTTATGATAAATGACCTCCCTTCTGTTTTTAGTCCTGTGATTTAAGCTCGATTGACCCACTCTTTCTGAAGCACCAGAGGTAGATCTCAGTTGGCTTAAGACAAATAATACCCCTCATTCTATTGGCCTCACACATGATTTGAGAATTGGCAAATAACCCAGTAAGAGCCACTATTATGTGAGGAGATACATGCTTGTGCCCATGTGAATGATAAGCTTCCCCTATCAAGAGAGGAAGCTGCCAAAAGAGACGTCTCTTGGTTTGGATGGATGATCTGGGATGCTGAGTGCCTAGAAGCAGCATGCTGAGACATCCTTGGACACAGAATGAAGACAGGACAAAACCAGCCCTTGACATCAATTGGGCTACAGTATCTCTCCTTGACTGAAGCCAGACCTCAGACCTGAGGTTTTCATTTACAGGAACCAATAAATCCCATGCATCCCCATTTTTTGGTTGTTGTTTAAGCACATTGGAGATTGATTTTGTCACCTACAATCAAAAGACTCCAACTCTGAAAATGAACAAAAAATAAAATAAGAAAAATGCTTCTACCTGCAGACATAATTCCTTCAGAACTGTGCATTGTTTGTATATTACAAATCATTTTATATATTAATTTTATTCTCAAGCTTATCATAAGCATAACAATTTGACTTGTCATAAAATATTTTCATGGACACACTTTTTTATGGCTGCATAATATTCCACTATGTGAAGGGTTGGAAGAATATTTTGGCTGAGATTTTATATATATATACACACAAAAGTATGTCTGTGACTTGCATCCATACTGACTTTTCCCTGCCATTTTCAAATACTTCCTAATTAAAAGTTTTCCAAAGCTGAATTAGTGGATTAAAACATATGAATATTTTTGACTCTTGATATGATCTGCCAGACTGCTTTCTAAGAACGCTTGAGGAGTACACCAGAAATTAACACAGCATTGTAAATCAACCGTACTTCACAAAAAATATCCAGTAACCTAGGCTTGGGATTGGTGATCAGTGGCACTTCATCCTCATAAACAGAGCTGTGTCAGTTGAGAGGTGGAAAACTATTTCATTCTGATGTGCACTGACTGAATTACCATTGGACTGTGACATCTACTTTTTCCTTTGTGAAGGTGTGTTCATCTTCTCTGCCTTCTACACTCCTGAGATATTTTGATGTTACCTTTGAAGTGATCTGAACTCTCCCTGTACTGAAGGAATTAGCCCCTTGTCGAATGTGTAAACAAATAACATCCTCTGGTGTTTTGTTTAAAATTAGGATGCTTCTGATGCATGGAAATCTTTATATATTTTCCTCTGAAACTTACTGCTCATCTAGAGGTTGTATATTCATCCATATTTATTTCTAGTTTTTTTCTAATTGTGTTACTTTTTTAAATGTTTCTGGAATTTATCACAATATATGGTTCACTGTATGATTTCAATCTTCTCTTTTCCCCCCAAGTAGCTAACAAGTGTTCCATTTACTGAATAAGCTTTATTTATCTCCCTGATTTGTAATGCCTTCCATCTCTTATATTAATTTATTATCAATATCAGTGCCCATATCTGGACTTCCTGTCCTATTTTCTAATCTGGCTATTCTTGAACTAGTAAAACTCTAATTATCTTATTAATTATTATATTACAACTATGATTTTATTCACAATAAACCCCAAATCAATTTTATAACTTCTGATATTTTGGAGATATGATCTTTTGATCTAGAATCATGTGATTAATGCATCTTTTATATCTTTCAATAGTTTTTACTTTTATTTTTTTGATAGTTCCTACTATCCTTTTGTTAGGCTATCTTAGACATTTTACATTGGTTCTTAATCTTGGAAAATTTTAGAATTCTTAATGCCTCCATTTGGTCTCTTAATCAGACAGTGGAGAATCCTAAACCACTGATCTGATTTGAACAAATGAGGTGAAAAGATTTGGGGGAAGCACTGTGATCAGAAGAGACTGTGGAACCTCCAGAGTGGCGCCCTGCATTGGCTCAGATGTTCTCTGGGAAAAGTTTTCTCTATGAGACTACATAGTTCCCAGCTTGACTTTCAGTTTTCTCAGCATTTCACATTAGATTTTAAAAAGTGTGTGGCAGGTTCTTACCCAGAAAAAGAGCACTTGCACAAAGGGTTATATGTATACACTTTCCCCAGATGGTAAATGGAACACGCTCTTCTTCCTAATTAAAAAAACAAGTTTAGTCAATCAAGGGATTACACCAATGAAATGATTTTTCTCCTAACTGGTCACTAAATTCTAAACATAATTTTAAAAAAATAATAATTTTCAGACATAGCCTCCTTATTTGTAACTGCATGGGTTTCTTTCCTTTTTTTTTTTTTCTTTTCGGTTAACGATGTCAAACACACAACAAAATATTTACAGTGTTCATTTTAATACTATTTTTTGTAAATGCACGTGTGAACAGCAAATTGTTTCCCTGCCATTGTCTGAGCTTAGGGGTCTGGGTACCTGATGAGGCCAATGTGTAAAGTTCTATTCCTGAGCTTGCCTTAGATTTCAGAAGTGACGCTAGTGACAGCTTAGTGTCCGTGCAGGACAGGAAGTTTCACAGGTGTCTGCAGCTAACTGGTCTCCACTGTGTGTTCCTTGGTTGAGCTTTATGTGTTTATTAGAAACAACTATGAAGTTTTAGAGTTTCCATTTTAGAGTTTATATTTAGATTTCATTTTTAGAGATGAAATCAGTAAGACTCTAGTTTTGCCTGGATAATAAAAGCAGATATAGTATAATAATAGCTGTCACTAAGTACATGGGCCTTCCTCTGTGCCAGGAAGTCTTCCAAGTAGATTTTGCACATTAATTCAACCCGTCCTTACCACAGTCATGAGGAAGCAACTCTCTTTTTCTTATTTTATAGGAAACTATGGCACAGAGAAGTTAAGTTGTCCAAGATCACTCAGGAAGCAAGCTTCTGTGTTCAAATATGAATTTAGGTAACTTCATTCCCAAGGTCTCACCACCACAACCCTGGCCTCTCTAAACAACGGAGCATGCATTTGCAATTAAAGTAAAACTCTTCAATTAAAAAACTAAAAGCAATTAATTTTTTTAAATAAGGAAAAATGATAAAGTGAAATGAGTCTTCATCTTCAATTTTTCAACAAGCATGTTCCAATGAAAACTTAAACTTATTAGTTGGCAATTTAAAATTTAAAATTGGCAGTTTAAATGACTGAAAAACTTTTCTTCAGTATTTTTTGTATGTTGCCAATATGATACGTTTTTGTTTTTCAGGACTCAAAAACATTATGAACATCTAATTTTGTCTAGTTTCAGCTTTCATCTCTGAATGTACAGTCTTTCACCAATATAAGCTTTGACCCCCATCTTCAGTTGTAAACAATGGGAACTATTCATAATGGGGATTATTAGAAGCTTATTACATTGGAAAAGACAAATGTCACTTTCTATTGGTAGCTGAACCTCATTTTTTTCCATTTATAAAAAGAGGAGTTTGACCTGCTCCCTCCAGACATTTTCAGTGCCAACATTCTGTAGATCTGTGATTCAATTTATTAAATCTATAGTTGGAGACATTTTCAGATGCTCCTAGTAAAAGCATTTTCTTTCCAAGAGTTATTCGTGCTCACAACCTACTGTCTTGCTGCTGCTGACTACAAGTACCATCAGCTCTAAATTATCTCAGCTGATGGAAAGAAGCAATAATACAGATGACTCAAAAAATCATCTTTTCATAGCTCTGGAACGTTGATACAAAGATATATAGTTTTATTTTTTTAATTTTGCAGCAGGAGTGGCAGCAATAAATTTACATTTCCAATTATATAAAATGCCTAGCTCAAACACTGCTCAAATACTGATGGCACCTCAACAAAGAATTCCCTGCTTCTTCTACCCTTTCTCTGACTTTAGGATGAGAGCCATGCTGCTTTGTTCACATCCCAAACGGAAGGGGGAGCAGTGACCGGGACTTAGTTCAAGACAAAGGGGCACCTAGTCTACGATGAAAAGGAGGCCGCAATAATGAAGGCACATGTGAAAAAATGGGAGTCAACTATAAAAACCAATGTGTCTTTCCTTCTACATCCATGTCATAGAGGCTAATTTATATTTTGCATTTTTTTATTGGTGTTATGAAAGGATACAAATCAGTGCCTCTTTTCTTATACACTTATACCAGTCTTTTTCTTTTCCCCCTTTTTACTGTTATTATGAAGGAAGGACCTCACTTCTCTTCTGTGTCCACCATTCCAGGCAGTGCTCCTTCAACTTGGCTGCACATTAGAATAACCAGAGGAGCTTTAAAAACTTCCCTATGCCAGAATGTACCCCAGGCCACTAAGTACCATCAGAGTTTGCAGTGATGGAATCCAGGCACCAACATTTCTTAAGGTCCGCTAGTGATTCCAACATGCAGCCAAGGCTGACAAGCCCAGAAGTAAACAGACTACAGTGCACCTAAACAGCACCCGCTTTTCCTGGGTAATCTCATCTATCTCCACGTGGGGACACCGCGCCTCCTATTCTGGCCGGACTTGTTCTTCCCGCTCAACCGTGTCCCGTTTGTACTCAAGTTCTGCCTGGCACCACTTCCAGAACTCCAGAAGTAAGGTGACCAACAGAGAGAGAGTACAGCAGAATGTGGATCTTCAGTGATGACTGATGATTCAGAAATCTGTACTTAATATTTATTACCCTTAACAATTTGGTAAATGGTTTATAAAATCACATTTATTTATAGGCGATACTAAAGAGAAACATGAGTTAATGCCTTTTTTTTCAAGAAAAAAGAAAATGTAGATAATTTATTGAACTTGTGAAAACAGACTATCTAGCTCTCTAGCTCAGGGGAAAGGTATTAACGTGATGGTCAGAGGCAGGTGACTGTGTCTGATGCTAAAGTACCTGCTACCAGCACATTATGCCCACTAAAAACACAAATATCGGGGGGAAGGGTGAGTATAGCTCAGTGGTAGAGCACGTGCTTAGCATGTACAAGGTCCTGGGTTCGAGCAACAGTACCTCCATTAAAAAAAAAGTTAAAAAATAGCACAAGTAACTGTCATGATTTAAAAGCAGTGCACGGTCCACCCTCCAAGCCTTCTCCTCACATCCCTGTCTCTTCTGTCCAAAGGACCTGAGGGTGGGGAAGGGGATAAGAATGCTTTAGTAACTCCTGCATTTCTATTTTCCACCACCCCAGTCACACAAAATTAAAATAATATTCTTAAATATGGAAAACTGTCATTTTCCTCAATCTTCGGTAAAGTAATTTTTAGAAATCGTCAATCTGTTTTAAGACTCGTAACTTCAAATAGTAGACAAAAACAACATGAAATGTTTATTGAAAAATGTGGCTTCAGGGTAAATCCCCTAAGCCCTTCTTCCAAACAGACTGTTACCCCTAGGCCCTAACTCTAGAGAAATTCCAGAATAACCACTGTTCCCTCCACCATTATACCTGAGTCTCTACCATGCTCTGAGAATAGAGAAAAAAGACACAGTCCCTGCTTCTGGGAGCTCCTAAGTGCACAGGACTCATCATGAAATGATAGCTGAGGAGGCGTGTTAAGAGGGCTTGGATAACAGTCAGCAGAGGGTGCTCGGGGCAGAGAGCCAGAACTGTAGCCAAGGCTCTCCCAGAGGAGGGAACCACTGTGGTGAGTTCTGAGATGCCCTAGAAGTGATCAGGTGAAGGTATAATGTTAAGGCCATTTCTCCCTGGGGAGCTGCACATGCAAAGGAGGGAGGCCAAAGAGAGCCAGGTCCCTTCCAGGAACTGCAAATAGTCTAGAAGCGAGCACAGGGTGTGGGAGGCAGGTGAGGCAACCAGGTGGAGAGATCACAGGTGCACATCACACAGGACTCTGTGTGCCTCCAAGGTAGAGGAGACATGCAAAGTGATCTAGAAAAAGACAAGATGGAGGCAGGGAGACCTATTGGCAGGTTCATGTGAAGGCCTGCTGAGGCCCCGCCAGGAGGAGAGAGAAGAAAACATTTCCGCAGGTGGACACATTGGCCACAGGTGTGATGGAAGGGCAGAAAGAGATAAAGATGCCAGCCAGATTTCTGGCTTTGGCAGTGTCCTAAATTATAGTGCCATTCCCTGAAATAAGGAGGGCAGGAAGAGGGGCAAGTCATGAGAGGAGACAACTGACTCAGTTCTGGCTGGGTGCCTGTGGGCTCCAGGAGAGATGTCCAGTAGGCAAATAAAAGTCTAGAAATCGGGAGAAAGTTCTAGGCTGAGACAAGTAGTTTTCCTGTTTCAAGAGGCTAATGAGTGTGAGTGGACAAGCTCACGAGAAGAGGTGTAAAGGGGTAGCTCTCACCGTCCTGCACATGGGAAGCATCTGGGAGCCTTTAAAATATAGTGCACCCCAGCCTGGAGTGGGGACTTTGTACTGTTTATTGTTTTTTAAATACTTCTTTCCTTTTTTGGGGGTTAGTTAGCTTTATTTATTTTAATGGAGGTACTGGGAATTGAACCCAGGACCTCTTGCATGCTAAGCACGTGCTCTACCACTGAGCCGTACCCTCCCCACTTTTCTTGTTTTTAGACATTAGCTCTACTGAGCGGTCAGGGTTGAGGATCAACCTGTAGAGAGCAGAGAGCCTTGGGGTAGAGATCAAGGAGAAGCTTCCCAGAGCCCTGCAGACCCCAGCAGGGGCAGCTGGAGATGCAGGGAGCCTCGGATGGGCTGTGAGGAACGTGAACTCAACACTCCCCAATGGCGAAGACGACAAACATGTTTCAAGCACCCACTTCCCAGCAGTGTTTGTTCTGACTTTATTAGATTTCCAGTAATACTGAGTGAGAATAGAAATAACCTGGACACAGGGATCAAATTCAAATGCTGGTTCTGACCATTCTTAGCTGCATGATTAATGATTAAAAGGTTACCCGTCTGCCACGTGTAAACTGGGGGACCTAGAACCGTGCTCGTGGGCTGCTGTGAGCGTAATGAAATGACATCTATAAAGGCCCTCTTGACTCTCAGAAGTAATTGCTACTATTGTCCCCATTTGGGACACCAAGAAACAGAGTCACAGAAAGCTTCAAACATTTGCCCAAGATGAGGGTTGGGGTCAGGAATCAAGCCAATGACTTCTTGGATCCAGAGCCCAGGTCTTCTTACGAGCAACACGGCACTGCTCAGGCTCCCTGCTCCAAACCCGCCTCCCTTTGGCTCAGTTCCATGAAGCCTGCGCTGCACAGATGTCGTCACTGCCTGCCTGCCCTCCCGGTGTCTGACCCCGGCACTCCTCCCTCCGTCCCACACACCGCTTCCTTGGGCACACCAACCCTCACGAGGTCATTGCTGTGGCTACTCTGATGTTTACATGGAAACGCAGGTGGCAGCCCAGCTTTTTGCTATAGCTGCTGCTGTCAGTGGAGGCAAAGAACTCACAATTGGTGGGGGAGGCCACTTCTGGTCTCCTCCTTGGCTGGAGAGCTGGATGGAATCCTGTTTCCCTCTGCAACTTAGACATCCAGCATGAGAGATATGTAAGGCCATCTGGCCTCTCAACATAGAAATGATGCCCCCGCAGTCGTACTTATCATTGTAACTTCCTGGCTCCATCAGGGAGCAGAGGCCATAGCCTGTTGTCCACCAAATTTTGTTTCCTTGCACAACAGCTACAATGGGGTGAGTTAACACTGGACCACAAAATCTACAAAGCCCTCGTGTACTATTTCCTGACACTTGCAAGTCACCCAAATACCCCAGATCTTCCAAGTAAACAACTAGTAAGAGGAACTGAGCTAGCTCGTCTGTCAGACCCCTGATGGCAGGATGGATTTGGCCTCTCCTGCTCTCGGGATGATCCGTTCTCCTTCTGTGTGCCTTCCCTGAGTGAAAGATACTGTTCATTGTTTATGGGATAGGGAGTATTTGTGGCTCTCTGACCGGAACCTTCAAAAGTAGAGCTCTTGGTGAGAATGGAAGCATGGCACCCGCGTCTCATGAGCTCAGCTACCCAAAAGCCTCATCTAGCCAAGACTGTGGCCAACACCAGGGGTCCACGCTGTTGAGTGTTGGGTCTGGAGAGCAATGCCTCCACCACTGAGAAGCTGCCTCGCCACTTGTGCCCTTGTTCCCATCCAGGGGGAGGTGACGCATCCATGGGATGAAAGCCTTGAGGGCACTAGGTGACTGTGGACCAAGCTGTGACTGGCCAGTCCTGCTCCCCATGTGACCCATGTTAGCCTCACATGCAGAAAATCCCCAAAGAGACCACTGCTTGAGTGAATAGGTTACGTATAAGCCAACTGTCCTCGGGCCACCTAAGAAACAACACAGTATACACAGTGAGCCACCCACTCACTGATGTCCCCAAGGCTCACAGCTCCCTAATGTGACACTAGGTACCCCCAGCAAACAGAAGACCCTTACTTACAATTGACTTGAGAATTCTACTGCCAACACTGCCTTCCACCTTCCACTTATGAAGTTCTTTCCACTCTTTCCCCTGCTCTGCAATTGTGCAATCAGTCCAGAGCTCCTTCATGAGACAGGAGGGAAGGGGGCCGGGCACAGCCATTAAAAGAATGGCACAGCCATTAGCACCAAAACGATGGAAAAGTCAACTCCCAGTAGAACTTGAGCTTCAATACACACTCACCAAAATACAGCAGGATGCTAGATGGCACGCCCACAGGTGCCAGGACAGGTTCAAGGCTGACCATAAAATATCAAAGGTGAGTGGTGGCCCAATTTCTGGGAATCCCAACACCTTCCCCAAAGCGGTTGGAATATTCCTCCCACTTATTAGCATATGAAGATACTGAGTGCATAAAAACTAACAACCCCACACCTCGTGGCTGCTCTCTCTGCTGAGGGAGACAGCCCACACTCTGTCTGTGGAGTGTGTATCTACTTTTACCTTAAAATGGATCACCCAAACCCCACATCTCATGGCCTTTCTCTTGCTTCTGAAACAGCCCACTCTGTCTATGGAGTATATATCTCTCTGAATAAATCTACTTTTACTGAATTGTGGCTCTCTCTTGGATTGTTCCTGTGCAAACCAAGGACCCACACTTGGCGAGGTGCATCCCAAGGACCCAAATAAGACCTGGGATACGGCCATCCCCTCCCCCACATTTTCCTGTATCATACATTCCTTCCCAAAGGATCTCACATTGTGCACTCCAAAATTGACAGCACTCATGTGTCCTGACCTGGATCTGCTTCTGCGTGTATCATTTCTCATGTCCACTAGAACGTCACCTTCATGAGGGCAGGGATTTGGTTCTGTTCACAACGGAAGCTCCAGCACATTACAGGTGCTGGAGAAGTATTAGCTGAATAAATGAGCTGTGGGAAGTCCTGGGAATTCCACTTGCAACTCCTAGCCACTTGGGTCCCAGCTGATTCCAGGTGCTCCCTGCAACTCATGGCTGACCTCTTGCCACCACTCTCTGCTCTGCCATCACCTGAGCCAGTATGAGCTGAGATGAGCACACATCCCGGAGAGCATGGCGGCTGGTTTATGAGGTTGCAACACACTCGCCCTCTGACTGCCAGGGGTTACTTAGGATGGACAAACTGAAGGCAGCCCCATGTGCACCGCCCTGCCCCACAACTCACTTGAAGCACCAGGACTGCACACAGGGGAAACGCTGGCCCTTTGCAACCTAAGGAGAGGGACTATGGGTGAGAAGAGGGTCTCTGTCAACTAACAGTCTCTTTACAAACCCTGTCTTAGGAAAACTCTTTAAAGACACTTTTGGTGTCTTCCTTGTGTTTCTGTAATCCCTGTAGATTTCGTCATTTTAATCTATGCATCAGAAATACAGACGCTCTTGAAATCTCTATTGATTTTCAATGAAGAAAATCCTCAATTACCTTCTCTGCTAAGAAAATTACTGCACTTTATATAAAAAAATCAGCTTCCTTTCATGAGTTTCTATCTTCAAACACCTAATTTCACAAGAATCAGTGAAGCAGGACATGAAAATCATGCTGTGCTTTATCACCTACATGTGGGCAGGGATGAAATGAATGAGTACTGATCTCATGAGATGGGAAGGCTGGGGCTGTCTTATTCCTGCTACAGATGGAAGGGTCCATATCTGTGAGGGTGAGGAAGGACCAAGGATGAGAAACCAACATTTTCTAACCCATTTCTCTTTTTCAGAGTCCCAGACAAAACAGTGTGATTGTATCAGCAAACAAGAACATCTGCTCCCTTCTAAAAGCACGCTACATCTTTACTACTACACACGACACTCTGTCACTGACCTAAAGGATAATGACAGCCAAGAAATTTGCAGGGATCTTATTCTGTGCTCATCCCTTTTTGTCTTTGGAAACTCAGGAAATTTGCCTCCTCTCCCTGAGTGTCATTTTCCTCATCCTTCAAATGGGAGTGTAACAGTCATTCATTTGCTCAGTGTCTATTCGACAACAGGAGACGGCTTATGAAAACAACAACAACAAAAAGCAAAACAGCAATTCTGATCTGTGCTGTCTTCCTCCTCCTCCCTGAACATGAACGTACAGGGTAAAATGGCATCTTCCACTAAATCCCGAACTTAAGGAGCAGTTCTGGTAAGGAAGTCACAGGACTGCCGAGAAATGACCTGGTGAAAAAGAATTAGTTGCCAGCAAATCCTCAAAACCCATAAGGGTGCAAACCCTGGGAGCTACAGGCATGGGTGGGAGTTCCTTAGTTCCCCATTTCACAAAGCCGAGAACGTTGCAGGGTCCATGAAAGACACAGATAGCCCAGTACAACCACACCATGTTTTGGAGTACACCGGGGCCATGTCGCTGCTGACCTGCACTGCTGTGTGTCCCAGAGCAAGAGACCTGGGCGGGGGTGACTGTGTTTGAGGCTTGACAAGAACTTCCTGTTCTGTCTCTTTTGCTCTCTCTCTTCCTGCAATAAAACAACTGGTAGGACTCTGGTGGGGAGAACTGCACCCACATTCTCTGGCAAACCACACACCAGGCAGCTCTAGCTGATCTGAGAGAGGACTCTTCAATGAACATATATACACCAAAGTCAGGCAGAAGGCTGCCTGTGAACTTGGGAATCCAAACCATCTTATCCTGTTAATCAGGATATTAGACATCTAAAGAAAGTGTGCTCCAGATGAAGACGATGCCTTAGACAGCGTTGGTGGTTATGTCCAGCAGTGTCTAAGGACAAGTCATGCTCTGGTAGATGGGAGCATTTTGGTTGCTTTAAGTTTGCTACTGAAGGGCTAGGACATTTCATTGGGCCTTGAAACTCCAGACCTCTTTACTCACAAAAGCAGACAAGTTAGGTGAGCCAGCTCAGCCTTTATTCCAACTTCCTAACCAAAAGGCTATAAGGTTGAAAGTATATTTCTGAGACTCTTCTGCAGCAAGGGTTCCAGATGTGGCTTTAAAAATGCCCATCAGAGATTGAGATTTGCAAATATTAACTACTAAATATAAAAATAGCTAAAAAAACTAAATTTCTTCTGTATAGCACAGGGAACTATATTTGATATCTTGTAATAACTTTTAATGAAAAAGAATTCATACATATATACGTGTACATGAATGACTGGAACATTGTGCTGTACATCAGAAATTGACATATTTTAACTGACTATACTTCAATTAAAAAAAATATATATATATATAATGCCCATCAGCAGCATCTGAGTGTCACTGAAAGCAGAAACCCAGATGAATGGAGGCAGAGGTAGTTGGTGGAGCTACGTTATTTTGCTGGGGTGGATGCAGCTGGCATGGCAGAGATCTAGAAGGAATGCTCACAGCAGCCACTCACTGATCTGCAAGTGAGTTAGGGTAACAGCTTCCTGAAATCCTCCCCGCCCCTCCTGATGAGCCAGGTGTCTGGCATTTCTCTGGAAATAACTAGGCACAGCCTGGAACTCAAAGGTAAAAATTAAAAACTGCAGTCAGGCAGCGAAGAGACTGGCAGGACACGTTGGACAAAAGTAGGTCAGAATCAACAAGGAATGGGGAGGGGCTAGAACATGTGCTGAGGACCCTGACTTCAGTGGTGGATTGTCTGTGTTGAGGAATCTGTCAGTATGAGTAGATGGATTGGTGTGGACTAAAATGGTGGCCATTGTTCAGATAAATGTGTGATTTGGACTATATTTATTAGAGGAAGATTTTTTTTCCCCTTCAACATTGATCATTTCTAGGGAGCAGAAAAATACTCTGCCACACAACATCTAATTGTAAAAGAGATGCTACGGGATGATGGTGGTATGAAAAATTTCAGTTCTGCAGTTCCAAGATTTCCTTAATGAGGTTCACAGCAGCAGGTACTTAAAATAAAATAAGGTACTTAAAATAAAGACATCATCATATGTACATATCAGTAAAGATACACATATGGTGCTATAAGTGGGCCTGAAATGTGTTCTACATTCTAAAATCCAATGAAATAAAATCAGTAGCTCAATATGCCTTTTGGCTCTATAAACATGATGTAGCTAATGATCACAGAAAGCAAGATCAGCTAGGAAATTTGAGATTTGTCT
Source organism: Camelus bactrianus (assembly GCF_048773025.1). NCBI lineage: Eukaryota > Metazoa > Chordata > Mammalia > Artiodactyla > Camelidae > Camelus > Camelus bactrianus. The sequence continues at coordinate 43,641,362 of NC_133558.1, forward strand.
TTTCCAGTGTCAAAGTTAATATTTTTTTCTTTACTTAAAAAGCATTTTTTTAATTAGGGCTGTCAGCATCCATTGGTATACGGGGTTCAGTATATGTGTTCAGATGCTCTAGACAGTGAATCAGAGCAAAGACAGAGGTTTAGACAGTAGTTAAATGTCTCACCCGTGTGATCAGCATCCACAGACTGCTATACTGAAAATCCTTAAAAGTGAGAACTTCATTAAAGCAATGAAAAGTGAGGGAAAAAAATAGCCACAGACTAGTGGAAGTTTTGTAACGTGTAAATATGACAAAGGGCTATTCATGAGCATATTTTTAAAAACCCCTACACTTTAATAAGAAAACAACAAACTGACAACAGTTTGCACACTGCTCCTTGTAGGAGAAGCCATGCAGATGGACTCTTATGTGAATGGGGCTGGAGCTGTAGAATTAGTTAGTCTTGCAAGTAACTCAGTTAAAAACAAATGCAAATGGGAAACACTTCTAGAATATCTGAGTAAAAATCTTGGAAAACTTACTCCTCTATGAAGCAATGCCAATGGCGAAATTTGTCAAAATTAACCTCTGCAGAGTTCTGGAAATTAAACAAAAGCTTCCAGCAATCCGGGGCGTGTTTATTTGAGAAAAAAAACAGCTAAATCTCCATAAAGATAGTGAGTTTTGTGGCATTGTAACTTGATCTACCCCCATTACCGTATCCTCTCCTTAAATGGTGGCCTTTAAAAGCAAGGGTCTCACAATCAAGGTAGGGGCAGAATTGATTTGAAGTTACCCAAAAAATCCGTCCCCAGAGAGCTGTCACTATTTGACCTATCTCTAACTCATGCTGTGCAGTCTGTCCCCAGAGTGTGTGTGGAAAACAATCAGCAGTGAGTATTTAACATTACAACTGCCTGAGGCAGTGGTACCAGTAGAGGCTAACTAGATGCTGACTAGGAAACTTAGAAGGCAAAATTGAGTAATGAGACGTTCTGGGGGTGGAGGTAGGGTTAAAAAGCTCCAAAAAATACTGAGAATTGTAGAAGGCCATACACATATGTGGCACATGGCAAGGAAATATCTGAGAAAATCTTAAGCCTTCAACTCTGGCTGAACTTGAGGTTCTGCATAAGCAAGAGCTAAAGGCTACAGAAGAGCTGCAGACTGCCTGCCCGTGCTGAGGGCATCACTCAGCACGCAGACACACAGCCACCTGGCAACAGCTCAAACGATTGGCTCCAGACATTGAAAGAAATCACTGTCCAATCATTATTACAGTGATGACAACTAGGCTTTCTGCACACACACTGATCTCATGGCCATGCATGATAAAGAATACAGACTTTACAGAATTTGTTCAGAAAAGTAACTAAATAAATAGCTGCAGCAGCAATGACAATGGAAGCAATGATAAACACTGGAGATGAGCAAAATCTGGCTTTCAGATCTGCCACATTGTAGTATTTTAAATGTCCAGTTTTCAACAGAAAATTACAAGATGTACAAAGAAACAGAAAAGTTTGGCCATAACACAGGGGAAAAAGTAGTCAATAGAAACTCCCTGAGGAAACCCAGACACTGGACTTACTAGACAAAGACATAAATAAGGAATTACACATATATTCAAAGAGGTAACAGAATCCATGCCTAAAGAATTAAATTATGTGAACATCTCATTGTACAGAGAATATCAATAGATAAATTTTATATTAAAAACCAACTAGAAATTCTAGAGATACAAATATAATGACTAAAATGAAAAATTCAATAAGAGGTTTCTCTGTAGATATGAACTTTCTGAAAAAAAAGTCAGTTAACTTAAAACTACTGAGATTATCCAGTCTGTGGAACAGAAAGAAAAAGGAATGAAAAAAAAAAGAACACTGTGTCAGAGATAGGTGGGACACAATCAACAATACCAATACAAACATAATGGGAGCGCCAGACGGAAGGAGAGAAAAAAAGGGGTAGAAAGAATATATAAGAAAATAAAGGCTGAAAACTTCCCAAATTTGATGAAAACATTAATTTGTACATCCCAGCAGCTCAACAAACTCCATATGGTATAAACGTAGAGACATCTAGAATAGGCACATAAGACTCAGTGTGTCAAAAAACAAGAACAAAGAATCTTGACAGCAGAAAGAGAAAAGTTGCTCAACATATACAAAGGCTCCTCAGTAAGACAGTTGATTTCTCATCAAAAACCATGGAGACCAGAAGGCAGTGGGATGGTATCGTCAAGGTGATAAAAGGAAAAGACTGTCACCAAGTATTTTATAGCCAGCAAAATGATTCTTCAAAAAAATTAAAGGAGAAATTAAGACACTCCTATAAAAACAAAATCTGAAAGAATCCATTGCTAGCAGGCCTGTTCTACAAGAAATATTAAGGATAGTCCAGCAGCTGTAAATGAAAGGACACTCACCTGAAAAATAAAGAGCACTGGTAGAGGTAACTACATGAGTAAAAAAATAAAACAGTATAAATACAGTATTACATGTCAGTGTTTTCTTCTAATTGATGTAAAAGACAACTGCATAAAACAATACATATGAAACTGTGTAGATGCACTTATAAATGCATAAAGGTGTAATTTGTATGACAGTGACAGCATGAGGAGGGGGAGGGAAAAGATTGATACCAAAGCAAAGTTTTTGTGTACTATTGAAATTAAGTTGGCATTCATGTGAACTAGATTGCTTTAAAACAAGATGTTAATAATAATCTCCAGGGAAATGGAGGAGAAGGAGGAGAAGGAAGAGGAGGAGGAGAAGAAAAAGATAAAATAAACAACAAATTAAAATGCCACACTTGAAAATGCCTACTTTGTACAAAAAAAGTGTAGTAATAGAGCATTGGGGAAATAAAAAGACGTATGGAAAGCAGAGAGCAGATGTAACTTCAACCTGATAAGAAATTACATTAATGTAAATGAATTAAATATTCTAATCAAAATAGTAAAGGCAGAAATAAATGGAATAGAGAATAGATGAAGAACAGAGAATAATCAACAAAAAGAAAAGTTGGTTCTTTGAAAAGATAGAGAAAATTGACAAATTTTTAGCTAGTACTGAAGAAAAAAAGAAAGAAGAGTCAAATTACTAAAACGAGAAATGAAAGGAAGGATGTCACTACTGCCCTTACAAAAATAACAAGGAATATAAGGGAATACCATGAATACTTGTATAGCCAATAAATGAGATAATCTAGATGAAATGGATAGATTCCTAGAAGGATATAAGTGACTAAATCTAATTCAAGGAGAGATAGAAAACTCAAATAATCCTACAATAAGTAGTGACTGAAATAGTAATCCAAAACATTCCCACAAGGAAATGCTAGGCCCGTATGGCTTTGCTGGTGAATTCCATCAACTACTTAAAGAAAAACAAAAACAAAAACAAACAAACAAAAAATGCTTCACAAATTCGTCTGAAAATAAAGAGGTGGGCACACTTCCCAATTCATTCAATGAGACTAGTATCACACTGACACCAAAGCCAGATAAAGGCATCACAAGAAAACTAAAGACTATCTCTTATGAATATAAAAGTAAAAATCCTCAACAGAATACAAGCAAATCCAATCCAGTAACATATAAAATAGACCACATTTAAGTGGGATGTATCCAGGTATGCAAAGGAAGTTCAACATACAAAAGTCAATTCATGTAATATGCCATATTAATAGAATAATGGATAAAAACTAGGAATAGAAGAGAACTTCCTCAACTTGACAGACAACATCTATGAAAAACCTGGAGCAAAGATCATACATATTGGTGAAAGACTGAATTAATTCCTCCCAAAATCAACATTGTATATTCCTCCCAAAATCAACATTGTACTAGAGGTTCTAGTCAAAGCAACCAGACAAAGAAAATAAAGCCTCTAGTTTAGAAAGAAAGAAATAAAACTATTTCGATTCCAGATGACATGATATTATATATTGAAATCACAAGGAATCCACAAAGAAAAAAAAAGAGAGAGAAAAGAAAAAAAAACCTATTAGAATTAATAACCCAGTCTGACCAAAATTGTAAGACATAAATCAGTATATAAAAAAGTAATTATATTTCTATACAACAGCAGTGAATAATCTAAAAATAAAAAGAAGGAAAGATTTTCATTAGCAATAGCATTAAAAAGAATAAAATACTTAGGAATATTAAGAAAAATATGTGGAATACTGAGAAAAATGTCTGAAACTTGTATATTGAAAACTAAAATACTACTGCTGGAAGTTAAAAATGACCTAAAATAAATGGAAAGCTCCTCTGTGTTCATGGATCAGAAGCCTTATTATTGTTAGGATGGCAATTGTCCTCAAAATGACCTATAGATTCAATGCAACTCTGGCTTTTTGGCAGAAATGAACAAGCTGATCCTAAAACTAATATGGAAATGCAAGATACCCAGAATAGTCAATCTTGAAAAAGAACAAAGTTTTGAAGTTTCCAAATTCAAAACTCACTAACAAAAGTGTAATCCATACAGTGTGGTACTTGCATAAAGGACAGACAAATAGATTGAGGGAAAAGAACTGAGAGTCCATAAACAAACTCTTACATGTAGCCAGTTAAATTTTGACAAAGGTGCCATGACAATCCAATGGGGAAAAAATAATCTTTACAAAAATGATGCTGGGACACCTGAACATACACCTGGAAAGAAAGAAAACTGAACTTTTATCTTAACACCATTTATAAAATTTAACTCAAGATAAATCACAGACATGAAACTATAAACCTTTTAGAAAATGAACAATGAGAAAATCTTGAGGAATTTGGATTACAAATACTTCTAAGATATGACACTAAAAGCACAAACAACAAAAGAAAAAATCAAGTAAACTGGACTTCAGTAAAATTAAAAACTTCTGTGCTTCAAAGGACTTCATCAAGAAAGTAAGAAGACAATCCACAGAATGGGTGAAAATATTTCCAATATTTTCCCTGATAAGGGACTTTTATCCAGAATAGACAAAGAGGACTTAAAACGTGACAATACAAAGACAAATACAATTAAAATGGGCAAAGAATTTGAATAGATGTTTCTCCAAAGAAGACATACAAATGGGAAATAAGCACATAAATAGATGTTCAACATCAGTAGGCATTAGGGAAACATAGATCAAAAGCACAATGACATGCCACTTCATACCAACTAGGATGACAAATATATATGATATATGATATATAAATATGTATCTATAAACCTGGTAATAAAGTGTTGATGAGGATGTGGAGAAACTGGACTCCTCATACATTACTACTGGAAATATAAAATGGTGCAGTCACTTTAAAAGCTACTTTAGCAATTCCTCAAAATGTTAAAAGTAGAATACATCCCAGCAATTCCATTTTTGATATATCCTCAAGAGAACTGAAAATATGTGTTCACACAAAAACTTGTCCATGAGCATTTACAGCAAAATTATTCATCATCAACTGATGGATGGATAAGCAATGTGGTATACTTATAACAATGGCATATTATTTGAACACAAAAAGGAATTTGGGTACCGAAATATGCTACACCATGGATGAGCCTTGACAACGTCACACTAAATGAAAGACGACAATCAAAAAAGGCAACATACTGTATGGTTCTACTTATATGAAATGCCCAGAACAGGCAAATCCGTAGAGGCAGAAAGTAGAGTGGTGGCTGCTGGGGGCTAAGGGAAAGGAAGGTTAGGGAGTGACTTACTAAAGGGTACTGGTTCCTTTTGGGAATGATGGCTACACAACACTAAAATGTACTTAAAACACTAATGCACACTTTCAAAGGCTGCATTTTATGGTATGTGAATTATATCTCCATAAAGCTGTTATTCTTGAAGCTGAGCTCACCTATGGAGCAACTGGCACAGCACTGACTGTGGCATCCGGAGTGGGAGTGACCCACCCGCCCACCGTGAAGGAGAGCAGCACCTGACCCAGTGTAGAAGGGGCATGATCTTCTTGCCGACGGACACTGTGAGCAGCACAGACGAGGGGGCCAACAGAGCAAGCTGAGTTCGTGAAACAGGGTGAAGACACAAAGACCTCTCAATAAAACAATTAAGAGTGAACAGTCTCTAAGAGAACATATCTTTGTTTTTTAAATCTTGTTATGTCTGTTTTGTTTTCTATTACCTTTTCAATCTTTACTTTTTAAAGAGTTCTATATGTTTACAGTTCTCATTTCATTTTTAATTATCTTGGTTTTGATCTCTTATTGATTATTCACAGGTTTCAAATATTGTGTTTTGATTTTTTTCTTCTTTTTATTAAGGTTTTTAAAAGACATCTCAACTCGATTCCTAATCTGCTTCAACTTGCTCTTCTATTATTGATTATACACTTTTTTCAAACTTTCTTTTCCTCCATTCTTTTAAAATTCTCTCTCTCTCTCGTTTTTAAGTTTTATTCCCACAAAGACTTTAGATAGATAAATAAACTCCTTTAAGGACCACAATAGATAACTGATACTCCTTAAGCCACAGTGCCAGAGAGATATGAGCATTATGAAGAAGCAGAGGCAGTACTCCCAATTAAAAGAGCAAGAGAAATCCCCTGAAAGAACGATCAATGAAATAGACATTGATGGCCTACTAGATCAATAGTTCAAAAAAGAAGTGATCAAATTACTGAAGGAACTAAAAGAGATAGTGTTTAGAGACATAAAATATGTCAAAAACAAAATAGAAGCTATAAAGAAGAGCCAAGTAGAATTGGTAAATTCATTGGCTGAAATGATATCTGACCTAAAGGCTGTACAAAGCAGGCTAGATAATACAGAGGAATGAATAAGTGACCGAGAAGACAGGACAACAGAAAGCACCCAATCAGAACAGCTGAGAGAAAAACAAATAAAAAACAATGAAAACAATATAAGGAACCTATGGGATAATATAAAGCATGCCAATCTATGTATAATAGGGGTTTCATAAGGGGAAGAAAGAACAAAGGGGATGGAAAAGGTATTTAAAGAAATCATGACTGAAAACTTCCCAAACCTAAAGGAGGAATCAGACACCCAAGTACAGGAGGCTCAGAGGTTCCCAAACCAGAAGAGCCCAAAGAGACCCACACCAAGACATAACATAATCAAGATGGCCAGACTGAAGGATAAAGAAATGATCCTAAAGGCAGCAAGAGAAAAACAAAGAGTGAGTCACAAGAGAAGGCTCTCAGCTGATTTCTCTACAGAAACACTACAGGCCAGAAGGGAGTGGCAAGATATATTCAAAGTCCTGAATGAAAAAGAAGATGCAGCCTAGGATAATTTCTCCAGCAAGGCTATCCTTTAGAATAGGAGAGATAAAGAATTTCACAGAGAAGCAAAAACTAAAAGACTTTAGCAACACTAAACCCATGCTAAACGAAATATTGAAAGGTCTATTCTAAATAGAAAAGATGCACGATGCTACAGAAATGAGAACTCATAAGTGGAAAGGTGATAACTACCACGAATTACAAATAGAATAAACATGAAATTGTAAAAGAAGACATCTAAATCATTGAGTGGGAGAGGGAAGCAAGAAAATATAGAGTATTATTTTCTTTCTTCTTTTTTTTAAAATTTTTTGTTCTTGGTAGGATGGGTTTGAGATTACATTACTATCTGTTTAGTACACACAGTTACAGTAATTGGTTAACAGACTTACAAAAAAGTGTAACTACAAGCCAAAAACTTACAAGTGAGTCACAAAAACTAAATACAATCCAAGATAATACAAAGGAAAATTACCATACCACAAAAGGAAGAAGGAAGGAACAAAGAAGAAATACCAAATCAACTGCAAAAATAAGTTCAAAATAGCAATAAACACTCATCTATCATTAATTACTGTAAATGTTAATGGACTAAATGCTCCAGTCAAAAGACAGAGTGGCAGACTGGATAATAAAGCAAGAACCTTCAATACACTGCATACAAGAGACACATTTCAGGGAGAAGGACACATATAGATTGAGAGTGAATGGACGGAAAAGGAAAGTCCATGCAAATGGAAATTCCAAAAAAGCAGGTGTAGCAGTACTGATTTCAGGCAAAATAGACTTTAAAACGAGGGCCATAAAGAAAGATAAATAAAGACATTTTATAATGATTAAAGGAGCAATACAAGATGAGGATATTACAATCATTAATATATATGCACCCAACATGAGCACCTAAGTACATAAAACAACTACTAACATACAGGGGGAAATTGATGGGAATACAATCATTGTCAGAAATTTTAACACCACATTAACATCACTAGACAGACCTTCCAGACAGAAAATAAAGAAGGCAACAGAGAAATTAAATGATACAATAGAAAAATTAGATTTAGTGGATATTTTCAGAGCATTACAACCTCCCAAAATAGGATATACATTCTTTTCAACTGCGTGTGGAACATTTTCTAGGATTGATCATGTACTTGGTCACAAAAGAAGCCTCAACAATTTTAAGAAGATAGAAATTATCTCAAGCATCTTTACTGACCACAAAGCCATTGAAACTAGAAATCAAATACAGAGAAACAAAGGAGAAAAAAAGAAGGAAAGCATAGAGATTAAACAACATACTATTAAAAAACCAATGGGTCAATGATGAAATCAAAGTTGAAATTAAAGAATACCTTGAGACAAATGAAAATGAAAACACAACCACACAAAACTTATGGAACGCAGCAAAAGCAGTGCTAAGAGGAAAGTTTAGGGCGATACAGGTTTTCCTCAAAAAAAAAAAAAAAATATCAAATAAACAATCTAACCCACCAGCTAAAAGAACTAGAAACAGAAGAGCAAAAACACCCAAAAGTCAGCAGAAGGAAGGAAATAATAAAGATCAGGGAGGAAATAAATAAAATAGAGACTGAAAAAAATAAAGAAAATAATCAATCAAACCAAAAGCTAGATTTTTGAAAGAATAAATAAAATCGAGAAACCTCTGGCAAAACTCACAAAGAAGAAGAAAGAGAGAGCGCAAATTTGCAAAATAAGAAAGGAAAATGGAGAAATTACAACAA